>NC_072473.1:95888528-96206528 GCF_027574615.1 Eptesicus fuscus
CTGAGGAAATTATGTCCCTATCACATATTCTCATAACATGCTATCCCTTTCCATCATAGCCATGCTCACCATTGCAATTATATATGTACCAGTATATATTTGATTGCCTTCCTCTGCCCCCCTACTACCCAATTTGTAAACTCCATTAAGGGCAAGAACTACATTGTGTCTTGTTCATTAGAGCATCCCAAATAGCCAATGAAAGGCTTGTCATGTAGTAGACACTGAATAAATGTCTGTGGAATGTACAATTATTGTCCCTTTCATTTTCCAAGGTGAAACATAGTATAGTATAGGCCTAGGCTTTAGAATCAGACAAAGGTGATGAAATTTTGGATCCACTACATAGTAACTATAAAATCTTGAGCAACTTTTTTTCACCTTTATCTTTTAAAATCTTGATTGTTGAAAGTATTACATAGGTCCTCCCCACCATTTACCTCTTCCAGCCCACTCCCATCCCCCCAGGCCCTTACCACCCCACTATCTGAGTCCCCAGGTTATGCATATATGCATACAAGTTCATTGGCTGACGCTTTCCCACCCACCCCCAAACCCTAACTTTTTTCACCTTTAAAGCTCAATTTCTTCATTTGAGTAATAGAGCCAATTAATTGAGTTGTTATAAAAACACCACGAGATTATGCATGTTAAATGCTGGGCACAAAGTAGGTATTCAATAAGCATTAAGCATTTTCCTTTATCTTCTTTCCTTTTGTTAGCAGGTATATGTTTCCCAAGTTCACCTGCCTGCCTAGATACTGTATTAATTTCCTACTGCTGCTGTAACAAACTACCACACATTGAATGGCTTAAAATAATGCAAATTTATTCTGTTACAATTCTGGATGTCAGAAGTTCAGATTGGGCTTTACTGGGTTCAAGTCAAGTGCTGGTTGCTTCTGGAGGATCCAGGGGAGAATTTGTTTTCTCATCTTTTCTAGCTTCTAGAGGCTAACTATATTCTTTGGTTTGTGGCCCCTCCTCACATCACTGAAATTCACATCTCCTTCATCAACTCTGACCTTCTTGCCTTTTTCATTAACTTAATAAGGACTCTTAATTATTGCATTGAGCTCACCTAGATATCCAGGGTAATCTCCCATCTGAAGATCCTTAACTTAATCACATCTGCAAAGTCCCTTTTGCCATGTATACTAACATAGTCACAGGTTTTGGGAATTAGTGCATTGATATTTTCGGGAGGGGCATTATTATTCTGCCTACAACAGATGCTTTGGAGAAGGTATAGGTTTGATGAGATTTGCATTCCAGACCCTCAGTAGGGGCTGGAGAGAGACAGCTCTTCAACTGCAGCCAAAGACATGTTATCCCCTGCAGAGGTAGCTGGGCCAGGAGCAATAAGTCTCAGGGCCAGAGTGCTGGGGAAAGGACAGGGATGGCATATTTCCACTCATTTTTTTGTTTCAAAATAGTTTTGAAAACACAGAGGAATTTCAAAAACATTTCCTGAACCTCTAGAAATATCCAGATGTTTGGCTTTAAAAGAAAGACTGTCATGATCTTGTGCCTTCAGAGTCTACAAAATCATCTTCCAGGGAAATTAAGGGCAGAGCAAGATGAGTTAGCAGATAAGACCCAGCAGATGGATAACACAGAAAGGTGATCTCAAGTTTTCTGGGGGTATACAATACTCAGTCTTCCCCACCTTGGTTGGGTTTACACTCTCTACTGAAGGAGAGGGAGTTTGCCTTAATGTGCATACTCACTGACAAGGTACAGGAAGACACTCTAGATGCCTGCCTTAACTTGGTTCAGGGATTCCTGTGTATATGCAAAGAACTCTTTCACCAATATGATGGAATGAGGTAGAGATTTCTTCCTTTCCTACCAGTAGTTCTTCGATTTTTTGGTGTGAAACCAAAATGTGAACTCTCACTTTGTTTCTGGCTTCTTCATCTCTTGCTTTACCCTGAACAAACCTGGATGTAGGACTCAATGACACATTTTGTCCCCTCGAAGAATCCTCTTCCACAAATATGGTTATTTGCGATAAGGACTTTACTAAAGTTTTATGGGAGACATGGAATCCCACAGTAAACTATGGAACAAATTTCACTTACCATCTGTGTTCTCTCTCAATATCCCCATTCCCTGTCTTGCTACCTCTGGGATCAGCTCTCTAGCTATCATCTCACATCATTCCTATAGCTTTTCTAAAGACAGAGGAGCAAAGACCAGGGCAACTGGTGCGTCGCCTTAGGAGCCATGCCTGTGATGTGGCCACAGGTGAACCCTGAGAAAACTTATCTCAAGCATTGATCTAATTCTGCTACACAGCCTCATGAATCTTTTGCCCTCTGAATTTCCATTTGTGAAACATGAGTTTTAGATATGGATGAAAACTTTAATTTCCTCTTGAGTTCCTCTGTCCCTTCACACTTTTTTTGAGAAACTATGCTTGTAAGTGGGGTGGTGGAAGTCAGATATTCTAAGGATATTGATGTACAGTGAGAATTTCCTGGACACCATTAGCAGCCTTATGTAGTCCAAGGAGTTTCCAGTGCTCAACTGCAGAAAGAAACTTCCTCACTGATCATTCATAATAATAACCAGACTAATTGCACTGCCCTAGTTTCCTTGTGTCTGAATATGGGAAATAGATGTTCCTCATTCTTGGTTACAGAAAGAAATAATGGGTGAGGGAGTGGCTAATTATATCAGTTACTAATTCAGGCATAGTCAGAAGAAAAGCACTCCCAAATTCACTCCCAGAGAAGCATGAAATTGAGTTGGGGTCTGGGAGGGATAGCTCAGAATGCTGACAGCAGACTTAGCAGACAACTGAAATGTGGCATATTGGGGGTTTTGACCACCCTGAGACCCTCTCCCTAGCCTACTAGTAGATCTCCGTGGCATGTTCAAAGCAGAGGAGCCATGCAAGCCTTGCCACCAAGCTATACAGGGCAACTAATGGTGCCTTGTCCAGGCAAGGTGACTAAGGAAAATATTCTAAGTCAAGAACCAGCATACAAATCTGTTTCTGACTTTTCTCTGTATGTCCACATGTGTTTTCTTTAGCAATTAAAATCAAACAGCTTTCTTGATACTTACATGTAGCCAACAAACTATAGAAACATTAATCATGGTTTATAAAATTAGAAATACATGGGAGGCAATGATATTTCAAATCTTCCCTTCTTTCTGGTTCATCTAGAATTTCCCCCATCAAGCAAACTCCAGTGCAATTTATGATACATCCTGTATCTACCAATTTCTTAGAGAAAAACATTTTAGTTAAAGAGGGAGGTGCATATATTCCTTTAAAACATAAAGCATTATGGCAACTGAAAATATGATTTGCAGTAACCTTGAATCTATTGCTATTCAGATAAAAGCACCAGGCAAGAAAAATATATTAAAACTATGGGGACTGCCCTAACCGGTTTGGCTCAGTGGATAGAGTGTCGGCCTGTGGACTCAAGGGTCCCAGGTTCAATTCCGGTCAAGGGCATGTACCTTGGTTGCAGGCACATCCCCAGTAGGGGGTGTGCAAGAGGCAGCTGATTGATGTTTCTCTCTCATAAATGTTTCTAACTCTCTCTCCCTTTCCCTCTCTGTAAAAAATCAATAAAATATATTTAAAAAAAACAAACAAAACTATGGGGACTGCTGTAAGAGATTTGAACCCTAATGTGTATCCACCTCAACATTTTGTGAGAGTATCTTCTGAATTTGTGTTGTATTCTTTTACATTTCTTAAAAAATGTGAAGTTGAAGGACACATTTAGCAACTTGTTGAAGGTCTCAGATTGAGCTGGTGACCATTCATGAACAATTTTCTCTGTAATCTCATAATAAGTATTTGATTTTAGACATATTAGGCACAATGGAAACTTTCCACAGGAAAAAAAAATCTGTGTGCAAATTCCAGGAATTGTGGATAATAGTAACAGTTTAGTAACAGTAGCAGCTATTTTGAAAGTCAGTAAAATGCTATTTTAAAAAATCCCATCCTATGTCTTATTTAAAAAAACACACACTATAAATGCTATGTATAGGGGTTATTGAATTAGTGTTGAAATTATATTGCTGCAGCAAAATAAATACCCTCTGTTCTTCATAGGTGCTCATCCTTTTATTAGTTAGAGCCCAAGTTGAGCTTTAGGACACAAGGGTACAGTGAGTGTGAATGTGGGCTATTAGGGAGAGGGTTTATCTTTCCATTGATGGTGCTGCCCATCTGGAACTCACAGACTTCAGGCTTCTGGGAGACTGAGCACATGCAGAAAACATTCTAGCAAAGTATGTTTTCATTCCTAAGCCATGTTATCCCCCTGAAACCTCACTTGCTTTTCTTCTCTGATTATATGAGATGGGCAACCTAGAAGGAAAACTCATCTTTGTCTTCTTTCTCTGTATCTTTAGAGCCTATAGCCAGTTTTGGGAATTCTACCATCTCCTATTTGGGCTCTACCTCATTCTCTGTTAGCTCTCCAAGGTCAAAAATACTTTAAGAAGGAGCCCCACAGACAAAACTCAGAAACAGAAGAGGGAAAGGACCCTTCATGTCTTCCTTTTAGCTTTTCATAATTATTTGCTTTAGTCTTACTTACAAAGGTTCCATTTAATTGCTCAATGCTATGATGCTCTCTGCTGGGAGGGGTGTGAGAGTGTGACAGAATTCTTCATTCTACTGAGTGGGGTTACTTCCTGCCTACTTCCAAACTTTATCATTCCCTAGTTAAAGATCCCTGAGGACTACCACTGTACCCTCTCCCAAATGAAGCTGGAATGAGATTTACCTAGGGCTCTTCTAACCATTTCTGATAATTCTTGCTTTACCTTCCTTTGCACGGAGTTTCTGAACTTCAACAGAGAGGAGATTACCAAGTCTCAGGATTTTAATGTGAAACTTGATTCTCATGCTATCTCTGAGAAATGACTAGTTTCTCCTTGTGCATTTCTCAAAATGAGTGTACTTTGAAAAATATCATCTACTAATTAGTTTTCCCATAATTCTGTTCACCATTAGAAAATAGGGAGTTCTACAGTAAAGCATTTAATAAAGGTAAATACCCCAGAGATAAAATGGAAATGTCCAGTTGAGAAACTGCCTTAATGCAGAAAAAAATTGTCTGTATTGGCACAATATACTTCCTTGAAGAGATTGATGCAAAAACTAATACTATTGGCTCTGTAAATCAGTTCCACTTTATGATGTTCAAGGTCTGCTCAAGACAAATAGCAATGTTTGTCTATGAAAATGCATCACTACACACAAAATTTTCTAATCACTCTAGCAAAGTGTGAAGTTAAAACTTAGATGGAAGACTAAGCTGGTGACAGGTCAACAAGATGTCATTGCCAGCAGTGCTGTTGGTGGGTCATATCCTTTAGAGTTTTTAAGATACAACAGCAGGCTTTGGAGTACTTTTTGCCAAAT
Source organism: Eptesicus fuscus (assembly GCF_027574615.1). Lineage (NCBI taxonomy): Eukaryota > Metazoa > Chordata > Mammalia > Chiroptera > Vespertilionidae > Eptesicus > Eptesicus fuscus. The sequence continues at coordinate 95,893,936 of NC_072473.1, forward strand.
AACCTATGAAACTCAGCTTATTTTAATGTGTGTGTGCTTGATACAGGTATTATGGATTTCCTACCATATTTTCTAGGCCAGGCAATTCTGTTCTTCCTCCCTAAAGGTTATGCTTAGAATATTAATTGGAAAAATTGGATCAGAGAAACCTCTAGGTAGCAGTGCTGTTTTTCTGCCAGAATCCTGCATTCTCTTCCAAAGTTTGATCATAATGGTTTTGGCTTTAAGCCCCATAACTAAGTTCTTCCCACTTTTTTTTTTATCCTGAGAGAGTTTTGCTGATATTCTCTTGGGTTTTATGTAGTTTGAGTCAATTTAACAGACACCATATTTTTCTTGTCTTGCCATTTAAATTAGTTCTATTTAAGGGCATTGGGTCCACTCTGGTATTTTTTATGTAAACCTAAAAAATGTTGCTGAAATACTTAAAGTAAAAATCAATTTTGTGTTATACAGGATTGCCCCAAAGGAAGGATATTTCTTTGGGGTGCAAATGATTATTAGAATCCAACTAATACTTGATAATGATATTCAACTTCCATTGAGAATTAGATATTAAGAGGTAGGGCAGTTCTTCCTAATTTGATAAAGAGATATCAAAGAATATCAGATAATCCAGCACTAAGAGTATTTTTTGTGAACTTGACCACTTGAAGACCCCTAGTGTGTTCCAAATGTGGATGAAGTGGTTGTTGGTTCTTCAAATAAATAGATTATATGGAGAGCATTATGCTAAGTGAAATAAGCCAGTCCGAGAAAGATAAGTATCATGTGATCTCACTCATTTGTGGAATATAATGAACAACATAAACTGATGAACAAAAATAGATCCAGAGACATAGAAGCATAGAACAGACCATCAAACCTCAGAGGAAGGGCAGGGGAAGGGAGGAGGGGGGGTTAAGAAATCAACCAAAGGACTTGTATGCATGCATATAAGCATAACCAATGGACACAGATAGTAGGGTGGTGGTGGTGAGGGCCTTGCTGGGGGGCGGGAGTGGTCAATGGGGTAAAAGGAGACATATGTAATACTTTCAAAAATAAAAAATTAAAATAAAAAAAATACCAAATTCAGACATCTGAGAGGGCCCACACTCCTACTTCTCACTGGTCTATCTCACCTGAGATAGTTGGCTGGACATTAAGCTCCAAATAGTAGGAGTTAAAAAGAGTGGACTGTAGGAATCTTGGGTCAAATGGCAGTTCCATTTTTAATTTTTTAAAGGAAACTCCACACTGTTTTCCATAGTGGCTGTACCAATCTGCATTCCCACTAGCATTGTATTAGGGTTCTTTTTTCTCTTCATCCTTGCCAGCACTTGTTTGTTGATTTATTAATGGTAGCCATTCTGGCAGGTGTGAGGTTGTTCCTCATTGTCATTTTAACTTGCATCTCTCTGATGATTAGTGATGTTGAACATATTTTTATATATTTCTTGGCCATTTGTATGTCATCTTTGGAGGAGTGTCTATTCAGGTCTTCTGCCCATTTTCAAATTGGGTTGTTTTCCTTTTGTTGAGCTGTACAAGTACTTTATATATTTTGGATATTAACTCCTTATCAGATGTATCATTGGCAAGTATGTTCTCCCATACAGTGAGTTCCTTTTTCATTTTGGTGCTGGTTTCTTTTGTTGTGCAGAAGCTTTTTATTTTGATGTAGTACCATTTGTTTATTTTTTCCCTTTGTTTCTCTTGCCTGAGGTGTTGTTTCAGTGAAGATTTTGCTACATGAGATGTTTGATATTTTGCTGCCTACATTTTCACATTTAAATATTTTATCCATTTTGAGTTTATTTTTGTGTATGGTGTAAGTTGGTGGTCTAGTTTCATTATTGTGCATGTACCTGTCCAACTATTCCAACACCATTTATTGAAGAAACTGTTTTTACTCCATCATATGCTCTTGCCTCCTTTATCAAAGATTAAGTGAGCATAATGGTTTGGGTCAATTTTTGGATTCTCTGTTCTGTTCCACTGATCTATACACTATTTGACCCAGTGATCCAACTTCTAGGAATATATCCTAAGAAGCCTGCAACACCAATCAGAAAGAATATATACATCTATATGTTCATAGTAGCAATATTTACAACTAGAGGCCTCGTGCATGAATTCGTGCATGGGAGGGGTCCCTCGGCTTGGCTGGCAATTGAGGCCTATTGGAGGGGGGCAGCTGGCTGGGGAGATAGACCCTGAGAGGTTTGCCAGCGGGCCCCCCAATTGGGGCCCATTGTGGGGGGGTCAGCTGGCAGGGGGGAGGGGCTGTGGGAGGTTGGCTGTGGGAATGAACTGACCACCAGGGGCCAGCTCCTGCATTGAACATCTGCCTCGTTTTGGTCAGTGCACATCATAGTGACTGATTGACTGGTCTTTTCAGTCATTCAGTCATAATGGTCGCTTAAACTTTTAAATATACAGTGTATAGATAGCTAAGATCTGGAAGCAGCCCAAGTGCCCATCAGTAGATGAATGGATAAAAGAGCTGTGGTACATTTATACAATGGAATACTATGCAGCTGTAAAAAAGAAAGATCTCTTACCCTTTGAGACAGCATGGAGGGACCTGGAGAGTAATATGCTAAGTGAAATAAAACAATCAGAGAAAGACAAATATCTCATGATCTCACTTATATGTGGAATCTAATGAACAAAATAAACTTATGAACAAAACAGATCCAGAGACATGGGAGCCTGCAGCAGACTGAGGCTTCTCAGAGGAAAGGGTGGAGGAGGGAAGTGTTCCACCAAAGAACTTATACGCATATATTCGTAACCCATGGACACAGATAATAATGGGGTGAAGGCTTCGGAAGGAGATGGGAGTGGGGACGAAGGGGGTCAAAGGGGAAAAATGGGGACATCTGTAATATTTTCAACAATAAAGATTTTTTTTAAAGAGTGGACTGTGATTCCGGAGTTCTGGGCTTGAGTCCCAACCCTTGTAACTAGCTCAAGAACCTTGAGTGTGCCATTTCCTTTTGTCTGTGTCTCATTCCCCCATTTCTCAAACAAGGCAAGGTGATTCTTGGACTCCATATCTGTGGACTCTTTTAGTAATAATGGACTTTATCTTCTAACCAGACAAAGAGACTAAATTCAGTCAGCTCAGTGATATTTAAACTGCTAACCTGCAGGTATTTTTTTTAATTATATTTCCTTAGGTGGATTTACTTTTATGTGAGTTATGACACTTGGGTTTACCCTGGGTATATTAGCTTCATTAATCTATGTACCTACCAGGCAAGGGATTGATTGATTTTATTTCTGAACTTTTGTGAAGAATGTTTTAAAGACAAATGTATCATCGTTTACCAACTACTTTCTTGTTGAAACTTTTTAAGTTCAGAAACTATTTCTGCAGTCATTTCACTTATTCCATTAATTCAAATATTGATTTTATTTTTACTAGAGACATGAAATAGATGACATGTGTTTTTATATGAGAGATTTAGAATGCTTTATACATTCTCAATTAGAGCTCTCTCTATTAATTAAAAATTACTTACATTAAGTTAGGTAGAGTGGATTTATGGAGCTATAAACTCCTTTGTCTTTCTCCCTGTCCCCCCTCTCTCCTTTGCTTTTTTCCCTTCTCTCCCTCTCCTCTCTCTCCTTCTCTTTCCTCCTTCCACCTGTACTCCTCCCTCCTTCCATTCCTTCTCCCCTCCCTCCTAGGGAGTATAGAGAATAGATATATTGAGTACTTACTATGTGTCAGTTCCTGTGATAGATGCTTTTAAATGCATTTAATCATCACAAAATATTTTTAAATAGGACTTATTACTACAGTTTCACAGATGTTAGAACTGAGGATCACTGAGGTTAAGAGATTCATTCAAGGATATATGATTAGTGAGCCTTCCCCACCTATACCTACTCTCTCTGGTATACCAAGCCCAAATTACCCCTCTCTCAATACTATTTTATTAGATTCCCCAAGTCAGTTCATTGAATAGAAACAGCTTTGGATAAGTGCATTATATTCTATAAGAACATTTTTTTTCTGGTGGTCTGTGAACAGAGGTCCTTTAAAAAGGGGCACTTTAAGGTCAAGGACCATTATAAATGTGCCTCAAGCCTAGTAGCCATCAGGGTGGGTGGCTCCTTCAGAGTCCTTATAATCACATGCATCTCCTCCATCTAGCTAAAGAATTTTCCCTTTGGGAAGTGGCTGAGGGCAGGTAGGTGCTCTCTGAATTCAGCCCAAATAAAATTAAGGATTTAGATCTCTGGCTGTTTTAAAATATATTTATTTTTTAAGCAATACAAGAAATATGTGTTTATTTTAAAAATTTCAAAACAATGTAGAGGCCAAGAGATATATGAAAAAATGCTCAAAGTCACTAATCATCCAAGAGATGCAAATTAAAATGACAATGAGGTATCACCTCATACCTGTTAGAATGGCTATCATCAACAAATCAACAAACAACAAGTGTTGGCGAGAATGTGAAGAAAAAGGGACCCTAGTACACTGCTGGTGGGAATGCAGACTGGTGCAACCACTGTGGAAGACAGTATGGAGTTTCCTCAAAAAATTAAAAATGAAACTCCCATTTGATCCAGTAATCCCAGTAATCTAGGAATATATCCTAAGAATCCTGAAGCACCAATCATAAAGAATATATGCACCCCTATGTTCATAGCAGCACAATTTACAATAGCTAAGATTTGGAAACAGTTCAAGTGCCCATCAGCAGATGAGTGGATAAAAAAAACCTGTGGTACATTTATACAATGGAATACTGTGCAGCTTTAAAAAAGAAAGAACTCTTACCATTTGCAACAGCATAGATGGGCCAGAAGAGTATTATGCTAAGTGAAATACACCAGTCAGATAAAGATAAATATTACATGATCTCACTCATATGTGGAATCTAATGAACAAAATAAACTGATGTACAAAATAGATCCAGAGACATAGAAGTATGGAACAGACTGACAAATTTCAGAAGGAAGGCAGGGTTGGGAGTGGGTGGGTAGGGAGAGATTGCCTTGGGAACTTATACATAGCCCATGGATACAGACAATAGTGTGGTGAAGGCCTGGGAGGGGCAGGTATAGGGTGGAGGGGTCAATTGGGGGAAAAATAGGACATATGTAATACTTTCAACAATAAAGATAAAAAGAGCCCTAGCTGGTTTGGCTCAGTGGATAGAGCATCAGCCTACAGACTAAAGAGTCACAGGTTTGATTCATGTTAAGAGTATGTACCTTGGTTGCAGACTGGATTCCCAGCCCTGTTTGGGGAATTCACAGGATGCAACCAATCAATGTAATCAATGTGTCTCTCTCACATTGATGTTTCTGTCTATCCCCCTCCTTCAACTCTCTTTAAAAATCAATGGAAAAATATCCTCAGGTGAGTAGTAAGAAAAACAAAAACAAAAAAAAGAAAGCTCCTTTTCATTCTACCCCTCTACCCCTCCCTAATCTAACTCTCCTAGAGTAAACCCTTGACAAGTGTGATGTTTATACTTAAAAACTTTTATTGGTGCACAGACTAACTATCCTATCTAATAATAGAGTAACATGTAAATTACCATCACTTCGCTACGCCCACGATTGGGCGGCAGGAGGCTGGGGGGTGGGACTCGGGGTGGCCTATCCAGCCATTGAGAGGCACGGATCCGCTGCCACTGAGGGGGGCTACCCTGCTGTTGAGAGGCACAGGGGGCGGGACTCCCGCCCCCTGTGCCTCTCAATGGCCAGATCCGCGGCTGCTGAGGGGGCCTGCCACGGACACCCAGCTGCGCCTCTCAACAGCAGGGTAGCCAGGTGTCCACAGCAGCCCCCCTCAGTGGCCGTTGAGAGGCGCAGGGTGCAGGAGTCCTGCCCCCTGCGCCTCTCAACAGCAGGGTAGCTCCCCTCAGCATCCGTGGACCATCAAAAGTGGGGGAGCGGGGTGCCTGTCTGCTCCGGCACCAGGCCTTTCAGAAGCCTCCGGCTTGGCAGAGGCTTCTGAAAGGCCTGGTGCACCAGTGGACAGGCACCCAGCTCCACCGCAAAAAGCGAAAGCGTGTAGGGGACCCTACACATGCATGATTCAATCATGCACTGGGCCTCTAGTAAGTAAATAAAATGCCTTCTAATAGAAAACCCCAAACTGCCACCACGTTGCCTTTTTGACCAGGAGTATTCATTCAGTCTATCAAAGAGTATAAGAGAGAGGGCTCCTGGTGTCAGGCTAATGGGGTTTGAATCTTAACTCTACTGCTGATTAACTGGGTAATATGGGACAAGCTACGGTTTCCTGAACTATAAAAAATGAAATTGAGCATATCATCACAAGGTTATAGTCAGACTTAAATGAGATAATGCATGTAAATAATTTAGCAAAGTTCATGGCCCATAAGAGTTCAATAAGATATTTTACATAATAGCTTTATTGAGATATAATTCACATGCTAAAAAATTCAGCCTTTTTAAGTATATAATTCAGATCGAGGGCCTGAAAATGCACAACTGCAGCAACCACCAAACATCTGTGAGCCCCAGAACACCGGTCTCCAATTGGTGCAAACACGTGGATTGAAAGCAGCTCTTCACTCCACCACGGAAAGGAGAGAGAGAACTACATAACCAGACATACGGAGAAGAGAGACCACGGGGAGACAAAGAAACAGTCCACATATGAAAGAAAAGCAGGCATCACCAGAAAAGGAAGTAAACGAAATAGAGGCAAGCAACCTATCAGAGAAAGAATTCAGAGAAATGGTAATAAGGTGGCTGAAAAGAATGGAAGACAAATTCGACAATATGAGTAAGAACCAAGAGGAAATGAAGAAGAACAAAGAAGAAATGAGGAATGACATCGCTGTTGTAAAGAACACAATAGAAAGCATCAAGAGCAGACTAGAAGAAGCAGAGGACTGCATCAATGAGCTAGAAGACAAGGTGGGGAAAAATACCCAATTAGAGCAGTTTCTAGAAAAAAAATTAAAAAGCAGGAGGAGAGCCTAAGGGAACTTTGGGACAACATGAAACAAAACCACATCCATATAATAGGGGTCCAGAAGGAGAGGAAACTGAGCAAGGAATAGAAAACCAGTTTGAAGAAATAATGACAGGAAACTTCCCTGATATAGGGAAGAAAAAACCCACACTAATCCAAGAAGCTCACAGAGTCCCAAGCAAAATGAACCCCAAAAGACCGACGCCAAGCCACATTATAATTAAATTGGCAAACAACAATGACAAAGTAAGAATATTAAAAGCAGCCAGATAGAGACAGAAAGTTATATACAAAGGAACCCCCATCAGACTAGCAACTGATTTCTCAACAGAAACTCATCAGGCCAGAATGGAATGGAATGAAATATACAAAGCCATGCAAAGAAAGGGTCTGAATCCAAGAATACTGTACCCAGCAAGGCTATCAATCAAAATTGAAGGTGAAATCAGGAGCTTCACAGACAAAAAATGACTAAGGGAATTTATCACCACCAAACCAGCAATGCAAGAAATGCTAAAGGGTCTGCTGTGAAAAAAAGAAATAGGAAGCGAAGAAGGAACACAGGGGTAAAGAATAAAAATGCTGACAAATAAGTACCTATCAATAATAACTTTAAATGTAAATGGATTAAATGCCCCAATCAAAAGACATAGGATAATGGATTGGATAAGAAAACATGACCCATATATCTGCTGTCTACAAGAAACCCACCTCAGAAAAAAAGACACACACAGACTGAGGGTGAAGGGATGGAAAAAGGTCTTCCAGGCGAATGGAAATGAAAAAAATATCTGGGGTAGCAATACTTATATCCGACAAATTAGATATTAAAGTGAAGGACATAACAAGAGATAAGGAAGGCCACTTCATAATACTAAAGGGAGCAATCCAACAAGAAGAAATAACTCTGGTAAACATATACGCACCCAAGACAGTAGCATCCAAATACATTCAAAAACTCCTGGAGGATATCAAGGGAGAGATTGACAGCAATACAATCATAGTAGGAGACTTTAATACCCCACTATCACCATTGGACAAATCCTGTAAAAAAAAATCAGCAAGGAAACATCAATCCTAAATGACTACTAGACCAGATGGAATTAATTGACATCTTCAGAACATTTCACCACAAAGTCACAGAATATACATTCTTCTCAAGTGCACATGGGTCATTTTCAAAGATAGACCATATGCTGAGACATAGGCAAAGTCTCTACAAATTCAAGAAGATAGAAATTATATCAAGCATCTTCTCAGACCACAGTGACATAAAACTGGAAATCAAATACAATAAAAACAATAAAAATAAATCAAACACATGGAGACTAAACAGCATGCTATTACACAATGATTGGGTTACCAGAGAGATCAAGGAAGAAATAAAAAACACCATGACAACAAATGAAAATGAAAACACAACAATCCAAAATCTATGGGGCACAGCAAAAGCAGTCTTGAGAAGGAAGTTCATAGCTCTACAAGCCTACTGCAAAAAAACAAAAAACAATGGAAATAAATTACCTAACCCTACAACTCAAAGAGTTAGAGAGAGAGCAACAATAAAAGCCCAGTGTAAGCAGAAGGAAGGAAATTATAAAGATCAGATCTGAGGTAAATGACATAGAGACCAAAGAAACAATACAAAAGATCAACAAAACCAAGAGCTGGTTCTTTGAAAGGATAAACAAGATTGATGAACCTCTAGCCAGGCTCACCAAGAAGCAAAGAGAGAGGACCCAAATAAACAAAATCAGAAATCAAAGAGGCGAAAAAACAACAGACCCTGCCGAAATTCAAAGGATTGTTAAAAAATACTACAAGCATCTCTATTCAAATAAATTGGACAACGTGGAGGAAATGGACATATTCCTAGAAAAATATAACCTTGCAAAACTCAATCAGGAAGAATCTAAACAGCTGAATAGGCCAATAATTATGGAAGAAATTGAAGCAGTCATCAAAAAGCTTCCAGCAAACAAAAGCCCGGGGCCAGACGGCTTCACAGGAGAGTTTTACCAAATATTCAAGGAAGAACTAAAACATATCCTCCTCAGATTATTCCAAAAAATTCAAGAGGAAGGCACACTTCCAGGCTCCTTCTATGTAGCCAGCATCACCCTAATACCAAAACCAGATAAAGACAACACAATGAAAGAGAATTACAGGCCAATATCCCTCATGAACATAGATGCCAAAATCCTCAACAAAATTCTAGCAAATCGGATCCAGCAGTACATCCGAAAGATCATACACCATGACCAAGTAGGATTATCCCAGGAATGCAAGGATGGTACAATATCCACAAATCAATAAATGTGATAAATCACATAAACAAATTGAGAGGTAAAAATTATATAGTCATATCAATTGATGCAGAAAAAGCATTTGACAAAATCCAACACCCTTTCTTGATAAAAACTCTCAACAAGGTGGGAATAGAAGGATCATACCTCAACATAATAAAAGCTATATATGATAAACCCACAACTAACATCATACTCAATGGACAAAAACTAAAACCATTTCCCCTAAGAACAGGAACAAGACAGGGATGCCCACACTGACCACTCCTATTTGATATAGTACTGGAAGTATTAGCCATTGCAATTAGACAAGAAGAAGAAATAAGAGGCAGCCAAATTGGAAAAGAAGAAGTAAATCTGTCCTTATTTGCAGATGACATGATATTGTACATAAAAATCCCAAAAAACTCCATCAAAAAACTAATAGACTTAAAAATGAATTCGGCAATGAAGCAGTATATAAAATCAATGCTGAGAAATCTATGGCATTTCTTTACACCAATAGTAAACTTACAGAAAGAGAGACTACAAAAGCAATCCCGTTTACCATAGCACCAAAAAAATTAAGATACCTAGAAATAAACTTAACTAAGGAGGTAAAAGACCTATATGCAGAAAACTACAGGACACTGAAAAAAGAGATAGAGGAAGATGTAAACAGATGGAAGAACATACCATGTTCATGGATTGGTAGAATCATCATCATTAAAATGTCCATACTACCCAAAGCAATCTATAGATTCATTGCACTCCCCATTAAAATACCAATGGCATATTTCACAGACCTAGAAAGATCTCTCCAAAAATTCATCTGGAATAAAAAAAAGACCCCAAATAGCCACAGAAATCCTGAGAAAGAAGTATAAATTAGGATGGATCTCAATACCAGATTTCAAGCTGTATTTCAAAGCCACTGTCCTCCAAACAGTCTGGTACTGGCACAAGAACAGACATATAGATCAATGGAATAGAATAGAGAATCCAGATATTGACCCAAACCACTATGCTTAATTAATATTTGACAAAGGAGGCATGGAGATACAATGGAGTCAAGACAGTCTGTTCAATAATTGGTGTTGGGAAAGTTGGACAGATACATGCAAAAAAATGAAACTCGATCACCAACTTACACCATACACAAAAATAAACTCAAAATGGATACAGGACTTAAACATAAGACGGGAAACCATAAAAATACTAGAGGAATCCACAGGCTGCAAAATCTCAGACATATGCCGAAAGAATTTCTTCACTGATACTGCTCCTAGGGCAATGGTAGCTATAGAGAAAATAAACAAATGGGACTACATCAAAATAAAAAGCTTTTTCACAGTAAAAGAAACCATCAACAAAACAACAAGAAAGCTCACTGCATGGGAGAACATATTTGCAAATGGCATCACTGATAAAGGTTTAATCTCCAACATCTATAGGCAGCTTATGCAACTTAATAAAAGGAAGATAAACGATCCAATAAAAAAATGGGCAATGGACCTAAATAGAATCTTTTCAAAAGAAGACAGAAGGAAGGCCAAGAGACACATGACAACATGCTCAAAGTCACTAATTATCTGAGAGATGCAAATCAAAACGACAATGTGGTACCATCTCACACCTGTGAGAATGGCTATCATCAACAAATCAACAAATGACAGGTGTTGGCGAGGATGCGGATAAAAAGGAACCCTTCTTCCCTGCTTGTGGGAATGCAGACTGGTGCAGCCACTGTGGAGAACAGTATGGAGTTTCCTCAGAAAACTGAAAATGGAACTCCCATTTGATCCAGTCATCCCAGAAACTAGAAACACCAATCAGAAAGGATATATGCACCCCTATGTTCATAGCAGCACAATTTACAATAGCTATAATTTGGAAACAGCCTAGGTGCCCGTCAGCAGCTGACTGGGTCAGAAAACTATGGTACATCTACACAATGGAATACTATGCTGCCATAAAAAGAAGGAATTCTTACAATTTGCAGCAACCTGGATGGAATTGGAGAACATTATGCTAAGTGAAATAAGCCAGTCAATGAAAGAAAAATACCACATGATCTCACTCATTTGTGGATAACAAAGAACATTATAAACTGATAAACAAAAAGATAGATACAGAGGCAGTAAAGCATCAAACAAGTTACAGTGGGAAGGTTAGGGAGAGGTGGGGGAGATAAGAGGTCAACCGAAGGACTTATATGCATGCATATAAGAATAACCAAGGGATGCAAAACATTGGGGGGTGAGGGCAAGTATGGGAGTGGGGTGTGGGGGCAATGGTAAGATATGTACACATATAATAACTTAATAAAAAAAGGAACAAAGTATATAATTCAGTGGTTTTTAGTATATTCATAGAGTTGTGCAAACCACCATGAAAAATTTTTAGAATATTTTCATCATCCCAAATAGCAGCTTTGTGTTCTGAAGCTATCACCCTACAATTCACAACCCCTCCCCCCAAAAAACCTAGCCCTAGGAAGTCTCTAATTTACTTTCAGTTTCTGTAGATTTACTTATTCTGTATATTTCATATAAATGGAATTATATACTTTTTCTTTTATGTTGAACTATTTCACTTAGCATAAAGTTTTCAAGGTTTATTTATTTTGTAGCATGTATCAATATTCATTCCTTTTTATTGCAGAATAATATTTTATTATATGACTATACCACATTTTGTTTATTCATTCATTAGTTGATAAACATTTGGGTTGTCTCTACTTTTTGGCTATCATCAATAATGCTGCAATGAATAGTCATTTTCTTTGAATTCTTGAAGTAAATTATTTTAGACTAGAGGCCCGGTGCACAAAATTTGTGCATGGTGTGTGTGTGTGTGTGTGTGTGTGTGTGTGTGTGTGTGTGTCCCTCAGCCCAGCCTGCACCCTCTCCAATCTGGGACCCCTCAAGGGATGTCCGATTGCCCTTTTAGGCCCTATCCTGGTGGGATCGGGCCTAAATGGGCAGTCAGACATCCCTCTCACAATCCAGGACTGCTGGCTCCCAAAAGCTCACCTGCCTGCCTGCTTGATTGCCTCTAACCGCTTTTGCCTGCCAGCCTGATCACCCCCTAACCACTCCCCTGCCAGCCTGATCGATGCCTAACTGCTCCCCTGCTGGCCTGATTGCCCCTACCTGCCCTACCTGCTGGCCTGGTCACTTCTAACTGCCCTCCCCTGCTGGCCTGGTTGCTGCTGTCCTCCCCTGCAGGCCTGGTTGTCTCAACTGTCCTGCCCTGCTGTCCCAGTCACCTGTAACTTCCCTCCCTTGCTAGCCTGGTAGCCCCTAACTGTCCTCCCCTGCAGGACTGGTTGCCCTTAACTGCCCTCCCTTGCAGGCCTGATCACCCCTAACTGCCCTACCCTGCTGGCCTGGTCGCCCCCAGCTGCCCTCCCCTGCAGGCTTGGTCACCCCTAACTGCCCTCCCCTGCAGCCCTGGTTCCCCCCCAACTGCCCTCCCCTACAGGCCTGGTTACCCCCAACTGCCCTCCCCTGCAGGCTTGGTCCATTCCAACTGCCCTCCCCTGCAGACCTGATTGCCCCTAACTGCCCTCCCCTGCAGGCCTGATTGCCCCCAACTGCCCTCCCTTGCAGGTCTGGTCCCTCCCAACTGCCATCCCTGCTGGCCTGATCGCCCACAACTGCCCTCCCCTGCTGGCCATCTTGTGGTGGCCATCTTTTGTCCACATGGGGATGGCCATCTTTGACCACATGGGGGCGGCCATCTTGTATGTTGGAGCGATGATCAATTTGCATATTACCTATTTATTATATAGGATATATACACACAACTATATACATATAGGTGTATTTACCCTATTATTCCATATACTTCTTAATTTATATACTCCATTTAATAAACTTTAATATTTTGTACCAGGACTAGAATTGCTAGGTCATATGACAGCTCTATGTTTAGTTTTTTGAAGAACTGGCAAACTACATTCCAAAGTGGTCACATCATTTTACATTCTCATCAGCAATGTATGAAAATTCTAGTTCTTCCACATTCCTGCTAGCACTTGTTATTTTCATTTTTTGAAATTAGAGCCATCCTGATGCATATGAAGTTGTGTTCTATTAAGGTTTTTATTTGCATCTCCCTAATTACTAATGATGTTGTATCTTTTCAAATGTTTACAATAGATTTTAACCATTGTCATTTATTCAACAGATATTTACTAATTCCTAATTTGGGCAAGTCATCCTTATTGTTTTTATTGCCTAAAATTCCCCATGTTTTTGAGAGCAAAGATCATGGCATGTATTGCTGTACCTTCATACCTTGCTCAGTGACTCCCACATCAAAATACCTAATATAGCCCAGCCGGTGTGGATCAGTTATTGAGCATCGACCTATGAATCAGGAGATCACAGTTTTATTCCAGGTCAGGACATATGCCCAGGTTGTGGGCTCGATCCCCAGCCAGGGGTGTATAGGAAGCAGCTGATCTGCTCTCCACTACATCTTTTTTGACAAGACTCTACCAAAAAGTGTGGGAAATACATTTAAGAACATGGTGAGAGGAAAACCAAACCCTGCTCCTGTCAAGAAGTCAGTGTGCACCTTTCTGGGAAATACTGTGAAGCCGGGGCTACTCCTGATGTCTGGTGTCAGTGTGTACTTGTAGTATTGAAACCCTCGTGCTGCTTTCTAGTGTTAGTGGATTTAAGAAAGTGTTTTTGTTTAAAGTGCTTTTAGTTCTGCCTTGGCCAGTTTTGCTTAGTGGTGAGAGCATTGACCCATACCTGGAAGGGTCATGGGTTTGATTCCTGGTCAAGGGTACATACCTGGGTTGCAGGTTACCTGCCCTGATAAGGGTGTGTGCTGGAGGCAACCAAATGGTGTCTCTCTCTCTCTCTCTCTCTCTCTCTCTCTCTCTCTCTCTCTCTCTCTCTCTCTCCCCTCTCTTCCACTCTCTCTAGAATCAATGAGAAAAAAATATACTTGGGTGACTATTAACAAATAATAAAGTGCTTTCAGTTCTACCAGGAATAAGAATATTCAGTCTTGGATTAGGTAGCAAAACAATTCTGGCAAATTTTATCTAAATGTATTGTACAAAGTACATGTATACTAGTATTAAATATACAGTCTTAGTACTTTCCCTCTCATGAGCAGGCCTGTTCCTTTTACTTCCCCTTCTTCTTTCCCCAGGCCTGTTTCCTTTGTCTTTCTCTCTCCTAGGTTCCAAGGGCCCTTCTTTTGCTTCTGTAACTTGTTTCAGAAGCCCAGTTGGCTTACTTCTACTACCTCTGTGTCTTTCCAATTAAACTTTCTCTTATACTTTGAGAAAAATACAGTATTTAATGCTCCTTTAGAATAACAACATAGATTAATTTCACAACCTTGACTATTTTGAGTTCTTTATTCCAAAGGTATAAATCCTGTTGAGAATTGGAAACAGACTTTATTTATTAGATACATATCTGCTTTAATAAAATTTTCCTCCTGTGTTTCACCATTTATTATATTCTCTAACACATTAAATGTGTTAAAAAGACAGAGTGGACTCATAGGAAGAGATTGAGCCTTAATGCCAAATAGACCTGGTTTACATTGACCTCTGTCACTTGCTAAATATGTGATCTTGGGTAATGTAATAGGTAGATTAATGCTCCCACACCAGGTGTACACATCTAATCTCCAGAACATGTGAATTTTACCTTCCATGGCAAAATTGAGTTTTCAGATGTATTAAGGTTATGGACCTTGAGATGGGGAGGGTGTCCTGTGTTATGCAGGTACTAGTAGGCCCAATCTAATCACACAAGCCCTTAAAAGTGGAAAATATTTTCCAGCTGAAGTCAGAGAGATGAAGGGAAGTGGGAAGCAAAAGAGACTTGGCAGACGGTGAGAGGGACTAAATTCAACTAAATTCACCTTTTCTGGTTTGAAGTTGGAGGAGCAATGCTATAAGCAATGCAGAGTCTTAAGGAGCTTGGAGAGGCTCCTGGATGACAGCCAGCAAGGACTGTCATTCCCACAACAGCAAGGGACTAAATCCTGTCAACAACCTGAAGGAACAATTCTTTCCACAGGCTCCATTAAGGAGAACAGCCTTGCAAACACCTTGATTTCAGCCTGTGAGACCCTGGCATTCCTCACCTCCCTATGTATTCTCTATTTTTCCATAGCATTTATCACTTTTAAATATACTATATACTTTGTTGTTTATTATTCATTATCTGCTTCACTTCCTACTAGAATGTAAGCTCCTTGAGGGCAGGGGTCATTGTCTGTTTTGTTCACCATTCATTGTAGCGCAAGTATCTAAAACAGTACACTTTTCATAGTTGGTACTCAGCCAGTACTTACTGAATGAATGACTTGATGGCCTGTATTTTTTTGTGTGTGTGTGAGTGTGTGAGTGCGTTGGATGTTGTCATTTGTTATTCTTTCTTTCCTCCCTTCCTTCCTCCCTCCCTCCCTCCCTCCCTCTCTCTCTCTCTTTCTTTCTTTTTTCTTTCTTTCTCTTTCTTCTTCCTTCCTTCCTTCCTTCCTTCCTTCCTTCCTTCCTTCCTTCCTTCCTTCCTTCCTTCCTCCCTCCCTCCCTCCCTCCCTCCCTCCCTCTCTCCCTCTCTTCCTTTCTTTCTTTCTTTCTTTCTTTCTTTCTTTCTTTCTTTCTTTCTTTCTTTCTTTCTTTCTTTCTTTCTTTCTTCTTTCTTTCTTCTTTCTTTCTTTCATTCTTTCTTTTTCAATATTTAATTTCTTTATTGATTAAGGTATAACATTTGTGTCCTCATCCCACACTTAACCCCTGAACCGCCCCTCATGACCTCACCTCCCTGTTGTCTGTGTCCATTGGTTGGGCTTATATGCATGCATACAAGTCCTTTGGTTGATCTCTCCCCCTTTCCCCCACCTTCCCCTACCTTCCCTCTGAGGTTTGACAGTCTGATTGCTGCTTCTCTGTCTCTGGATCTGTTTTTGTTCATCAAGTTTTTTTTTGTGTTTTTTTTTTTTTTTTTTGGAAAGCATTTTCTTTTTTTAAAAAAATTTCTTTATTGATTAAGGTGTTACATATGTGTCCTTATTCCCCCATTACACCCCCTATCTCCCCAACTCATACCCTCACACCCCTGTTGTCTGTGTCCATTGGTTAGGCTTATATGCATGCATACAAGTCCTTTGGTTGATCTCTCCCCCTTACCCCACCCTCCCCAACCTTCCCTCTGAGGTTTGATGGTCTGATCGATGTTTCTCTGCCTCTGGATCTGTTTTTGGTCATCAGTTTATGTTGT
Organism: Eptesicus fuscus; assembly: GCF_027574615.1. Lineage (NCBI taxonomy): Eukaryota > Metazoa > Chordata > Mammalia > Chiroptera > Vespertilionidae > Eptesicus > Eptesicus fuscus. The sequence goes on from NC_072473.1 coordinate 95,910,447, forward strand.
TCATTATATTCCATAAATGAGTGAGATCATGTGATATTTATCTTTCTCTGACTGACTTATTTCACTTAGCATAATGCTCTCCAGTTCCACCCATGATGTGGCAAATGGTAAGAATTCCTTTTTTACCGCAGCATAGTATTCCATTGTGAAGATGTACCACAGTTTTTTAATCCACTCATACGCTGATGGGCACTTAGGCTGTTTCCAAATCTTAGCTATGGTGAATTGTGCTGCTATGAACACAGGGATGCATATATCCTTTCTGATTGGTGTTTCAAGCTTCTTGGGGTATATACCTAGAAGTGGGATCGCAGGGTGAAATGGGAGTTCCATTTTTAGTTTTTTGAGGAAACTCCATACTGTTCTCCACAGTGGCTACACCAGTCTGCATTCCCACCAGCAGGGCAAAAGGGTTCATTTTTCTCCACATCCTCGCCAACACTTGTCGTTTGTTGATTTGTTGATGATAGCCATTCTGACAGGTGTGAGATGATACCACATTGTCATTTTGATTTGCATCTCTCTTATAATTAGTGACTTTGAGCATGTTTTCATATGTCTCTTGGCCTTCCTTCTGTCTTCTTTCGAAAAGTATCTATTAAGGTCCGTTGCCCATTTCTTGACTGGATTGTTTATCACCCTTTTGTTAAATTGTATGAGTTCCCTGTAAATGTTGGAGATTAAACCCTTATCGGTGATAACATTGGCAAATATGTTCTCGCATGCAGTGGGATTTCTTGTTGTTTTGTTGCTAGTTTCCTTAGCTGTGCAAAAGCTTTTTATTTTGATGTAGTCCCATTTGTTTATTTTCTCTTTAGATTTCCATTGCCCTAGGAAGAGTATCAGTGAAGAAATTGCTTTGGCACATGTCTGAGATTTCGCTGCTTGTGGATTACTCTAGTATTTTTATGGTTTCCCGTCTTATGTTTAAGTCCTTTATCTATTTTGAGTTTATTTTTGTGTATGGTGTAAGTTGGTGGCCTACTTTTTTCTTTTTTCATGTCTCTGTCCAACTTTCCCAATACCATTTATTGAAGAGACTGTCTTGACTCCATTGTATGCTCTTGCCTCCTTTGTCCAATATTAATTGGGCATAGTGGTTTGGGTCAATTTCTGGGTTCTCAATTCTATTCCATTGATCTATATTCTGTACTTGTGCCAGTACCAGGCTGTTTTAAGAACAGTGGCTTTGTAATACAGCTTGATGTCTGGTATTGAGATCCCACCTACTTTGTCCTTCTTTCTCAGGATTGCTGCAGCTATTCGGAGTCTATTTTTATTCCAGATGAATTTTTACAAAGTTTGTTCTAGGTCTGTGAAATATGCTGATGGTATTTTAATGGGGATTGCATTGAATCTATAGATTGCTTTGGGTTGTATGGACATTTTGATGATGTTGATTCTACCGATCAATGAACACGGTATGTTCTTCCATCTGTTTATGTCTTCCTCTATCTCTTTTAAAAGTGTCCTGTAGTTTTTTGCATATAGGTCTTTTACCTCCTTAGTTAAGTTTATTCCTAGGTATCTTAATTTTTTTGGTGAGATGGTAAATGGGATTGATTTTTTAGTCTCTCTTTCTGTAAGTTCACTATTGGTGTAAAGAAATACCATAGAATTCTTGGAATTGATTTTGTATCCTGCTACATTGCTGAATTCATTTATTAAGTCTAATAATTTTTTGATGGAGTCTTTAGGGTTTTCTATGTACAGTATCATGTCATCTGTGAATAAGGACAGTTTTATATCTTCTTTTAGAATTTGGATGCCTTTTATTTCTTCTTCTTGTCTGATCGCAGTGGCTAGTACTTCCAGTACTATGTCAAACAGGAGTGGTGAGAGTGGGCATCCCTGTCTTTTTCCTGTTCTTAGGAGAAATGGTTTTAGTTTTGGCCCATTGAGTATGATGTTGACTGTGGGTTTATCATATATGGCTTTTATTATGTTGAGGTATGATCCTTCTATTCCTACCTTGTTGAGAGTTTTTATCAAGAAAGGGTGTTGGATTTTGTCAAATGCTTTTTCTGAGTCAATTGATATGACTATGTTATTTTTTATCTCATTTTGTTTATGTGATGTATCACGTTTATTGATTTGCGGATATTGTACCATCCTTGCATCTCCAGGATAAATAGTACTTGGTCATGGTGTATGATCTTTCTGATGTATTGCTGGATCCTATTTGCTAGAATTTTGTTGAGGATTTTGGCATCTATATTCATGAGGGATATTGGCCTATAATTCTCTTTCCTTGTGTTGTCTTTATCTGGTTTTGGTATTAGGGTAGTGCTGGCTTCATAAAATTAGCTTGGAAGCGTTCCTTCCTCTTTAATTTTTTTGAATAGTCTGAGGAGTATAGGTTTTAGTTCTTTCTTGAATGTTTGGTATTACTCTCCTGTGAAGCCATCTGGCCCCGGGCTTTTGTTTGCTGGGAGCTTTATGATGCCTGCTTCATTTTCTCCCATAGTTATCAGTCTATTGGGATTTTTAGAATCTTCTGGATTGAGTTTTGGATGGTTGTATTTTTCTAGTAATATGTCCATTTCCTCCAGGTTGTCTAGTTTGTTGGAGTAGTGTTGTTCATAATATTTTTTTAACAATCCTTTGTATTTCTGTGGGGTCTGTTGTTATTTCGCCTCTTTCATTTCTGATTTTGTTTATTTGGGTCCTCTCTCTTTGCTTCTTGGTGAGCCTGGCTAGAGGTTCATCAATCTTGTTTATCCTTTCAAAGAACCAGCTCTTGGTTTCATTGATCTTTTGTATTTTTTTTCTCTATGTAATTTATTTCTGCTCTGATCTTTATTATTTCCTTCCTTCTGCTCACTCTGGGCTTTTCTTGTTGCTCTCTTTCTAATTCTTTGAGTTGTAGAGTTAGATGATTTATTACCATGTTTTTCTTGTTTTTTTGAGGTAAGCCTGTAGAGCTATAAACTTCCCTCTCAGGACTGCTTTCATTGTGTCCCATAGATTTTGGATTGTTGTGTTTTTATTGTCATTAGTTTCCAGGATGTTTTTTATTTCTTCTTTGATCTCATTGGTAACCCACTCATTATTTAATAGCATGCTATTCAGCTTCCAAGTGTTTGAGGATTTTGGATTGTTTTTATTGTAGTTTATTTCTATTATTATGCCATTGTGGTTTGAGAAGATGCTTGGTATGATTTCAATCTTCTTGAATTTGGGGAGACTTTTCTTGTGACCCAATATATGGTCTATTTTTTACAATGTCCCATGTGCACTTGAGAAGAACATATAGTACGTGGCTTTGGGGTGAAATGTTCTGAAGATATCAATTAGGTCCATCTGATCTAGTGAGTCATTTAGGATTGCTGTTTCTTTCCTGATTTTTTGTCTAGGGGATTTATCCAGTGATGCCAGTGGTGTATTAAAGTCCCCTACTATGATTCTATTGTTGTTGATCTCTCCCAGGAGTTTTTTTTTAATGTATTTGGGTACATATATGTTTCTTAGGGTTATATCCTCTTGTTGTATCCATCCCTTTAGTATTATGAAGTGGCCTTCCTTATCTCGTGTTATGATCTTCACTTTGAGGTCTATTTTGTCAGATATAAGTTTTGCTACCCCAGCTTTTTTTTTCTTTTCCATTTGCATGTAAGTTTTTTTTTCCATCCTTTCACTTTCAGTCCGTGTGAGTCCCTTATTGTGAGGTATGTCTCTTGTAGACAGCATATATATGGGTTGCGTTTTTGTATCCATTCAGCCACTCAATGTCTTTTGATTGGAGCATTTAATCTGTTTACATTTAAAGGTACTTGTTTGTAGTCATTTCTATTTTTGTGCCTGTGTTCCTTCTTGCCTTCTTATTTCTTCTTTTCAGAGCATTCCCTTTAGCATTTCTTCCATTGCTGGCTTTGTAGTGATAAACTCCCTTAGCCTTTTTTGGTCTGTGAAGCTCATGATTTCCCCTTCAATTTTGATTGATAGTCTTACTAGATAGAGTATTCTTGGATTTAGTCCATTGCTTTGCAACACTTTGTATACCTCCTTCCATTCCCTTTGAGCTTGATGAGTTTCTGTTGAGAAATCATTTGATAATCTGATGGGTGATCCTTTTTAGGTAACTCTCTGTCTCTCTCTTGCAGCCTTTAAGATTCTCTCTTTATTGTGAACATTTGCCATTGTAATTAAGATATGTCTTGGTGTGGGTCTTTTGGACTTCCTCTTACTTGGGACTCTCTGTACTTGTGTATCTTTTTTCTTCCCCATATCTGGGAAGTTTTCTGTCATTATTTCTTCAAATAGATTTTCTAGTTCTTGCTGCTCTTCTTGTCCTTCTGGCAGCCCTATTATACATATGTTCATTTCGCGTTGTCCCAAAGCTCCCTTAGGCTCTCCACCTGCTTTTTAATTTTTTTCTCTAGTTGCTGTTCAGATTGAGCTTGTTTCTCTACCTTATCTTGCAACTCACTAATTTGGTCCTCTGCTTCTTCTAGTCTACTGTTGAAACCTTCCATGGTGTTTTTTATTGTAGCTATATCACTTTTCTTTTCTTCCTGATTCTTGCATAGGTTGTTGATTTTCTCATTGATCCGGTGAATGAATTGTACAACCATTACTCTGTATTCCTTTTCTGTCATGTTGCATGCTTCAATTTCACTAATTTCCTTTATTGGTGATTCCTCAGTTTCTTTCCTCTGGGTATTGTGTGGTCTCCCCATTCTGACTATCACCAGAAGGTTCAAATGTCGAGTTGCGTGGGCCCGGGCTCTGTGAAATGGGAGCTTCGCACCACCCGAGTGTCACTGAAGAACTCTGACACTAAGATGTGTGTCTTCCATTTGTTGGTGGGAACCAGGCTCGCCCAGAGTCAGCATTACCAGTGCTCAGTGTGGCCTCTTGTGTACACCTAGAATCAGGGTCCCCTCCTGCACCACGCTGAAACAGAGACTCCTGCCGAAAACGAGAGCCACCTAAGATGTGCCAGGAGTCAGAGTTCCCCTGTATGTGCACCAAGAATCGAATATCAGAGTCTCTGTTGCTTCATGCGGCCTCGCGCTGAGGATCAGGGTCCCTGTGTGCGCATGTACCAAGAATTGGAGTCACTGGCTCTTAGTGTGAATGCACTGGGAGTCAGGGATCCTAGGTGCACACAATAAAAAACAGAGTCAAGTCACTGTTGCTTAGTGTTGTCTCCCATCTGGAGAATTGGGGTGCTGGACAGCTTGGGGGACTGGGTTGCACAGTAGCACTGTGTTGGCAAGAGGTCTGCTCCTGCGCTGTGGAAAACAGACTTCTGTGTGCGCTTGCCCAGAATTGAAGTCAGGTGGCACTGCCACCCTGCGTGGGCTTTGGGTTTGGTCGCCTGATTGAGTTGCGGGGCACAGATTCCCAGTGTCTGCATTCTCCCAGACTCAAATTCCTGTATTGGCGCTGTGGCCCATGTGAGGGGCATGTCTATCCATTACTATGGTGCTGCCCAACAGCCTGAGAGGAGGGGAATAGGCTCTGTGACTCACAGAAATCTGCCCCTGGGTTGTCTGGATTCTTGGTGTCTGGGTCTGCAGCTGTGGTAGCAGGTCTCTGTCCCCAGTGGCTGCAGGGTCCTGGTTTGTGTTTGAGATCAGACTGGGTGGTACTGAGGCCAGGATCTTAGTCTCAAGCAGCTCTGTTTCTCAAGATGGCGTGGTCTCTGTGCCCGTGCTGGCCACCCCAGAGTGTCTGCGTTGGGAGCAGGGCTCCACCATCTAAGAATGCCTGGTTTGGCAGCCCCTTGGAAGACCTGCAGAATCTACCTGTCCCTAGCTCATACACACACACACACACCACACATGTCCACACACTCCTCTATCGCCCCCTCGCTCTGTCACACTCTCTCCCTCCCTACCTTCCTGCTGGTCGCCAAGTCTGATGGCCTGTATTTTTAAGAATAATGCTCTATGGCAGGCGTCCTCAAACTACGGCCCATGGGCCACATGTGGGTGTTTTTGCCGTTTTGTTTTTTTACTTCAAAATTAGATATGTGTAGTGTGCATAGGAATTTGTTCATAGTTTTTTTAAACTATAGTCCGGTCCTCCAATGGTCTGAGGGACAGTGAACTGGCCCCCTGTTTAAAAAGTTTGAGGACCCCTGCTCTATGGCATATTTGTGTAGGAAGAATTAGCCCTTATGCAAGAGTAATGATATTAATAGCTTTTTATTATCATTATTGTACATACTATATGTGCCAAGAACCTTCCTTCTTAGATGTATGAAAAATTCCTCTTCATATATACAATATTTTAGCTACAACACTGGTAATATTCAGCTTTCTAGTCAAATATTTTTTTAGGAAAAATTTGTGCTTGAATTTAATTCTGTAGTCACAGATTCTCTCTCAGTACACAGTAGGTATTCAATAATTGTTGGTTGATTAAGTGTTGGGCTGAATAATGAATAGAAAAATCTCCTAATTTATGTTTTCATGTACATTCTTCTCTGGCCACACTGCATTATTTGTATTTCTTCATGTATTATTGTTATCCTTACACCCTTAACTACTAGCGTGTTGCCTGTCACCTAATAAATATATACAGTACAATGGGTGGGTGGTTAAATGAAAATGATTCACTGAGGTATTAGCAATGTTCAATGAATTTTGAAAAATCTTTGCCTTGTCAACTTTACTTGATCATCTATTGTAGATACAAGATAAACCCATCTACACTGTTGAAGGATTCATGCTCTGTTCTTCACTGATATTGGTATGTATGTTTTTATAATCTATGAAGAAAGAGAAGGTAACTTTTCTGAGTTTAACTTGGTTATAGTCTTAGCAGTATCATTCTTTTAAAAATAAAAAAAAATATAAATTTAGGCTTTTCCATTCATTTGTTGCCATTGGTGCACACTATATTCCCTCCTCAGAGGGTTGCCAACATATAAAAAATGAGAACATAATGCTTCCATGAAAGAGCCTTCCAGCATTAACATAAAATATATAAGCATTGACAGAATAATTAGATTAATTCACCTCTTAGAACTAGGTTGTTGGGAGCTGACTCATATAAAGTGGTGTTATAGTATTCAGTTATACAATGAATCTATAAAGAGCTGACATAAGATATTAGATTCAGATTTATCTTTGTATTTTAGCATTGTTAAAAGAAAAATGAAAACATTATTCAAAAAACATTGTATTAATTTAGGTTTATCATTCATGTAACAGCAGCAATACACTTATAAAAATATATAATGGCTCAAAGACTATTAGATAAATGTTTCAGGATGGTATCAGGCTGTGTATTCACAGAGAAAAAGGCTGGTTGCATTCTCAGTTCAAATGAAATAAGGTGTAGTCATTAAGGACATCTTTTGCACCAATTAGGATTAGGTTTGGCTGTGAGTAAAAAATATGTGAAAATTGGCACCTTAAAAAAGCTGACAATTCTCGGGGAAAGGGGGTGTGGGGGGTGTGGGAAGAGATTGGACAAAAATCTTATACCTATGGATGAGGACGGGGGCGGAGATAAGGGTATGGGGTGGGGTGGGAACCGGGTGGAGGGGAGCTAAGTGGGGGGGGGAGAGGAACAACTGTAATAATCTAAACAATAAAGATTTATTAAAAACAAAGATGTAGATGCATTTCAGCATGTAAAGAGGCAGTTTAGGGCTAGGATCAAAGTCCCATGGTGTCAGGGACCCAAGCTTCTCTTACTTTGTTGCTCAGTCATGTTTGGCTTAGATTTCCAACGTTCCCTCAGAAGTCAAGATGGCTCCAGTGGTTGCATCTACATTTCCTGCAACAGAAAAGGGGAAGAGAGATCAAAGACGTGTCACCTGCATTTTTCTTGGATGTACCATACTGGACTTCCACTTGTTTGTCTTGAACTGGTTCACATGGCCAATTCATGCTGTAAAGAATTCTTGTAGTTTTCTTAGCTAAGGGAAATGTATCCAGCTTAAAAATTGGGATTCTTTTGCCCTGTCCAGGAAGCTTAGTGGGTTATAGCATTGTCCCGATATGACAAGGTTGCAGGTTCTATCCCTGGTCAAGGCACATATAAGAATCAACCAATGAATACATAAATAAGTGGAACAACAAATCAATGTTTCTGTCTCTCTCTCTTTCTCTCCCTCTCTCTCTAAAATCAATGAATCAGTCAATTAAAATTAAAAAATTGGGGTTCTTTTATTAAGAATTAAGGGGAGACTGGATATCAGAAAGGCAAGTAGTCTCTTCTTTATGATGCTTTTTATTAATCTTTGTCAGAACTACAATAGATTCTATCAAATTCCAACAATGTATCTGGGGTGATGGAACTTTTTCCTGTTTCATGGACTTGTGATGTTTGTCCCACCTGCTGGGCATAAATATTTCTCAACATTATTCTTCATGATCAGTTGGATGGCTTATGACTGATTTTGGAGATAATAAACTGGTTATTCTGACTTTAGTTATAAATAAGTTTCTTAAGAGAAATTTAATCTATTTCTATCTTTTAAAAAATTTTACCTTTTAATTGACTTCTAAATCATAAAGAATCTGATAGAGATTAAAGTTATTATAGCCAGAATATTTTTAAAAATTCTGACTTTCTCTCCAGCTCCTTCCAGATAAACACTAGACAAGAAAGCCAGAAAGAGGACTATCACTTGTTTTGATATTAAGAAATTTGCCAGTGATATAATAAAAATATATTCATACTAATAATACAGGATTATTTGGCATAATGTAATATGACTAATATAAGATTACTGTTTTAAAGGACATTTTTTGTTTTAAAATTTTATTTTATTGTGGTAAGAACATTTACCATGAAATCTACTTATTTAAGAGTGCATAATATAGCATTGTTGCTATAGGGACAATGTTGAACAGCATATCTCTAGAGCTTATTCATTTTGCTTAAGTGAAACTTTACCTGCTTTCTTTTGTTTGGACATTTGTTCTTTATATCTCTCTAGCAACCTGTCCTCACAGATTTTGGGATGACAATAAAATATTATTGAAGACAAAAATGTAATATACTGAAAAACATAAATATGATTTTAGTAGAATTGGAGAAGGAAGGGTTCAAGACAGGGGCAGGGCAATCTGTCAGGAAAAGGGGTGATAGAAATGAGTTAATGTTGTATCCTGTCACCTATACTGTAATTAAATCTCAGTATTTATTTATTTATTTAACATTTTAAAATATACTTTTATTGATTTCAGAGAGGAAGGCAGAGGGAGAGAAATAGAAACACCAATGATGAAAGAGAATCATTGATCAGCTGCCTCCTGCACACCTCCTACTGGGAATCAAGCCTGCAACCTGGGCATGTGCCCTTGACTGGAATCGAACCCAGGACTGTTCAGTCCACAGGCTGATGCTCTATCCACTGAGCAAAACTGGCTAAGGCTGTTTTCTTTTAAATATATTTTTATTGACTTTGGAAAGAAAGAAAGATGGAGAAAGAAATAGAAACATCAATGACAAGAGAATCATTAATAAGCTGCCTTCTGAACGCCCCACACTGGGGATAGAGCCTGCAACCCAGGCATATAACGTGATGGGGAATCGAACCATGACCTCTGAGTTAATAGATTGGTGCTCAACCACTGAGCCATGCCAGCTGAGCAGATCTCAGTCTTTTTATAAGAAAAAAGGTGACGATGTCCTTCTGGATCTATATGCTCTGACATAAGTCACCCTCATTTTCATGGTCACTGGGTTCAGACAGGTGAGCTAGACTCTATTATTTTGTGATTATTTAGACTGGGTCCTGTACTCCAAATTTGTCCTTAGGATGGATCTGTAGAAGTCTCCAGAGCCTCTGCTGGCCAATGACATAAGTCTGAATAGGTAGAGTAAAAAAGTAAGCCAGAGACATCTGAATGCTGCCATTCTCTGCCACTCATTAGGCCATGCCTGGGCCAGCTACCTTTTGAACTGGAGTCTCACGTTTTCTCATCTTTAAGTAAAGGAGTTGGACTAGAACATCTTTAAGATCATTTCTAGATGTAAATTTCTATCTATACTCTAAACCTCTTACTATGAAAATTCTTGTGGTTATAATTTTACTTGAGAGGAGCATAGCATTGACTGATAAGCAAAATTGGGCCAATGAAGCATCCAAGGATGCATAGACCGGAGAGAAGAAAATAGTTGATATGCTAATTGTTACTTTCCTCTTTTATTAGCTCTTTTTATAGAAATGTTAATAGTGTTGACATTCTTAGGGATCAGGAGCTGGCTAGTAGGCCTTGGATTCTACCTATATACCTGCATTTGGGGAGTGGTTCTCCATAAGCCAACAGGTGAAAGAGCCTTTCCAGAATGTCCCTACTCTCCCCTAAAATGACTGATATCAGGTTCTGTTCTGCTTTGATGAAAGGAAAATTAATAGCAGGAAACCCAGTGTACCTAAAGAAGAGGGACAGTCACTGAGTGGTCACTGCATTGCATGATATCATGCTTTTGATGAGGACTGTTCATGTATGCCTTCTATTGTTTGTGGATGGATAGAAACTGCAGGAAGAAATAGCTACAATGTGTGAAGAAATGTAGCAATGCAACATGGTAGGAACATTGCCATTGAGTTGCACAATTCATACTAATATACGATTTGGCTTTTTCTTTTTTTATTTTATTAATATTGATATTATAGAAAGCCTCGTTCCAACAGGTTTTAATTGACTGTGGTGAGATAAGAAACTGAAAACTTCCTTTCTCCTTCTTTCAGAGGGTTGGCTTGGAACTTAAAAGAAGGATCTAAAATGAGATTATGGTTGGGAGAAAAAAATGGTGACGGAATAGAGTCGGGTTTGGAGTCTGTTCCTGGGGCGGAGTGTAGGAGCAGCAGAGGCTCGCAGAGGGAGTGTATGTGGGCAAGCCAAGGGACAGCTAAACTCCAGGAGAAGGCGGGGGAGTGCTGGGCAGTGTTCCTCTGACCGCGCAGCACCCACAGGGGCTGGGTCCCCTCCCGGAGCTGCGGGCTCACCGGGCGCCTCGCCATCTTGCAAGGAAAGGAGGATTTTAGTGGAAACCTGACTTTCTGCGACAACTGCAAACACTGAACTGCTGCGATCACCAGACCACCGGTCCCCTATCAGCGCAAACATTCGGATTCAAAGAAACTCTTCACTGCACCACGGAAAGGTCAGATTTCGCCTGAAATAAGGTGCGGTTTCTAATCCCCGCGGTGGGTGAGGGAAGCGCTGGGTGAGGGAAGCACGGCAGCCACAGGACCTGCAGGAGCCGGGAGGTCTGTGCCTAGAAAAATCGGCGGCAGTTGGAACTGCCGTGATCCGTGAATGAGGAGGGGGGTCTTCTGAGCTGCTAACAGAAGTGACCTCTTGAAAGCAACTCATTTTAATCTGACGAGGAGGGTCAGACTAAGAATTTTCAAAGGAGTGCAGTATCCTCAGTCTGGCGCACAGACCCACGGACCGCACACTTGGGCTCTTTCCGACTCTGATTGCTAAGTCCAATACATAGAAAAACCCAAGTGGAGGGGCCCTGAAAGACTGCAGGGGGAAGTTGTTTTTTCAGAACCTGGGGACCAGAGCTGCGTGTGACCATCAGAGAGGCAGCTCTGAGGCGCACACCTCCACAAGCTCTGAGGCACACACCTCCACAAACCGGTAGTGAGTGCCATAGAGGGAAAAAAAAAAAAAGAGCTAGAGAGGCCCGGAAGTCAATTCAGAAACACTGCCACCCAGGGGCTGAAACGCTAATTGTCTCTGGTGTAATCAAAAATAAATACGAGAAATTAAGACATGGCTGGCTTAAAAAGCAGGACTGGCTTCCAACACTGAGGAGCCCTGGAATGAAGCTGAACTGAAATACCGCCCAGACTGGGAAAAATGCGTACCAAACAGAATAATAGAGGAAGTGAATGACAGCCGCTACTGCACATTTTAGTCTTCCTATTTTTTAATTCTCAATTCTTTTTTAATTTTTTAAATTTTTTATTCTCATATTTTTTATTTTCATTTTTTGCATCTTTTACTTAAGAAACTAAATTTTTTTTCTTTTTCCTCACTCGATTTTCACCTTTTTAATTATTACATTTTTATTTTCAATCAGCACTATTATTACTATGATTTTACTTTTTTTTTTAATGTCATTTGATTTTCTCTTTCTTTTATTTTGGGATTAGTGTCCTACATTCGATTTGCATCTTTCCCTTACAATCGTTTTACCCTATCTCAAAGCTAACATTATGCCATCACTCTCCTCCTAACCTTTCCCCTTTTGGTGTCCTGTTTATCTTAACCCTTTCTGGCTTTAGATTTTCCCTACTTTTTCAGTTTACTCTCTGCTAAAACTTCACCCTACTTATATATCTAATTCCCAACCCCCTGCTCCAAATCCATACAAACCTCTCTCTACGCTACCTTAAAAAAATTATTTTTCTCTCTGGCCTTTTGTTGTTGTTTGCTTGAATGTTGATTAGATTGAATTTTTATGCTTTTTTATGAGATTGTTTTGATTATTCTTTTTGTTGGTTTAGTTGGTTCTTTTGTTTGCTTTGTTTTTGTTTGTTTTTTACTTTTGTTTTCCCTTGCCTCACTTGATATTAGCTGGTGTTGCAGTTTGTATTAATCTCCAGGCTCGTGTTGCTGGAATTTGCTGGGAATAGTGGTTGTTCTAGTGGAGTTTACTCCCCATATATATAGTTTGTTCCCCTTTTCTCTCTTAGTATCGTTCTTGTCTCTCTTACTTTTTTTTCCTTTTCTTTTTCTTTTCTTTTTTTTTCTTTTTCTTTTCTTTCTTTCTGCTCTTTTCCCAAGTTCAGATTCACACTCTTTGTTTTTTTTTTGTTGTTGTTCTTTCTTTTTACTCTCCCTCTTCCACTCCTATTCCCTAATTTGTCTTTCTCTGGTGGTTACCTTTATTGGAGATTATTAATATCGTGAATACAATTCTGTTCAGTGCCTTGTCTGTTGTGCCTGGTTGTGTTGTATTTTATACCTTTAAATCAACACCAGAGAGAGAAATCTATATAACCAGACATCTGGAGAAGAGAGACCATGAGGAGACAAAGAAATAGCCCCCGGAAAGAGAAGCAGGCATCACCAGAAAAGTAAGTAAACGATTTAGAGGCAAACAACCTATCAGAGAAAGAATTCAGAGAAATGGTCATAAAGTGGCTGAAAAGGATGGAAGACAAATTCGACAATATGAGTAAGAACCAAGAAGAAATGAAGAAGAACCAAGAAGAAATGAAAAATGACATCGCTGCTGTAAAGAACTCAATAGAAAGCATCAAGAGTAGACTAGACGAAGCAGAGGACCGCATAAGTGAAGTAGAAGACAAGATGGAAAAAAATACCCAATTACAACAGCTTCTAGAAACAAAAATTAGAAAGATCGAGGAGAGCCTAAGGGAACTTTGGGACAACACAAAACAAAACAACATCAGGATAATAGGGGTGCCAGAAGAAAAGGAAACTGAGCAAGGAATAGAAAACCTGTTTGAAGAAATAATAACAGAAAACTTCCCTGATATAAGGAAGAAAAAACCCACACAAATCCAAGAAACTCACAGAGTTCCAAGCAAAATGAACCCCAAAAGACCGACGCCAAGGCACATTATAATTAAGTTGGCAAACACCAACGACAAAGTAAGAATCTTAAAAGCGGCCAGAGAGAGACAGACAGTTACATACAAAGGAACCCCCATCAGACTAGCAACTGATTTCTCAACAGAAACTCATCAGGCCAGAAGGGAATGGAATGAAATATACCAAGTCATGCAAAGGATGGGTCTAAATCCAAGAATACTGTACCCAGCAAGGCTATCAATCAAAATTGAAGGTGAAATCAGGAGCTTCACAGACAAAAAAGGACTAAGGGAGTTTATCACCACCAAACCAGCAATGAAAGAAATGCTAAAGGGTCTGCTATAAAAATAAAAAAATAAATAAAAAAAGAGAAAGAAATAGGAAGCAAAGAAGGAACACAGGGGTATAGAATAAAAATGGCGTCAAATAAGTACCTATCAATAATAACTTTAAATGTAAATGGATTGAATGCCCCAATCAAAAGACACAGGGTAACAGACTGGATAAGAAAACAAGACCCAGATATCTGCTGTCTACAGGAAACCCACCTCAAAAAAAAGGATGCACACAGACTGAGAGTAAAGGGATGGAAAAAGGTTTTCCAGGCGAATGGAAATGAAAAAAAAAAGCTGGGGTAGCAATACTTATATCTGACAAATTAGATCTCAAAGTGAAGGACATAACAAGAGATAATGAAGGCCACTTCATAATACTAAAGGGAGAAATCCAACAAGAAGAAATAACTCTGGTAAACATATATGCACCCAATACAGGAGCACCAAGATACATTAAAAAACTCCTGGAAGATATCAAAGGAGAGATTGACAGCAATACAATCATAGTAGGAGACTTCAATACCCCACTATCACCATTGGACAAATCCTCTAAACAAAAAATCAGCAAAGAAACATCAATCCTAAATGACTCACTAGAACAGATGGAATTAATCGACATCTTCAGAACATTTCACCCCAAAGCCACAGAATATACATTCTTCTCAAGTGCACATGGGTCATTTTCAAAGATAGACCATATGTTAGGACATAGACAAAGTCTCTCCAAATTCAAGAAGATAGAAATCATATCAAGTATCTTCTCAGATCACAGTGGCATAAAACTGGAAATCAACTACAATAAAAACAACCTAAAGAAATCAAACACTTGGAGACTAAACAGCATGCTATTAAACCATGACTGGGTTACCAAAGACATCAAGGAAGAAATAAAAAACATCATGGCAACAAATGACAATGAAAACACAACAATCCAAAATCTATGGGACACAGCAAAAGCAGACCTGAGAGGGAAGTTCATAGCTCTACAAGCCTACTGCAAAAAACAAGAAACAATGGTAATAAATTACCTAACCCAACAACTCAAAGAGTTAGAGAGAGAGCAACAAGATAAGCCCAGTGTAAACAGAAGGAAAGAAATAATAAAGATCAGAGCGGAGATAAACGACATAGAGACCAAAGAAACAATACAAAAGATCAACAAAACCAAGAGCTGGTTCTTTGAAAGGATAAACAAGATTGATGAACCTCTAGCCAGGCTCACCAAGAAGCAAAGAGAGAGGACCCAAATAAACAAAATCAGAAATGAAAGAGGTGAAATAACAACAGACCCCGACGAAATACAAAGGATTGTTACAAAATACTATGAACAACTCTATTCCAACAAACTGGACAACCTAGAGGAAATCGACATATTCCTAGAAAAATACAACCTTCCAAAACTCAATCAGGAAGAATCTAAGCAGCTCAACATGCCAGTAACTATGGAAGAAATTGAAGCAGTCATCAAAAAGCTTCCGGCAAACAAAAGCCCGGGGCCAGATGGCTTCACAGGAGAGTTTTACCAAACTTTAAAGGAAGAACTAAAACCTATCCTCCTCAGACTATTCCAAAAAATTCAAGAGGAAGGAACACTCCCAGGCTCCTTCTATGAAGCCAGCATCACCCTAATACCAAAACCAGATAAAGACAACTCAATGAAAGAGAATTACAGGCCAATATCCCTCATGAACATAGATGCCAAAATCCTCAACAAAATTCTAGCAAATCGGCTCCAGCAGTACATCAGAAAGATCATACAGCATGACCAAGTAGGATTTATCCCAGGAATGCAAGGATGGTACAATATCCGCAAATAAATAAACGTGATACATCACATAAACAAACTGAGAGATAAAAATCACATAGTCGTATCAATAGATGCAGAAAAAGCATTTGACAAAATCCAACACCCTTTCTTGATAAAAACTCTCAACAAGGTGGGAATAGAAGGATCATACCTCAACATAATAAAAGCTATATATGATAAACCCACAGCAAACATCATACTCAATGGGCAAAAACTAAAACCATTTCCCCTATGAACAGGAACAAGACAGGGATGCCCACTCTCACCACTCCTGTTTGACATAGTACTGGAAGTATTAGCTATCGCAATCAGGCAAGAAGAAGAAATAAGAGGCATCCAAATTGGAAAAGAAGAAGTGAAGCTGTCCTTATTTGCAGATGACATGATATTGTACATAAAAAACCCAAAAGATTCCATCAAAAAACTAATAGACTTAATAAATGAATTCGGCAATGTAGCGGGATAAAAAATTAACGCCAAGAAATCTATGGCTTTTCTATACACCAATAATGAACTTACACAAAGAGAGACTAAAAAAGCAATCTCATTTACCATCACACCAAAAAAATTAAGATACCTAGGAATAAACTTAACAAAGGAGGTAAAAGACCTATACGCAGAAAACTACAGGACACTGAAAAAAGAGATAGAGGAAGACATAAACAGATGGAAGAACATACCATGTTCATGGATTGGTAGAATCAACATCATTAAAATGTCCATACTACCCAAAGCAATCTACAGATTCAATGCACTTCCCATCAAAATACCAACAGCATATTTCACAGACCTAGAAAGAACTCTCCAAAAATTCATCTGGAATAAAAAAAGACCCCGACTAGCCACAGCAATCCTGAGAAAGAAGAATAAAGTAGGTGGGATCTCAATACCAGATTTCAAGCTGTGTTACAAAGCCACTGTTCTCAAAACAGCCTGCTACTGGCACAAGAACAGACATATTGATCAATGGAACAGAGTAGAGACTCCATATATTGACCCAAACCACTATGCTCAATTATTATTTGACAAAGGAGGCATGAACATACAATGGAGTCAAGACAGTCTCTTCAATAAATGGTGTTGGGAAAACTGGACAGATACATGCAAAAAAATGAAACTAGATCAGCAACTTACACCATACACAAAAATAAACTCAAAATGGATACAGGACTTAAACATAAGACGGGAAACCATAAAAATACTAGAGGAATCTACAGGCAGAAAAATCTCTGACATATGCCAAAAGAACTTCTTCACTGGTACTGCTCCTAGGGCAATGGAAGCTAAAGAGAAAATAAACAAATGGGATTACATCAAAATAAAAAGCTTTTTTACAGCAAAAGAAACCATCAACAAAACAACAAGAAAGCCCACTGCATGGGAAAACATATTTGCAAATGCTATCACTGATAAAGTTTTAATCTCCAACATCTACAGGCAGCTTATGTAACTTAATAAGAGGAAGATAAATGATCCAATAAAAAAATGGGCAACAGACCTAAACAGAATATTTTCAAAAGAAGACAGAAGGAAGGCCAAGAGACACATGAAAACATGTTCAAAGTCACTTATTATCCGAGAGATGCAAATCAAAACAACAATGAGGTACCATCTCACACCTGTCAGAATGGCTATCATCAACAAATCAACAAACGACAAGTGTTGGCGAGGATGCAGAGAAAAAGGAATCCTCGTGCACTGCTGGTGGGAATGCAGACTGGTGCAGCCACTGTGGAGAATAGTATGGAGTTTCCTCAAAAAACTGAAAATGGAACTCCCATTTGACCCAGTAATCCCACTCCTGGGAATATATCTGAAGAAACTAGAAACACCAATCAGAAAGGATACATGCACCACTATGTTCATAGCAGCACAATTTACAATAGCTAAGATTTGGAAATAGCCTAGGTGCCCATCAGCAGATGACTGGATCAGAAAACTGTGGTACATCTACACAATGGAATACTATGCTGCCATAAAAAAGAAGGAATTCTCATCATTTGCAGCAACCTGGATGGAATTAGAGAACATTATGCTAAGTGAAATACGCCAGTCAATGAAAGAAAAATACCACATGATCTCACTCATTTAGGGATAGTAAAGATCATTATAAAGTGATGAACAAAAAGATAGATACAGAGACAGTAAAGCATCAAACAGACTTTCAAATTACAGGGGGAAAGTTAGGGAGAGGTGGGGAAGTTATGAAATCAAACGAAGGACTTGTATGCATGCATATAAGCATAAACAATGGATGCAAAACTCTGGGGGGGGAGCGCATGTGTGGGTGTGGGGTGGGGGGGAATGGTAAAATATGTACACATATAATACCTCAATAAAAAATATTAAAAAATAAATAAATAAAAAAATAAAACAAAAAAAAAATAAATAAAATGAGATTATGGCACTTCATGCTGTGAGTTATTGAGTATTGACAGTAACAGTGAGTACTGTTACAGATACAAAAGATATTAAAAACATTAACAAATGGAAGAAATTACTTCACCAATTCTCTGTACCTTGATTTCCTCATCTCTAAATGGGAATAGGCTTTGTAAATTGTGATGTTCATTTAATATTAATAATTATGAAGTGGAAACTTAGTGTAATGAGTTTAAGGAAATTCCTCAAATAATTAATTTTCTCCTGGGATCTCATTTATTCAGCAAGTTTCTCACTGATTACTTGATTGATGTCAATGATATTATACATACCTGCTATGTGTAGGATATTTGGATATAAACCAACATATATACATTGCAAATCATCGTAAGAAGAGAGTGCATCAGTCCATAGAAAACTGAAATCTCTCAGACAAATTTTGGATGCATGGGTGAAATTTTCTTGAGCACTTCCAAGTATTTGGTAAATTGCTGGTGCTAATCAACTTAGAGAAAGACTAAATAAGATTTTCTCCAGTTTATTGTCATTAAAATAAACTTTCAATTGGAAATAAATGTGCATGTAAATTGGCATCAATTAAAAGCCTAGGGTATAGTATTTCATTAACTGTTGTTTTGCATCATACAATGAAATTGCTCAGTTCAGAAAGGGGGCAAAGAGTTGAAATGTATGAATGACAAAATGAGGTCTCTTCATATGTGAATGGTGCTTGGTGACCATTTGAGAATGAACCAAGAATGGAGACAAAATATACTTATGGCAGTTTGATCTTGCCCTGTCTGAATTAATGATTGAGATATGAGTCACAGGGTAAGTAAGACTGTCCCTAAATAAGGTAACAGGGCTTTCCAGGGAAGGGAATGTGGAAGGCATTATGAAACAAGATATGCTTAATCCTATCTAATAAAAGAGTAATATGCAAATTGACCATCACTCCAACACACAAGGTGGCCGCCCCCATGTGGTCAAAGATGGCTGCCTCCATGTGGACACAAGATGGCCACCACAAGATGGCTGGCAGGGGAGGACAGTTAAGGGGGACCAGGCCTGCAGGGGAGGGCAGTTGGGGGGAACCAGGCCAGCAGGGGAGAGCAGTTGGGAGTGACCAGGCCAGCAGGGGAGGGTAGTAAGGGGTTATGGGGCTAGCAGGGGAGGGCAGTTGGGGGGGGGACCAGGCCTGCAGGGGAGAGCAGTTGGGAGTGACCAGGCCAGCAGGGGAGGGTAGTAAGGGGTTATGGGGCTAGCAGGGGAGGGCAGTTGGGGGGGGGACCAGGCCTGCAGGGGAGAGCAGTTGGGAGTGACCAGGCCAGCAGGGGAGGGTAGTAAGGGGTTATGGGGCCAGCAGGGGAGGGCAGTTGTGGGGGGGACTAGGCCTGCAGGGGAGGGCAGTTAGGGGCAACCAGGTTGGCAAGGGAGGGCAGTTGAGGCTGACCAGGCCAGCAGGGGAGGGAAGTTAGGGGCAATTGGGCTGGCAGGGGAGTGGTTAGGGGGTGATCAGGCTGGAAGGCAGAAATGGTTAGGGGCAATCAGGCAGGCAGGCAGGCAGGCAGGCAGGCATGCGAGCGGTTGGGAGCCAGCAGTCCTGGTTTGTGAGAGGGATGTCCGACTGCCCGTTTAGGCCCAATTCCAGTGGGATCAGGCCTAAATGGGCAGTAGGACATCCCTTGAGGGGTCCCAGATTGGAGAGGGTGCAGGCTGAACTGAGGGACAACCCACCCCCATCACAAATTTTGTGCATCGGGCCTCTAGTCTTTTCATAAAATGCATCAGAAAAACTGGACAGTCCATTAAAAGTTGGCATCTAGATATCCAGAGAGCATATTGCCATCAGTCACAAAGGGCATTCTGTCCTAAGCCAACACCATGTAGTAGTTAGTGTTAGTGTTAGTGACTGGGAGTGTGTCAGTGGGATGGTGGCACGTATTCTGCCTAATGCTAGTCCGCAAAAGTTTCTGTGCACCATATCTTAGGTGTTATTGGAGCTATAACAGGAGTTACTTAGAGGTCATTGTGTTGAATCTCCTTATTTTAGAAGAAGATACTGGAAAACTGACTTGCCCAAAGATGCACAACAAATCTCCCTTTTCTTAATCTGATGATCTTACTGTAAGAAAATAGTTCACCATGACTCTTGCATGTATTCTTTAAACATACCACATTAAGTATTTTAACTCTGTGTTCAGTATATACAAGGAAAATTAATATGCAAGAAAATGAATGCTACTGTGGCCATATAACAGCACTTTTCTTGGGCTGTTCTGGTGTTCATACCCCCAAAGAATAGTAGCTTTATCAAGGAGATCAGTTGACAGGGCTCATTATGTGACATTATCCTTCTACCAAATGCATTCTCTCTTATTTATATTATACCACATGAAAGGTTTTGAATTCTAACTCTAGCAAAAGAGAAATGCCCAGGTCTCTTTTTAGTCACTTCTAATATGGTTTATATCAAAGGTTGCATAATATTGCCTACATGTTCAGAATACTACCAGTGGGAAAGAATAATCAGCACCATCTGAAGGAAATTTTGTTTCTTGAGCACATTCCTTCTACACCAATAGTGGTGGTGGTCTGATGGATTCTAGGACTGAAGGTCAGGACCCACAATGATTTCTTCTTGGAAAAGAAGCTGCTACCACTTTCCCTGCTACTACTTTCCCAATCCCTATTGTTTTCCCTTTTGGGCCTCCCATAGTTTCCCCATCTCCTTTGGCCCTCTCCCCTGTGCCTCCCTGCTGCAAGCTCTAGCCTTGAAAGGTGTATGTTGTATTACACAATTCCACAGCTATATAGCAAATTTGACTTAGTTCCCAGGTAGCTGCTTTGATTCAGGAAATACTTGTCAGAACAGACTCAACTTATAGCCATATGGAATGAATGAATTATGGAGCAATTCTTCTGTTCACTTGCCAAGTTTACAGTCCATAGGCACAGAATACTTTCAAGCATGTGCTGACTGTTTGGAGATGTATAAGAGTTATATGTTATAATTCAGAGTCTCCTTTTTTTTCCTTTTAATACCTCATTTGTCAAACTTTGGTAGGAAATGAGTTATCTCACATCTGTGAGTTATTCAAGTAGCTGGATACTACCATTTAAGTATCAAAGTTTGGTTTATTTTAGCTATTTTATGGATATATTGCTTAAATGAATTGTATAGCCCTCTGCTTTCTAAATTCAATTAACAGAATGAGCCACACTGGTCCTTTCTTTAAAGCATAAGGGTACCTATGACCAGCAGTGACACAGAACTCTCCTCAGGACCTACTAAGAGGCATGGGACAATTCATTCCCGTACTCAGTGGCCTTAGCCAATCACATTATGTGAATTCTGGTACCTGCTTTGGTAAGTTTTTTCTCTATCTTGCTTTCATTACTCAGAGATACCAGTTGCAATAATGTATTTCTTCCCTTGTTCCTCTTCTCTTTGTCTGCACAATCCCCCTTTGCATTCCACCCCACAACTCTGGCCCCAACCCACAAAAATTTTCTACAGCTGATATTCTGTGCATTGAGAAATACACCCAAGCATGTTAGAATTGTGTATATGAGAGGAGGGAATGATCACATCTTGTAAGGTTGCAGAGGGAACTAATAGGAGGGAAGCATGCAAAAAGAAGCATCTGAATGCTGACACATCTCAGTTGAATGTTTTGTTTCCTTTCCAGTTCTAGTCTGTGCTCTAGAGCACTGCTGTTCATGCTATTTAATATTGCAGGACCCTAGGAATTTGTAGAGATGACAGAGGCAGCCAAGAGGTAAGTGTGTGTGTGTGTGTGTGTGTGTGTGTGTGTGTGTGTGTGTGTGTGTGTAGAGGGACGGTGACAGGGTTAGGGTCATCGGTTATGGCAGAGGGAGGCCAGTGATCATATTCTACGCCGAGCAGTATACCTTTACATTATCTCATACATTGAAGGTCAGATTTCACTACCAGACATATAACCCCACAAATAAAAAACAAAATAAAAGCAACAAAATTATTTTAATTTATTTTTTTATTTTTTTTTTAATTACTTTATTGATTAAGGTATCACATATTTGTCCTCAACCCCCTCCCCCCCGTTCCCTTCCCAATCCCCCCCACACACAAGCCCCCCTCCCCCTGTTGTCCGTGATCATTGGTTAGGCTCATATGCAAGCACACAAGTCCTTTGGTTGATCTATCTCCCTTGTCCCCACCCTC
Source organism: Eptesicus fuscus (assembly GCF_027574615.1). Classification (NCBI taxonomy): domain Eukaryota; kingdom Metazoa; phylum Chordata; class Mammalia; order Chiroptera; family Vespertilionidae; genus Eptesicus; species Eptesicus fuscus. The sequence continues at coordinate 95,932,671 of NC_072473.1, forward strand.
CCCTACTTTCCCTCTGAGGTCTGACAGTCTGATGGATGCTGTTCTTGTTCTTCAGTCTATGTTGTTCATCTTTTCCCCTAGATGAGTGAGCTCATGTGATACTAGGAATACACTTATAGGAACTGAAAATGAGACAAGCAATAATGGTTATGCTGAGAGGCAAATGAATCAGTCTGTAGTGAGTTTCTTTCTGGGCCAACAGTTCTTTTGAGTCCCGGTTTCTATGTCCAACAGTTGTTAATGTGTTCATAACAGCAATGATACTTCAGTTCTGGATGGTGGACAAACGGCGGTATTGCAGGTCCGACCCTCTCCGGTTTGGTCCTGGGCAATCTGCAGTGACGCACATCTGCTGACTGCTAGTATGGCAAGGCATCGTCAGCGTCTTCCATCTCTGGACTGTCTCTCCCCTGACTTCATGGCTGGAGCACTCCTGTCAATTCCCCTCTATCGCAGGAATCCACATGTCTCGGAGCTGTTCTCTGAAAACATACAAACACACTCTCGACCAAAAGTTAATAAAGGAACATTTTCTATGAATTTGATTTGCGATCCTTTTTCATTTTTTTGCCCAAATGATTTTCCTTTGGCTTGTTTTGACACCATGTATGTTTTACCTGGGTGACTTGCTGTTAGCATTACAAATGAAAGTTAATTTTCTAAAGTAAAAATTTTCTAGATGTAATTTATTTGCAGGATATTTTTCCTTACATGATATTCTTCTACTATCCCCCCTTTTTTGGTTTAAATATTGGGAGGCTTTTGGAAATTTTATGCTGTAATCTTGATAGCTTTTAAATTTTACTTTTTTGCACTAAAATGTGACTGCTTTAGGTTCATTATATGTTATGCAATTTTACCATGAGATGAACTACCAATAAAAATTTTAGTTAACACTTTAGTAACAGGGTTTAATCCCTTCCACTATGTAGAGGGCCCCCTGGGAAGGCACCTGAGCATTCTAAATTGGCCCCTCTTGCCCTTTTAGCCAAGAGGGACCTGCTTCTCACAATCCAATTGTCCACAGCTATTGCCTGAGCTTCTGTTCATGCCAAGGGTGAAACCCCATGATGGCTGGTACCATGGATGTGTCTCTCGCCCAGTGGGGTGAGCTGGGCCTCCCTGGAGAAGAAACCTGGGTTCCACAAGATATGTGATCAGTGCTGGGACCCTGCCAGCAGGCGAGGGGATCCCAAGACAGGTGCTGGGCGCGGAGGCCATGGGGGCATAGGCGACCAAGGAGACAGAACTAAACCTCACATCACCCTGCTTGGCCCCGGAGGATGGCTGGTTAGCCAGAGACGGGTAAGATTCCTCAGGGAAGGAACAACCTAAGACAGGCACAGTCGCACAGGGGCCATCAGGAGAGAACTTGGGGGTCAACAGAGGTGGGGCACAGACCTTCACCCCCCCAAGTTTGCAGGGGCCTGAACCCTCACCCCTGCTGAAGGAGATCTCCTGCCCCCATGGCTGCTCAGCTTCACATGCCCAGCTCAAATCGGGACCCAGGTAACAGAGACTTGGCCGACAGCAGATGCCCTCTCACCGCAACAAGACTTGATGGAGATGTCTTGCACCCATGATCCGGGGAACTGGGGTCTAGGATATCTAAATCCAGCCTAGCACCAGGAATGCTCAGGGCCTACTCAAGAAGGCAAATAATCCTCTCCACCAATAATTACAGGGTAAAACAAGATGGTTGTTAGAATATTAAATTTGACAGTAAAATAGTAGTCAAGTTTTCAGACTAATTTAAATTGGCCAACCAAAATAAGCAAATACTCTAGAAAAATCAATTGTACTGGACAAAAACAAAATTATTTTAATTCAAATAATTTCTGTTCTTTATTAAAAGAGACAAATTTGGATGAGTAATATAATAGTACAATTAGGCTAGTGCTTAATTACCCTCTTCCAGAACATGCTTTACAAGGGTATTTGGAAAGGCAATGAACATTTTCTAGGCATTCAAAAACCATCTAGTTCAAATAATTTAACTCACTATTGGAGATAAATAACACATTTTAAAATAACAAGCATCATTTTATATAAATTGTATCTTCTTTGTCCTATCTGAATTGAACAGTAGAGTATTTTTTAGAACAGGGACATACAACAAGAAATATAATGGGAACCACACAGGGAATTTTAAATTATCTAGTAGTCAAATTGAAAACAAAAATAAATGGGCAAAAATAATGTAAATATTTTTTAATATCTAATTTAATCCAGTATATCCAAAATATTTTCATTTTAACATATTATAAATATAAAATGATACTGCTTAAGTTTTTAAGTTTAAATTAATTAAAATGATGTAAAATTAAAAATTAAATTCCTTGTCCATACTAGCTACATTTCAAGTGCTCTACCACATGTGTCTTGTTACTACTATATTAAACAATGATTTTGGAACAATTTTGATGCATTTAAAATGTTTAATAATCATTGGATAACTCACGAGAAGAGCTTAAAACAAAATCTCATTAATTTGGGCTCTACTACTTTGGAATTTATGATAATTTTATCAGAGTTCAACTGAAGTTTACAATCTGATCTCTCTGTGGCAAAAGGTATTACTTGGCATATTCACCACATAAATCAGATCACAGGAGGCATGTTTAATCCACTTAAGAGTATTAAGCATTTTGTGGGACTTTATTACAATATTTATGAATGCAAAAATATTCTGCTATGCACAGCAGAGTGTCCTATATTTATTAAAGGGCATCTAACAGGGTGCCCTTTCCTTTGGGACATATCGTTAGCTGTTAGTAATTATTAAACTATTTTTGAAAGATTTGTAGAAGTCAAATTTCCTATGAAATTGTCTAAAATATGATTTTTTAACATTTCAGATAATTATTATCTAAATTAAATAAAACTTCACCAATATAGTCTATGTTGAACTTAAATATAAAAATCACATGGAGCTTCACTTCAAGGTTATAATATCTTTCTCACAGAGTTGTGAAGTTAAAATGAGATAAAGAACTTTATAAATTGAAAAAAAATGTTTCATGTATATTATTTCTCCATTTAGTAACTATTGCTTTACTGGCTTTTATTTTTTATTATTTTAAATTTCTTTATGGATTAAGGTATTACATATGTGTTCTTATTCCCCCATTAACCTCCCAACCCGCCTCCCCTTATGCCCTTACCCCCCTGTTGTCTGTGTCCATTGGTTAGGCTTATATGCATGCATACAAGTCCTTTGGTTGATCTTTCCCCCCTTACGCCCACCTTCCCCTACCTTCCCTCTGAGGTTTGACAGTCTGATCAATGCTTCTCTTTCTCTGGATCTGTTTTTGTTCATCACTTTCTGTTGTTCATTATATTCCATAAATGAGTGAGATCATGTGGTATTTATCTTTCTGTGACTGGCTTATTCCAGTTAGCATAATGCTCTCTAGTTCTATCCATGCTGTTGCAAATGGTAAGAATTCCTTCTTTTTACCACAGCATAGTATTCCATTGTGTAGATGTACCACAGTTTTTTAATCCACTCATACGCTGATGGGCACTTAGGCTGTTCCCAAATCTTAGCTATGGTGAATTGTGCTGCTATGAACATAGGGGTACATATATCATTTCTGATTGGTGTTTCTAGTTTCTTGGGATATATTCCTAGAAGTGGGATCACAGGGTCAAATGGGAGTTCCATTTTTAGTTTTTTTGAGGAAACTCCATACTGTTCTCCACAGTGACTGCACCAGTCTGCATTCCCACCAGCAGGGCAAAAGGGTTCCTTTTTCTCCACATACTCGCTAACAATTGTCTTTTGTTGATTTGTTGATGATAGCCATCCTGACAGGTGTGAGATGATACCGCATTGTCATTTTGATTTGCATCTCTCGTATAATTAGTGACTTTGAGCATGTTTTCATATGTCTCTTGGCCTTCCTTCTGACTTCTTTTGAAAAGTATCTATTTAGATCCGTTGCCTATTTTTTTACTGGATTGTTTATCTTCCTTTAGATAAATTGTATGAGTTCCCTGTGAATGTTGGAGGGTAAACCCTTATCGGTGATAACATTGGCAAATATGTTCTCGCATGCAGTGGGCTTTCTTGTTGTTTTGTTGCTAGTTTCCTTAGCTGTGCAAAAGCTTTTTATTTTGATGTAGTACCATTTGCTTATTTTCTCTTTAGTTTCCATTGCCCTAGGAGCAGTATCAGTGAAGAAATTGCTTTGGCATATGTCTGAGATTTCGCTGTGTGTGGATTCGTCTAGTATTTTTATGGTTTCCCGTCTTATGTTTAAGTCCTTTATCCACTTTGAGTTTATTTTTGTGTATGGTGTAAGTTGGTGATCTACTTTCATCTTTGTTCATGTACCTGTCTAATTTTCCCAACACCATTTATTGAAGAGACTGTCTTGACTCCATTGTATGCTCTTGCCTCCTTTGTCAAATATTAATTGATCATAGTGGTTTGGGTTGATTTCTGTGTTCTCTATTCCATTTATCTATAATCTGTTCTTGTGCCAGTACCAGGCTGTTTTGAGAACAATGGCTTTGTAGTACAGCTTGAAATCTGATATTGAGATCCCACCTACTTTGTCCTTCTTTCTCAGGATTGCTGCAGCTATTTGGGGTCTTTTTTTATTCCAGATGAATTTTTGGAATGTTAGTTCTAGGTCTGAGAAATATGCTGATGGTATTTTAATGGGGATTGCATTGAATCTATAGATTGCTTTGGGTAGTATGGACATTTTGATGATGTTGATTCTACCAATCCATGAACATGGTATGTTCTTCCATCTGTTTATATCTTCCTCTATCTCTTTTTTCAGTGTCCTGTAGTTTTTCTCATATAGGTCTTTTACCTCCTTAGTTAAGTTTATTCCTAGGTATCTTAATTTTTTTGGTGAGATGGTAAATGAAATTGGTTTTTTAGTCTCTCTTTCTGTAAGTTCACTATTGGTGTAAAGAAATGCCATAGATTTCTTGGAATGATTTTGTATCCTGCTACATTGCTGAATTCATTAATTAAGTCTAATAATTTTTGATGCAGTTTTTAGGGTTTTCTATGTACAGTATCATGTCATCTGTGAATAAGGACAGTTTTATTTCTTTTCCAATTTGGATGTCTTTTATTTCTTCTTCTTGTCTGATCGCAACGGCTAGTACTTCCAGTACTATGTCGAATAGGAGTGGTGAGAGTGGGCATCCCTGTCTTTTTCTTATTCTTAGGGGAAACGTTTTTAGTTTTTGTCCATTGAGTATGATGTTGGCTGTGGGTTTGTCATATATGGCTTTTATTATGTTGAGGTATGATCCTTCTATTCCTACCTTGCTGAGAGTTTTTATCAAGAAAGGGTGTTGGATTTTGTCAAATGCTTTTTCTGCATCTATTGATATGACTATGTGATTTTTATCTCTCAATTTGTTTATGTGATGTATCATGTTGATTGATTTGTGGATATAGTACCATCCTTGTATCCCCAGGATAAATCATACTTGGTCATAGTGTATGATCTTTCTGATGTATTGCTGGATCCGATTTGCTAGAATTTTGTTGAGGATTTTGGCGTCTATATTCATGAGGGATATTGGCCTATAATTCCCTTTCATTGTGTTGTCTTTATCTGGTTTTGGTATTAGGGTCATGCTGGCTTCATAAAATTAGCTTGGAAGTGTTCTTTCCTCTTGAATTTTTGGAATAGTCTGAGGAGTATAGGTTTTAGTTATTTCTTGAATGTTTGGTATAACTCTCCTGTGAAGCCATCTGTCCCCGGGCTTTTGTTTGCTGGGAGCTTTATGATGCCTGCTTCAATTTCTTCCATAGTTATCAGCCTATTGAGATTTTTAGAATCTTCTTGATTGAGCTTTTGATGGTTGTATTTTTTTAGGAATATGTCCATTTCCTCCAGGTTGTATAGTTTGTTGGAGTAGTGTTGTTCATAATATTTTTTTTAACAATCCTTTGTATTTCTGTGGGGTCTGTTGTTATTTCGCCTCTTTCATTTCTGATTTTGTTTATTTGGGTCCTCTCTCTTTGCTTCTTGGTGAGCCTGGCTAGAGGTTCATCAATCTTGTTTATCCTTTCAAAGAACCAGTTTTGGTTTCATTGATCTTTTGTATTGTTTTTTTTGGTCTCTGTGTAATTTATTTCTGCTCTGATCTTTATTATCTCCTTCCTTCTGCTCACTCTGGGCTTTTCTTGTTGCTCTCTTTCTAATTCTTTGAGTTGTAGAGTTAGATGATTTACTACCATTTTTTCTTGTTCTTTTTGAGGTAGGCCTGTAGAGCTATAAACTTCCCTCTCAGGACTGCTTTCATTGTGTCCCATAGATTTTGGGTTGTTGTGTTTTATTGTTATTAGTTTCCAGGATGTTTTTAATTTCTTTTTTTATTTCATTGGTAGCCCACTCATTATTTAATAGCATGCTATTCAGCTTCCAAATGTTTGAGGTTTTTATATTGTTTTTATTGTAGTTATTTCTAATATTATGCCATTGTGGTTTGAGAAGATACTTGGTATGATTTCAATCTTCTTGAATTTGGGGAGACTTTTCTTGTGACCCAATATGTGGTCTATTTTTTTAAATGTGCACTTGAGAAGAAAGTATAGTCCGTGGCTTTGGGATGAAATGTTCTGAAGATGTCAATTAAGTCCATCTGATCTAGTGAGTCATTTAGAATTGCTGTTTCTTTGCTGATTTTTTTGTCTAGGGGATTTATCCAGTGATGTCAGTGGTGTATTAAAATCCCCTACTATGATTGTATTGGTGTCGATCTCTCCCTTGATATCTTCCAGGAGTTTTTTTTTTAATTTATTTGGGTGCTCCTGCTTTGGGTTCATATATGTTTATTAGGGTTATATCCTCTTGTTGTATCCATCCCTTTAGTATTATGAAGTGGCCTTCCTTATCTCTTTTTATGGCATTCACTTTGAGGTCTATTTTGTCAGATATAAGTATTGCTACCCCAGTTTTTTTACATTTCCATTTGCTTGAAGGATATTTTTCCATCCTTTCACTTTTGGTCTATGTGAATCCCTTGTTCTAAGGTTGGTCTCTTGTATACAGCATATATTTTTGGTCGTGTTATTTTATCCATTCAACCACTTGATATCTTTTGAATGGAGCATTTAGTCTGTTTACATTTAAAGTTATTATTGAAAAGTACTTGTTTGTAGTTATTTCTATTTTTGTGCCTGTGTTCCTTCCTGCCTTTTTCTTCCTTTTATATCATTCCCTTTAGCATTTCTTCCATTGCTGGCTTGGTAGTGATAAACTCCCTTAGCCTTTTTTGGTCTGCGAAGCTCATGATTTCCCCTTCAATTTTGATTGATAGTCTTGCTTGATAGAGTATTCCTGGATTTAGTCCTTTGCTTTGCAACACTTTGTATACCTCCTTCCATTCCCTTCAAGCTTGATGTGTTTCTGTTGAGAAATCATTTGATAATCTGATGGGGATCCTTTGTAGGTAACTCTCTGTCTTTCTCTTGTAGCCTTTAAGATTCTCTCTTTGTCATGAACATTTGCCATTGTAATTATGAGGTGTCTTGGTGTGGGTCTTTTGGGATTCATCTTTCTTGGGACTCTCTGTACTTGTGTATCTTTTTTCTTCCCCATATCTGGGAAGTTTTCTGTCATTATTTCTTCAAATAGATTTTCTAGTTCTTGCTGCTCTTCTTGTCCTTCTGGCAGCCCTATTATACATATGATGGCTCATTTCATGTTGTCCCAAAGCTCCCTTAGGCTCCCCCCCTGCTGTTTAATTTTTTTCTTTAGTTGCTGTTCAGATTGAGCTTGTTTCTCTACCTTATCTTGCAACTCACTAATTTGGTCCTCTGCTTCTTCTAGTCTACTGTTGAAACCTTCCATGCTGATTTGATTGTAGCTATATCACTTTTCTTTTTTTCCTGATTCTTGCATAGGTTGTTGATTTTCTCATCAATCTGTGAATGAATTGTACAACCATTACTCTGAATTCTTTTTCTGTCATGTTACATGCTTCAATTTCACTAATTTCCTTTATTGGTGATTCCTCATTTTCTTTCCTCTGGGGATTGTGTGGTCTCCCCATTCTGACTACCACCAGAAGGTTCAAATGTCGAGTTGTGTGGGCCCGGTCCATGTGCAGTGGGAGTTTCGCACCACCCGAGTGTTACTGAAGAGCTCCGACACTAAGATGTGTGGTTCCCATGGGTTGGTGGGAACCAGGCTTGCCCAGAGTCAGCGTTACCAGTGCTCAGTGTGGCCTCATGTGCACACCTAGAATCAGGGTCCCCGCCTGCACCTCTCTGAAACAGAGACCTTGATGGCATGTGCCGAAAACAAGAGCCACCTAGTGTTTGCCAAGAGTCAGAATTCCCCTGTGCCAGCACCAAGAATTAAGTATCAGAATCTCTGTTGCTTCATGTGGCTTCACGCTGAGACTCAGGGTCCCTGTGTGGGCATGCACCAAGAATTGGAGTCACTGGCTCTTAGTGTGAATGCACTGGGAGTCAGGGATCCTAGGCGCACATAATAAGAAACAGAGTCAGTCACTGTTGCTTAGTGTTGCCTACCTCCTGGAGTATCTGGGTCCTGGTCAGCTTGGGGGACTGGGTTTCACAGTATCACTGTGTCGGCAGGAGGTCTGCTCCTGCACTGTGGAAATCCGACTTCTTTGTGCGCTTGCCCAGAATTGAAGTCAGGTGGCACTGCCACCCTGTGTGGGCTTCGGGTTTGGTCGCCTGATTGTGCTGCAGGGAACAGATTCCCAGTGTCCGCATGCTCCCAGGCTCAAATTTCTATAATGGAGTTGCGGCCAGTGCTATGGGCGGGTCTATCGGTTTCTATGGCACTACCCGTGAGCCTGGGGGAAGGGGAATAGGCTCTGTGACTCACAGAAATCTGCCCCTGGGTTGTCTGGATTCTTGGTGTTTGTGTGTCTGCAGCTGTGGTCGCAGGTCTCTGTCCCCAGTGGCTGCAGGGTCCTGGTTCACGTCTGAGACCAGACTGGATGGTGCTGAGGCCAGGATCCTAGTCTCAAGCAGCTATGTTTCTCAAGATGGCATGGTCTCTGTGCCCACACTGGCTTCCCTGGTGTGTCCACGTTGTGAGCGGGGCTCCGCAGTCTAAGACTGCCCCATTTGGCAGCCCTTGGAAGACCTGCAGGATCTAACTGTCCCTTCCTCATACACACACACACACACACACACACACACACACACACACACACACACCACACGTCCACACACTCCTCTATCGCTTCCTCACTCTCTCACACTCTTTCCCTCCCTACCTTTCTGTCGTTCGCCATCTTCCTGGGCAATCTTCTCTGCTTTACTGGCTTTTATAAACCAGGCTTGATATTTGATGGTAGGGCTATAGCTTTGAAATAGATGGACAGACATGATCCCACCCCTCATGGACCTTACAAACTGGTATAAATAGATAGGCAAATAAACAAGCAATTAAAGTTGAGAGTTGTAAGGAATATTTTACGTGACGTAAACTTCTAAGAAAACATATAGGAGAGCCACATAACCCAGACTAGTTATAAGGGTTGATCAGGAAGCCTTCCTGTAAGAAGTGACATCTAGGCTGAAACCTGCAAGTTGATTTGGAGTTAGCTTGGTGAAGGAGTGGACTGAGTGGGTAACAATCTTTGGAAAGAGGAAATAGCTTGTTCAAAATTCAAGAGGTGAAAGGAAGACCATGAAGAAGTACTGGAACAGAAAGTAATTCTGCGCAACTGCAGTAGAAAGTCCAAATGAAAGAGAGAATGATGGTGAAGGTAGAGAGTCCAATAACACCAGATCACAAAGGACCCAAGGAAGTTGGACTTTACTTTATTCCAAGGGCAATGAGTGACCATTGAAAGGTTTTATGCAGGAGGTCTCATGATGTGTTTTGCAATAATCACTTGGCTGTTTCATGGAGAAGTGCTATGAGAGGATGATAATGGAAACCACATGATATCAGTAAGACCATGGCAAGAAACTCTGGGTGCTGGAACCAAGGTACTGAGAGGATGAAGCCAGAATGTGGTAGATTTAGGAGGCAAAAACAATGTCTTAGTGATTGATTGGATGTAGGGGTAGAGGGATAAGAAAAAGTGATGTGGGCAACTGGGTAAATGGTGGTACCTGCCATTTATTGAAAAACAGAAAACTGCAGATGGAGCAGGCTGTAGTTTTATGTGGATGTGGGAGGAGGAATGAGAGCATAAGGTCAGTTGTGGCCATGCTGCTGCTGATGTGCCACAGGCAGCCTCTACCTAAGGGTATCCTGTAGTCAGATGGATTTGTGCATAATCAGAGCCTGCTGAGATAAACTGGCCTTTGAAATTTAAATGGAAAGGATTCAAACCCCATCCCATGTGCAGTCAGAGCTCTACACACTTCCAAAAGTCTCTACAGATTCTTGGGGGTGTGATTAATGTTTTTCCTCATTGCCTATAGACCTCAATTTTGGACTCTGCTGAATTAGTCAATTGATGGATCATCTCCCTCTCCTGGTTCTGTGCCACATTTCCCCAGCTGTTAAACTAAGCCACTTTCCCTTAATTTTCACAAAACCAAAACCAAAAACCCAATCACACAATGCCATTGCGTATGCAGCAGGTTTGACTCATGATTTCTGGAGACGGAAGGGTATTGGGTGGCTGCAATGTAATACAATTTAAAAATAAATAACTGTCATCTTGTTCTTAAGAAGCCCCTGGCCAACCTGCCAACCTGGACTGCAGCCTCCTCCTGGATTACTTTGCCCTTTCTACTTTCCCTCTCTCAGTGCCTCCTAGAAAGAGAAACAAACAAAAGCAAAACAAAACTTTCCATTGCATTATGTAAAAAAGGGTTTAGTTTCCCCCCGCCCCCAAATAATGTTTGCATATCCAAAGATTCATAATGTGTTCTGCTCACTGTGGTATATATCTTCAGGGTTCTTTCTCACCCTCCCTGTTCCCCTCCTCTACCTATCATAAGTATAAGACTTTTTTCACCACTGATATGAATGATACCTCCTACAAAGGTAATAGCCATAGTTAGTTTTTATTTTAATTATTGTCCCCCTTCATTATATGAGTCTGGCAAGAAAGGGTGATGGTAGAGGTTTGGCAGCTAACAACAGAACTCTTTTACTTGAAGCAGTACATAGTCTGGGTTATGTGGCTCTTCCATATGTTTTCTTAACAACTGGTGCTTCATCTATCATATCCCTTACTGCTTTGTATTTTAACTGCTTGTTTATTTGCCTAACTCACCATTCAGGCTTATAATTCCACGAGGGGATGATCACTGAAAAATAATGGGTTAAGTAAGAAGAGAAGGTGGCCTAGGAGGGGAATCTAGTACCTACCAACATTTCAACCTTAAATTTTAAGGGAACCACAAAAGCAAAGGGGTTTGAGGAGGATAAAGAAGGAGGAAAACCTGCAGTGTGTGTGTTGTCATGGAAAACAAATTAGGAGGATACTATTTCTTGCTAGAAAGGAGATAAAATCTGGCTTGTCTGTCTTTGTCACCTATTGTCTCTAAGAGTCCCTAAAGTATAATAAATGCTCAATATTTGCTGATTTGAAATAGTCAACCTTGATAATCTCACTTCCACTCTCTTAGAATGCACACAACAACTGTTCTAATTCTTTTCCATATGTTTCAAATCTCCAATGTACACTTTCCTTCTCCACTGTCATCACATGAGTTGGCTTGAGGTCCTCTGTCAAGTGTTCCCTCAACTTTGTTTTTTTTCCAAGCTTACATTTTACAACATTTGTCTCTAAAAGTGCCCACTCTACCATAACACTTCTTTGTCTCTTTCTTCTTTCCCTTGTGTCTCAGAAAACAAGATGTCCCTTCTCTTTTTGCAGGGTCCACTATACTATCAGCTCTTCTCTTTAAGGGAACTCTCATCTGTGATTATCAGAAGCTCTAACTAGACAACTAGCCTAGATTATGAAAAATTATGATCCTCATTATCATTAGATTAGAGGCCCGGTACACAAAATTCATGCATGGGGGTGGGTCCCTCAGCCCGGCCTGCACCCTCTCCAATCCAGGACACCTCAGGGGATGTCTGACTGCCTCCCATAATTCGGGACTGCTGGCTCCTAACTGCTAGCCTGCCTGCCTGCCTGATCTCCCCAAAACCCTCTGCCTGCCTGCCTGATCACCCCTAACCCACCTCTGCCTGTCTTCCTGACAGCTCCTAACTGCTCCCCTACAGCCTGATCTCCCCTAACTGCTCCCCTGCTGTCCTGATCACCCCTAACTGCCTCTGCCTCGCCCCACACCCGGGACCTGGGCTTTCCTCCCTCTGGCTGGCCGCAGGCACCCAGGAGCCGTGCCGGCTTTCCCCAGGCCTGCCTCAGCCACAGGGGACCGTGGGCGGGTGGCTTGTCCCTCTCCTGGGCCACAGGCACAGCCACTGTCGCCCGGGACCATGGGGACCATAGGGTGTGCGGCTTGTCCCTCTCCTGGGCCGCAGGCGCAGGTGCAGCTGCTGGCACCCAGGACTGTGGGGCGGGCGGCTTATCCCTCTCCCAGGCCGTAGGCTGGCTGGTCCCCATTCCTCTCTTGAGAGCTCATTTGTGCCTGAATGGTCCCCATTCCTCTCTCCCCAGTGTTGAGTGTCTGAGCAGTTACAGCATGATGGTGTGAGGGCCTGACGATTTGAAGGTGTGATGACAATTTGCATATTAGTTCTTTATTATATAGGATAACATTTGATAAACAGTAACTTTCAAAACATTGCTTCTAGGGTAATGGTGCTGCTGAATGGAGAGAAAAATGAAAATGGCTCATGGTAATAGAAAAATGGGAACTTCTGGTACATCTAATCTCTTTACTTCCTTTCAACTTGAAACTTCTGGAGCGAGGACTATACTTAAAGTTCCAATTCTTCATAACTCACTTGTACTTTAGCCCATGTAATCTGACTTGCTCAGTTGCCCAAACTGCTCTCCAAAGTATTTGGCTTGCCCAGCCAATGGGTTTCTTCTCATACTTTATCCCTTTCATCTGGCTTGCAGTGTTTGATCCTGTTAGCCACTGCTTTCCTTCCTTTTATTCATGGATATACCATTCCATAGCTTCTAATCTCTTCTCTCCTTTTTCTTATGGAACCTCATTATTCTCTAATGTCCTTTCTATCTGTGGACTGCCTTTTGAACACCAGGCCTGCACTTTGAACTGTCTGCTGAATATATAAATCTTAACAGTAATTTTAAAGTACATATCCTACATAATTGAGAGGTAATATGCAAATTGACCATCACACAAGATGGCCACCCCCATGTGGTCAAAGATGGCCACGCTCATGTGGACACAAGATGGGCGCCATAAGACAGCCAGCAGGGGAGGGCAGTTATGGGAAATCAGGCCATCAGGGGAGGGCAGTTGGGATGGACCAGGCCTGCAAGGGAGGGCAGTTGGGGGGAACAAGGCTGACAGGGGAGGAGAGTTGGGGGGGGGGACCCAGGCCTGCAGGGGGGACAGTTGGAGGGGACCAGACCTGCAGGAAGGGCAGTTGGGGCAACCAGGCCTGCAGGGGAGGGTAGTTAGGGGGACCAGGCCTTCAGGGGAGGGCAGTTGGGGGCAACCAGGCCTGTAGGGGAGGGCAGTTGAGGGGACCAGGCCTGCAGGGGAGGGCAGTTGGGGCAACCAGGCATGCAGGGAAGGGTAGTTGGGGGGACCAGGCCTGAAGGGGAGGGCAGTTGGGGACAACCAGGCCTGTAGGGGAGGGCACTTGGGGGGGACCAGGCCTGCAGGGGAGGGCAGTTGGAGGGGACCAGGCCTGCAGGGAGGGCAGTTGGGGCAACCAGGCCTGCAGGGGAGGATAGTTGGGGGGACTAGGCCTGCAGGGGAAGGCAGTTGGGGGCAACCAGGCCTGCAGTGGAGGGCAGTTGGGTGGGACAAAGCCTGCAGGGGAGGGCAGCTGGGGAGGGCAGTTGGGTGGGACCAGTCCTGCAGGGAAGGGCAGTTGGTGGTGACCAGGCTGGCAGGGGAGGGCAGTTAGGGGCAATTGATTAGGCTGGCAGGGGAGTGGTTAGGGGATGATCAGGCTGGCAGGCAGAAGTGGTTAGGGGCAATCAGGCAGGCAGGCAGGCGAGTGGTTGGGAGCCAGCAGTCCTAGATTGTGAGAGGGATGTCTGACTGCCCATTTAGGCCCGATCCCACCAGGATCAGGCCTAAACGGGCAGTCAGACATCCCTTGAGGGGTCCCAGATTGGAGAGGGTGCAGGCTGTGGGACACCCCCCCATTCCCGTGCATGAATTTCGTGCACTGGACCTCTAGTCTAAAAATAAATGTATACTCAATTGGGTCCTGGTTTCAAAAAATCAGCTCTAGCAGACAGTATTTGTAAAACTGGGTACATTTGAATATGGACTAGTATGATTTTAGGGGTTTATTGTTAATTATTTAAATTCAATAATAATACTATTGTGGACTAGTAAGGAAACTACCTTATTTTTAAGAGATGCCTGATGGACTATTGAGGGTAAAGCATCATGATAGCTGCAGCTTACTTTTAAATAGTTAAGAAGACATGCACACACATACACATTAACATGTGCAGAGACATAAAGCAAGTATAATAAAATGATAACAATAGTTGAATCTAGAACTAACGTTCATTATGTTCTATACAGAAGTGTTCGTTGTACCCTTATGGGATTTCTTGTATGTTTCAAAATTTAATAATAAGTAATTGGGCAAAAATTATTAATGATCTCCCCTTTGGTCTCAAACCACCTCCTCCTTTTGTTTTCCCTGTATCTGAGAATGGCACCAGAGTCTGCAGTGCCGTGGAAACCTACACATTGTTTGCCCAGCACTCCTTTTCTAAGAACTACCCTTCTCTCAGCCCTCTATGTGGCTGCACAATGACATCCTGTGTTGAGTGGCCCAAAGCAACTAATCAAACCCTCACCAATGAATCTATTCTCTTGGATTTTTGTATTTGGGACTCAGAGGGCCACTTAATTGCTGAAGCTGTAAGCTGTAAAATTTAGGAGTATCACTTGCTAGACTTTTGCCATGTAAAGAAAGAGTTTGCAATGAGTGAAGTCTGAAACAAATGAGCAAAGAAGGCCAGAGGCAGGGAATGGATGGAGTGTTCTGCTAATATCTGAAAGATGACTTCTTTGTGTACTATAATATTTTTAATTGAGAAAATACAATCTCAATGTGTGCTAAGGTACCTGGTAAATTCAGAGCAAATTCTGCAAAATGGAGGGTATCTCAATTCTTATTTTTTCATATTTAATTTTGTAAATTTTTTGTAAATATTTTAATTCAAAAGTTTTACAGGTACTGACTTTTTATGTCCACGCAGAGATTATTTCTACAACAAATATTTTTCTAAGATACAACTTGTCAAATAATTTGTCTGAACCTATGATTTTTAAATTCTTTGTCAGTTTTAAATGGTGTGACCTTATAGGCCTCAACTTTATTCCCTTATGTTACAGGAAAACCTCTTCTCATCAATAGGAATAATCCAATACACAATTATAGTATTTAAACTCAAATATTGCACAACATATATACTGTCATTGCTTTATTTGTTACAGCTCCTTCCTTGCTTTTGTAGAAATGTATTTTAGTGTCTTTTGCAAGCTTCACTTTTAATAAATAAAATTCACTAAAAGTTTCAAAATGTAAAGTTTTAATCAGTTAATTTAAAAAGACTTACTAGTAGATAAGATTTTAAAATAATTTTTAACAAAAGGCAATGAAAATTTAGGTAACTAATTTACAAGAAATTTCAATTTTATAGGACATTTAGGTTGATTTAAAATGTAGTTCTTCAGAAGCTCAAAAATGTCTAAAATGTGATAGATTATGATTCTCAAAGTGAGAAAGCATACATCAGTATTCTGGAGTACGTTTTGGTATTCACATTCTTGACAAAAGTGTTGTAGTTGATTTATATAATTGTGTATATAAAAATATTTGTAAATTTTTACAAATAAAATTTCTATTTCAATAGAGAGACACCAAAGTTGTTTATGCACCACAAATAAGTCAAAGTACATTTCTACTCTGTAGGTTTCTTCTTTAATTAGTAAAAACAATGCTTTTATAGCCTCACCTATGTTTTGTAGTTGTATTGCCACACAAAAACAAATATTTTATCTTCAATTTTGAAGCTTTTAATTGAACTTACAATCAAATTCACAACAAAGTCAGATGTTTCATCAGAATTAACTTCCATAGCTTTACTTTCATTCCATGAATTGGGTGAAGGAAATAAAATAATTATTTGAATATTCTATTTGAAGTATCTGATGACCCAGATGCTACTAGCACCTTTTAATTCTTCAGAAAGTTCTTCCGCTCATGGAACCAAAACATTAACAGCTGTAGCTTTACTTTTCCACAAAGTATTAGGAAATTTGGAATGGAAAATAAGTTAAATTAATTTAGAGCAGTCATTTGATCTAAATGAAAATCAGATTTCACAGAGTGATATCTAAGACTACCTTCTGCAGCTGCACATTTTCTTTGGACAGACACTTCTTAAAATAACTACTAACTTTTGAAGAAGATGTTGATGCATTTTAAGCTTACTTGTGTCTTTTAATTGTCATGTTGGCACAGTGAATTCCATGCTAGCAAGAATTTTGTGTTTCCCATTCATCATCAATTTTTTTGAGAAATGGAAATTTGATACTAAATTTTTCATTAAATGTGCACATTGATATTTTTAGTTTATTGCAGCCCAAAATAGCTCTTGCAAAATGAAAAAAAAAAGTATTATACACTTATCCCATACAGTAAATAACAGATCCACTGTGCAAGAGTGGTCAGACTACTTTCCATATACTCCATGGCAAGGCTGCTATCTCTGTTCCCAATTTATATACACCTAAATATCTTTCCTTGAGCAACTTCTGGTCAAAGCCTGGGCCACAGTACAACTGGCTGGTACATCAAGTGTCTGGCAAGGTCAACAAAGACATATGATTCCCCTATTTCAAGTGATCCAGAGGGGGGTAGCTATTGCTAGCATCTTATGTCACAGAGCATTTTCATTTCAGCAGTGATTGTGCTCCAGTATTACCTTGAAAGGAAAGCATTCATCATAGATCAGCAGCGATCATCATCTTTTTATTTGGTTATCTTTAAAACTTAACAGTGCATTAAAGTGAAGACTCTGTGTATTGCACATGCTTCTTACCGACTTCTAGAGGAAATCATGGCAGAAGCTGGATCCACAAAAACAGGGTACTAAACACACTTCAGCTTATTTTAATGAAACCATTAATAATAATGCTTCATTTAAAAAATCACCAGGACAAAAGCTAAAATAAATGGGATTCTGGGAAAATAGGCATATAACAGGAGTATCTGGGCAACTGGGGCATGTGATTACCCTATGTTTGGCTTAATTTAGGAAAACTCACACATTACAGATAATCTGCTACTACTTTAAACGTGCATCCTACTCTGCCATGCTTCTATTTCAATGTTCTTCCTCCACAAGACTCTATGATCCTTGAGAGCATGGACTATATTTGTTTCAGTATGGTCTCCATAGCCTCTGAAAACCAGTTCTTTCTTAGTAAACATGACTCATTAACTAGTTTTTTCTTTGCGAAAGGCAGCTTGACAAAGCAGGAAAAGCATGGTATTAACTCTATTGCTTTCTAGCTGTGTGATCTTTAAAATTTACTATTTCCTTATCTAGAAATAGGGATCAAGATGCCTTTTTAAATAAGTCAGATGGATTGCTGTTGTAAACCTAGTATCATCCTCATCCCCCTCCAAAATTTCTCTGGCTTACAGGGTTTAAACCTAGAGCAACATTTCATAGACTCCCTTTCCATCATGAATCTGGGTTATAACCTTACAATTGGAGGGACTTGTGTAAATTTTGAAAGCAAAAGAGAAGCTGGATCATCTGCATCAGCTTTCCTTGTTTTTTGATGTCCTTCTAAGACTCCTAGACCAAAGTGCTGTATCAGCCAAGATCATCACAGTGGTTTCTTGAGATCTCTGCACTTTTGGATTTCAGGAAAGTTACCTTCTTGACTTTCACCACCCTAACCCCTCTAAAGGTTACAAACTTCTAATTCATTGTATTCAGCCTTTCCATTTAAAATACAAAGTAGCTATGTTTTCCTGATAAGCTCTAACTGATATCTGGAGTGATTATAAGGGTGAAATTATATGCTATTATGTAAAGCAACCACCATAGAACCCAACAGATACCAACTAGATGCTCAATCAACAGTAGCTGTCATTATTATTATCATCAGTAGGATGCCTTGATTTATTCTGCTGTTCATCCTAACTCAGGACAAGATCATGTGCTCTATTTTGTACCTTTGAATCATTTCTTTGCTCAGAAGCACCTGAAGTATGGCCATTCCTAGAAATACTATTTTTGCTGTCCATGGCTCCAACCTACTCCACCGCTGACAGTTGTAGACCCATGGTTCTCTTTTGGGGTTCTCTTCTGTGGCTTGTCTTTACCTTCTGTGGCTTCTTCTTTCAGAAGTAGGCCAGCCTGATTCCTATAATTGATCTCTAAAGTTCTTCTTCATCCTCAGTGTAAGACTCTCTTGGACTAAGCATAGTAGGTCCAGGTATGGAATCTTCATAAGGATGATGTCTGAACTTTAATTTATAGGAGGAAAACAGTGGGATAAGGAGAGGAAAGCCTAGGGTCTTCAGCTTAGTGAGCAATTGATGTAGAGAGACAGCCATCTAGGGAAGGGATGACTCTACCTTGTGCTGGTGCTAAACTTCAGCCAATTTTTAATACTGTTGCAAAATTGATACTGCCCTATCATCAAAGCACAGTGGTTGGCATTGCCCCTCCATATTCCTATATACACAATTTTTAAATTTTGAAAACCCCTTCCAATGACCTGCCCCTGCCAATATGGAGGCTGATGGGATAAAGAGAGAGAAGCATAGTATTTGTTCTAAACTCTGCCATCCCTTCTCCAAACTACAACTTTCCTATCTTTTGAGAACATTAAGGGAACTGTGGAGATTAAGAGAGTTGGCCTCATTTGGCCTTCTTTCTGTTTGTAAAATGATGCAAGATAAATTTCTCTTGTAAGACCCCAGGTAAGTGCCTGTATCTATCTACTAGTATACACAGTATAGTGGAAATAGCATTAATATAGGAAATAAATCTGATTTCAACCTAGATATGATACCTCAGACAACTCATTTCCCTTTTCTGGAACTTGGATTTCTTCATGTGTAGAATCAGGAATTATGCAGGTCTGTAACCCCTTATCTAAAACTCCTGAGTTAGGATATGAATAAGAATTCAAAATTTTTCATTAGAAAGGTAATATGTCATATATTATGTGACACATTCAACAAAGTTAAGGACAACATCCTGTAATAAAATACATTAATACTTCTTCAGTGAAATGTATGAACATTCACATTTTAAATAGATACTATTGGCTTCAGGGGAAGGAACATTTGAGCTGAGATCTGAATGGAAAGATGCAGCCTACCATGTGTGGATCAGGGGAAAGAGCAGTCTATGCAGAGGGTAAAGCTAGGGCAAAGGTCATGAGGTGGGAATGATTTTGGCACAAGTGGATCAAAAGGAAAGTCAATGGGGTTGAAGGAAATTAGGCAAGGAAGAAAGTGTTATAAGGAATTGGGGAGGAATTTAGGGCTCAAATCACTGAGGGCTCTGCTGGCCTAGGTAAGAATTGTATTGTAAGTGCAGTAGGAAGACTTTTGAATGCTTCAAGCAAGGGAGTCACATAATCTGAATTACCTTTGATGAGGTTCCCATGGGCTGGCATGTGAAGAATGGAGATGAACAAGAGTGACAGAGGAGAAAAGGCCAGGGAGGTGGGAGGAAAACCAGGAGCTCTGGCTGAGGAAGGCACAAAAAGAGTTTCAAAAAGAAAGATGTGGCCAATTGTGTTGACAGCTGATGAAGGGTCAAGTAAACTGAGAATCAGAAACTGTCATTGGACTTGGCAGTGTGGAAGAAATCATTGCCTGGAAATAGTCTCAATGGAGAAGCCAATTTGAGTGGATTGAAGAAAAAAGGTTCTGTTGTTAAGGGAAGAAGATAAATGGGGCTGTAGTTGAAGTGAGGTGTGGGAAGAGGGGATGGGTGGGTATCATAATATGAATGTAGGGTTAGGGTTAGGAGTGGGACAGACTGAACCAAATATTATAAAATGTGACCAACCATATGGACTCCAGCCTCAAATGATGCAACCATACTGCTTGAGGCTTTCTTTTGCAAGTGTACTGGGAATAATAATAATTACAAGCATTTGGGAAAATTTCAGTACCTGAATACAAATGCTTCTATGCTCAACATTCCCTGGAGGTCAGCTCCTCCCTTGGCTAGTTTTTATATGAGGTAATTGAACTGTTACTTAAGAATTCCAGAGCTTATCTTAAACTTGGCTGGCTGATTTTTTGCTTTGCTCATGGTTTTAAAAGCTCATTCTTTTGAAATTGGAATAATCTGGTACTTCTCAAAGTGAAAGGCAGCTAACTAGAAGCCTCCACAATTCTTTCTCTGAAAAACAGGAAGTATCCAAGGCACTTTGTTCTGCTTGGGTAAAATTTAAATGGTTCCATTTCTTTTTTAAAAATTGAATTTATTGACCCTGTTTTTCCTCTGGCTATCACCACTCTGTGTATTTGTGATGTATGTCTATGTCTATGTCTATGTCTATGTCTATGTCTATGTCTATGTCTATGTCTATATCTATCTATATCTAATTTTTTTTCTTTGCATAATCCCTTCACCTTCTTTCATCCAGTCACCCCAACTGTTTTGTCTCACAGAGCATCCTGTAAACATTTTCCAAGTGTGTGCCTCATATAAGAATCTGGAGAGCATGCCAGTGAATAAGACTGATGGTATCTCTTGGAGAGATGACTAATTATTATAATACTAGAGGCCCGTTGCAGGAAGATTCCTGCAATAGGGCTTCCTGCGGTGGTCTCTGCTGCCCCACCTGCTTCCCTCCCTTCTCCCCTGCCCTGCCTGCTTCCCTCCCTTCTCCCTCACCCCACTTGCTTCTCCATAGCTTTGCTCCCTTCTGCAGAGCTTGGCTTCCTTCTACGCTGTCTTCAGTCTTCGCTCTGTGCCTGGATATGCAAATTAACTGCCATCTTGGTTGGGTTAATTTGCATACTCGCTCCTGGTGGGTGTGGCTGGTGGGCGTGGCTTGTGGGCGTAGCGAAGGTACGGTCAATTTGAATGTTTCTCTTTTATTAGATAGGACTAGAGGCCCAGTGCACGGATTTGTGCACCGGTGGGGTCCCTCGGCCTGGCCTGTGGGGATCAGGCTGAAACCAGCTCTCTGACAACCCCTGAGGGGTCCCGAATTGCGAGAGGGTGAAAGCCAGGCCAAGGGACCCCACCAGTGCACGATCAGGGCTGGGGAAGGATTGTGGGAGGGCTCTAGGGCATGTCCGGCTCATCTCACCCAGTCCCAATTGGCCAGACCCCAGCAGCAAGATAACTTACCGGTGGGAATGTCTGCCCTCTGGTGGTCAGTGTGCGTCATAGCAACTGGTTGAACGGTCGAACAAACGGTTGGACACTTAGCATATTAGGCTTTTATTATATAGGATATCAGAAATTCTTCTGAGTACTTTACCCTCATGACCTCACTGGATCCTTATCTGTGAGGTAGACTCTTTTAGTATCCCACTTCACAGACAAAGAAATTGTTGCTTGGCGAGGTAAAATAATTTGCCCAAAGATATATAATTGGGAAGTGGCAGGGCCAGTATTTGAGATTATAGAGTAGCATTGTCCAAAATAACTTTTTGCCTTGATGGAAATATTCTATATCTGCACTGTTCCATGTACTACTCATAAACCACATGTGACTATAAAATAGTAGAAATGTTGCTAGTGCAACTGAAGAACTACATTTGAATTTTTAATTGAATTAATTTAAATGTAAATAGCTCCACGTGGATAGTAGCTACCATAATGAATGGACAGCACAGTTGCAAGAATCTGTGTGCTTTCTACTATACCATGCTGGATCAGTGTAAGAATGGTATAACAAGGATGGCTATTCCTTTGTTACCCAGATTTGGATGCACTAGTATTCTCTGGTCCATCCCTAGAGTGTCAAATGTAAGCACACATAGCACACAAGGGAAGCAATGAATACTACCACCTAAGTACAGAAATGGGGAGGTGAGATGTGACTTAAGTAGGGAATATGGTGATTAGCTAGTTTTGTCTCCCATAGCAACCATGAAGTTTAGGATGATTAAAGTGGTTGATTGCTTAAATGGGCTGTAACCCAGATTGAGGTATTGGGGTAGGTCCTTCTTGCTGGCTATTGCTCAGTACTCAGCATGTTTCCCTGTCCTCTAGGTTCTATTTTCCTGGGCCTCAGCCAGAGGGCCAAGTACACTCAAGTGTCCTCCAGTATTGACCTGAGAACCACTCTATATTCCTCCCTCATAACCTTATATCTTCTTAAAAGAACTCTATCGGACTCATTTTCAAAGTGTTTTGTGTGTGTGTGTTTTGGGGGGCAGGGCATATTGTCTATCTCTGCTTATCCCTCCTTTGTTTATTTAAAGGTGATCGTCCTTTGAGATATGACCAAGGTGAATTCCTGGAGCCCTTATCACTAAGTAGAGATTATGGCTTTTTATATTCTTCTTCATCCTTAGTCTGTCTTCAGGGAATGGACAGAATTTTCCCTAGGTCTCTAGCTCTGTTTTCCATCCAGATCCTTAGGATGGAAATTTTCACAAACAAAGCTGTATTCTGGATGTGGGTGGTATTTCCCAAGGCTTCCTAAGTACTGTGTAGCTGAGCCTGAATTCTAGATGATTTTCTTGCTTCCTTTTGCCACTCAGGGTCAAAATTTTAATTTGTATGGTTCTTAACTTACCTCTAGATCATTCCTATAATTTAAAGGCAGTATCCCTGCCCTAACCGTACCCTGAATCACTAGTTTCATTCCTCTTTCCCATATCTCCAGTCTGGAAGCACACCTTCAAGTTCTGCTTGGGAAGCTGCATCCAGATCCTTCCCTGACTGATTCTGATTTATCCTATATATATCCTATATATCCCCTACTAGTTCTCTTTGGGGCAAGAAGAAATTTCTGTGGCTTGTCTTCACCTTTCATGCTCACTCTTTACTACTTGAGCACGGGAAGGGTCCTGAGATTCCTACCATGAAATCCATGTATTCTTTTTTTTTTTTAATATATTTTATTGATTTTTTACAGAGTTTTACAGAGAGGAAAGGAGAGGGATAGAGAGCCAGAAACATCGATGAGAGAGAATCATCGACCGGCTGCCTCCTGCACACCCCCTACCAGGGATGTGCCTGCAGCCAATGTACATGCCCTTGACCGGAATCGAACCTGGGACCTTTCAGTCCGCAGACCGACGCTCTATCCATTGAGCCAAACTGGTTTTGGCCATGCATTCTTTCAGAAGTAGTCCAGCCTGATTCCTATAATTGATCTCTAAAGTTCTATGCATACTGAATGAGATTCCCAGAATTCATCTCCATCTTTACTTACTCCAAAGTAGAAATTGATTAGCAGCTATAGTTTCCTCCTACACATCCTATCTAATAATAGACAAATATGCAAATTGGCCATACCTCCGACACACCACAAGCCATGCCCACAAGCCACGCCCACAACCCAATCAGAGCGAGTATGCAAATTAACCCAAACCAAGATGGCTACAGCCACAGAGAGCAAGGTTTCCTAGGTAACAGAGGAAGCCAAGCTTTCCGCCTGCCCTTGCCAGGCCTAAGCCTCCACTCAAGCTACAAAGTTTCAATTATAGAAGGTAAACAAATTCAAACAAATGGCGGCAGAATGGAGCTTGAGAGAGCAGGCCAGGGTTGCCACCGGCAACAGGGGAAGCAAAGCTTTCTGCACACCCTGGCTGGGCTCACCCGCTTAAGGCAACAAAGTTTAAATTATAACCCCAACACAAATGGCTGCTGGCCTCGGAGGGAGCCCCAGGCTTGGCTCCACTCCAGGCTACAAAGTTTCAATTGTAGAAGGAAAATAAATTCCAGATACCAGGGCCTCTGCTTGGGTTGCCAGGGGGCGTGGCCGGCCTGCAAACCACCACAGGCCCCTCGCTCAGGCTGCCCCACACCCCAAGGGAACCCCCAACCTGATCCGGGATGCCCTTCAGGGCAAATCAGCTGGCCCCCACCCCTGTACCAGGCCTCTATCCTATCTAATAAAAGATTAATATGCAGATTGATCATCACTCCAACACACAATATAGCTGCCCCCATTTGGTCAACGATCCTGCCCCCATGTGGACACAAGATGGCCACCACAGATGGCCAGCAGTAGAGGGCAGTTGGGAGGCACCCAGCCTGCAAGGGAGGGCAGTTGAGAAGGATCAGGCTTGCAAGGTAGGGCAGTTGAGAGGGACCAGGCCTGCAAGGGAGGGCAGTTGAGAGGGACCAGGCCTGCAAGGGAGGGCAGTTGGAGGTGATCAACTCTGAAGGAGAGGGCAGTTAGGAGTGACCAGGCCAGCAGAGGAGGGAAGTTGGGGGCAAACAGGCTGGTAGCGGAGTGGTTAGGGGGTGATCAGGCTGGCAGGTAGAAGCGGTTAGGGGCAATCAGGAAGGCAGGCAGGCAAGCAGTTGGGAGCCAGCAGTCCTGGATTGTGAGAGGGATGTCCGACTGCCCGTTTAGGCCCGATCCCAGTGGGATCCCAGATTGGAGAGGGTACAGGCTGGGCTGAGGGACAACCCCCCTCCATGAATGAATTTCATGCACCAGGCCTCTAGTCAATAAATAAAAGGCAAATCCTGTGGTATCATTCGTGGTGGTATTGTAGTCATGTACCCAGGATGTCATATTGGTTTCTTTTTCCTCAGTCTGGAAATGTGTCAATGAAATTTAATTTGTAGGTTTTTATAAAAGTGCTGTGCTTTGGAGAATACATGGATGTGGAAAATAGTGTGGTCTTGGATTTCTGTACTCTAGCTAGCTGAAGCTAGTGAATGATTCTTAATATTTCTCTTTATCTTAATGGCTGAGTAACCCATCAAGACTATTAAATTTGATATTTGTGTGTATAATGGAAGACTCAGTAGAACCGTTAAATGTCAGAACATTTGCTTGTGTACATCCTATCACTATCTTAACATCTGAACACAGACCTCTTTCCTATTCTGAAGAAGTTCACCCAGTGAATAACCCAATAGTTCAGAGTTCTAGACCCTCACTACCCAAGGGGTAGTCTCTGAAACAGCAGAAATGGCATCACCTGAGAGCTTGTTGGAAAGGTAGCATCCCTGGTCCCACCTCAGACTGATTGAATCAGAATCTGCATTTCAGCAAGATACTCAGGTGATAAAGCGGCACATGTAAATTTGATAAGCATGGCTCTAGAGCCAAGATTAGCAACATTTTTTTGGTAAAGGGCCAGATAGTGAATATTTAAGGTTTTGCAGTCCATATAGTCTTCTGTCACAGTTACTCATCTCTGCCTTTGTAGTACAAAAGCAGTCACAGATAACATGTAAATATATGGGTATGGCTGTATGCCAATAAAACTTCATTACAAAAAAACAGGCAGAGTTGGGTCATATATTGTCTTTGGGCTGTAGTTTTCCAAGCTCTATCCTGGATGGTTTCTACTTTATTATTTTTCTACCCTATTAGTTGTAAGTTCCTTGAGGACAAGGACTTGTTTTCTCCAGCATGGTCAGTCATTTACAAATGGCAATGCCCTATACATTCTTGCTAGTAGTTCCCTTTATCATGCATATAAGATTCCTTATTCATTAAAATTCAAATGAAAGGGAAAATATGTGTGCTGGAGGCAAGACTGTTGCTCTAAAACAGGAGGTTTCACAGTATTTGGCCTCTGTCCAGTGCCATCTGTCAATTTTGCAAGCACAGGAACATGTTTAGTTAGCTCATTGAGAGTGGATTCAGTTCTCAGAGCTAGATTCAAAATGTCCAAGTTCATAATATTAATTTATAAAGCCAGAATGAGCAGTCAGTAATATACACTGAGAAATAATTCTCACAGGGGTAAGAATATGCACTGGCATGACTAATACATTCTTTTACTTTAGGTCAGCATGTCTTAACCTGGGTTCTTGAGATCCACATAATTCTGGGGCACATGAAAATTGTATGTAAACTATGTGCCTGTAGTATTTTTCTTGAGGTAAGGACTATAGTTATAGTCTATTCCTAAAGAGGTCACACACGATATAAAGGTTAAGAATCATTGTAGGTACACTGACATGAAAATCCAAATTGTGATTTAAATTTTAATTTCTTATTTTAAAATGAGAACTGTTAATATTGTGATGAGGTAATATTTTTGAAAAGTTAACCTCTGCTTATTTTCCTGACATTTTCAACATCCCCTCTCTTCTCCATTTTGTCTGCTGCGGTTGTACCATTCTTCATCTTAGGGGAAAGATGACAAACTAGATTGGAGAAGTCAATTCTTGACTCTTGAGTTTCAGAAGACTAGCCCTGGGAATGGTGGTGTGTGGGAACTAAGAACCAGAGCAGTAACAGTGAACACTGAATTTGGCTGTGATAAGAGCACAGTCTCTCTGCTTCAGCTAAGGACTCTTCAGACTGAGGGACAGGAAGTCAGTGGGTAATTGAAGATAGCTCAGATTTTGGTTGTGTCCTCAAGTAAGTGAATTTATGCCACCCTCTTTAGTTAAGCCCTAGAAGTGGAGGAGCACAATTATAATTTTAAAGTTTTTGTGAATCTGAAAGCAGAGGACACCTTTATTTCCTTATTCCCTTCCCCACATGGAGTTCAGAGAAGCAGTAGGAGCCTCAAAATAGATATATGATAGTGAAGTTAGGGGGAGTGTTTGAGTGTCATAGAATAGTCTCAGTTCAAAGTAATATGTAAACAGCATAATATTTCTTGAGTACCTGAGAACTACACTGATATAGCATAGAGAAATTGTAAACTTGAAGAAGTCTTTTGGTCAGGACAAGGAGATTGTGGCAGTGATCTGTGTGCATAGATGACCAAAGACCAGATGGAAATGAAGACAGCTCAGTGGGTGTGAATGAGGTGACATGAGGCCAAGTACAAGACCCTTAACTGATCATGCTAATGTCTTCTTACCAATTTAATAACTCAGGAGAAAAAGAGGCAACCAGGATTACATTTCCTCCACCTGGGATTCAAAATAACAATTAATTACAGCTATAAAAAGAAAGGAATATTTAAACAGGTTTCTGAGTTTATGAATAAGAATTCATACCTGCCACCTGTCACAGAGTGTACCTAGAATATCCTGTCTTTAGGACCATGCATTCTCTTCTAATAAGCCAGTGTGATTCATAACCCTGGTTTGCATATGAGGTTCACCTGCAGAGATTATATAATCCTCATTCAAGGCCATTTTGCAGATCAATTAAATTAGAATCTCCTGGTTTATAGGTTGATGCTCAATCACTGAGCTACACCGGCTGGGCTGGAGTCTCTTTTATAAGGATACTAATACCATTCATGAGGGATCCACACTTATGGATGTAATCATATCCCAAAGGCCCCACCTCCAAATACCATCACATCACGGATTAGATTGCAATATATGATTTTAGGAAGAGCCAAACATTTCATCTATAGTAGCAGTAATCTCCTGCTTTCGTTTGTCTTCTCTACTAGACTATCCTATCTAATAAAAGGGTAATATGCAAATTAACTGTCACTCTGACACAAAATGGCAGCACCCAGTCCCCTAAGGCCTGCCAGAGTCCCCAGTACTTTCAGCCTGAACTGATTACTATGGCAATTGGACACAGAAGGTTTTCAGCAAGTGTGAGAAGCAAGTGTGAGAAGCAAGCTTTGTTGGGATCGAGGGAGAGCTGGTGGGCTCAGGGCCTCTGCCGCCTGAGAGGCTGGCCCTTGGAGTTCGGTTCTGAAACTGCAGGGACCCGCTCTAGCACAGGCTGGGGAGGAAGCATTGCTGCCGCTCTCCCAGTGCCAGGTCCCTGGTTAAAGAAGTAAGTCCAAGTCACAGCCAGAGGCCTGGCGGGGCTGTCTCACCCCGGACCATCCATCGTGGCTGAGCTCTGGCGGGGGCAGCCAGCACCTCTGGGATCACTGTCTGCCCCCAGGCCACCTGCAGACACTGGTGGAGTGGGCCCCAGTTGAACATTTTAATGAAAATGGGATGCCTGTGCCCCACCCCACCATGCCTCGTTCCTGGCGAGGAGAGGGCAGTGGGATCGGGGGTGCAGCCTCGGGACCCTGTTAGGAGGCACCAGGGCTCAGAAGGGGCTGGGAGAAACCTGCAGGCATGCTACCAGGAAGAGGTACTGAACCATGAAGACACGGAGGGCTGGCTGATGGAAGCGAGCAAAGGTGCAGACAAGGCAGCTCTCGAAAAGCGCATCGACAGCCTGATGGACGAAATCGCCTTTCTGAAGAAGGTGCACAAAGAGGAGATGGCCGAGCTGCAGGTGCAGATCCAATACGCTCAGATCTCCGTGGAGATGGACGTGTTCTCCAAGTCCGACCTCTCCGCCGCACTCAAGGACATCCGCGCCCAGTACTAGAAGCTGGCTGCCAAGAACATGCATAATGCCTAAGAATGGTACAAGAGCCGCTTCACCGTGCTGAGAGCGCTGCCAAGAACATCTACACGGTGTGCTCCACCAAGGACGAGGTATCCGAGAGCCACCACCTGTTCAAGGCCAAGACCCTGGAGATCAAAGCAAGCTGGGCATGAATGAAGCGCTGGGAAAGCAGCTTCAAGAGCTGGAGGATAAGCAGAATGCTGACGTTAGTGCTATGCAGGACACAATCAACAAATTAGAAAATGAGTTGAGAACTACAAAGAGTGAAATGGCACGATATTTAAAAGAATACTGGGACCTCCTCAATGTGAAGATGGCTTTGGACATTGACATTGCAGCTTACAGGAAACTCTTTGAAGGTGAGGAGACCTGGCTCAGTTTCACCAACGTGGGAAGCATAGCCAGCAGCTACTTCCAGAGTTCCCAGGTCTTTGGCCGATCTGCCTACGGTGGTTTACAGACAAGCTCCTACTTGATGTCCACTCACTCCTTCCCTTCTTAATACACCAGCCACGTCCAGGAGGAGCAGATCGAGGTGGAGGAGACTATTGAGGCTGCAAAAGCTGAGGAAGCTAAGGATGAACACCCATCTGAAGGAGAAGCTGAAGAGGAGGAGAAGGAGAAGGAAGAGACTGAGGAAGAGGAAGGAGAGGAAGAGGAAGAAGGTGCCAAGGAAGAATTTGAGGATGCAAAGGAGGAAGAAGGAGGTGAAGGTGAAGAAGATGCCCAAGAAGTTGAGGAGGAGAAGAAAGATGAAGGTGCTGGGGAGGAGCAAGCAACCAAGAAGAAAGATTGAGCCCCCCTTTCCTTAATTATTTCAGGAATAATCCTCCCGAAACCAGGTCAACCCTGTCACCAACCAAGCAATTGAGTTCCTGATACTATATGAATTAAGAAGTGAATATATTAACATTCTGAGGTGACTTGGGTTGGACATTAAATGTTGTGCTATGACTTTTCTCCTTATACAGAGTATCTGTTTGTTTGCAGAGTGGCTTCCTGGCTTGCTGCCAGCCTGTGCATGGTCCACGCTTATAAGTTCAGGATCTATGACAATGTGAATAATTCAGATGTTTACAATAAAAACACATGAATACATGAATTCACTAATGTTAATGTTAAACTTCATGGAAAAAATAGTCCTTTGAATCTTTAGTAGTTAGAAATTAAAGACCTCAAATTATGTGCAATAAACAGTAAATAAAGTTACACTGAATGACAAAAAAACACAACACAAAAAAACACAAAACATTAGGGGCCAGGAAACGTTCAAAGAACTGGGGAACCATTCCCAAATCAGGAAGGGAATTCACAGGGTGTTATTGCTACGAATACAGTATTTCCTACTACTTACAACATATACAATGTAATGTATTAGATGCCTTCCTATCGCATGAAATACATATTCTCATCTAGTAATACTATGGCGGTATGTCATATCCTATCTATATTAATAAAAAGGTAATATGCTAATTAGACGATGAGACCTTCTGGACAAAGCCATGGTGGCGGGGCAGAGGCAGAGGCAGCTAGGGGTGATCAGGCCAGGAGGGGAGGGCAGTTGGGGGTGATCAGGCTGGTGGGGGGTGCAGTTGGGGGTGAGCAGGCCTGCAGAGGGGACCAGTTGGGGGTGAGCAGGCCAGCAGGGGGGGTGGTGCAGTTGCGGGCAAGCAGGCAGGCAGGTGAGCGGTTAAGAGCCAGCAGTCCCGGATTGAGAGGGGTCCCAGATTGGAGAGGATGCAGGCCAGGCTGAGGGACACCCCTCTCCCCCTGTGTATGAATTTCGTGCACCGGGCCACTAATAATTTCATAGAGGGCTAAAGTTGTGTCTTTTTCATCTTTGTGTCCTCACAGTGTCTAGAACTAAGTAGGAGATCAGTATTTGGTAAATGAGTGAATAAATTATGTTCCTTCTTTGTAGAATGCCTTTCTGTTCCCTAGGTCCACCTCCTTTCTCTGTCCAGAGAAAGCCTCCTTATCTAGACCCTGCCCAGTTACTAACTCTTCTGTACAACTTTTCCTCACATGATAAGCAGAACCAAATCAGTTGTCACCACTCCTTTTCTGCGCTGTTATAGAGCCCCAACCAGGGCGTGCAAACTTTGTGGTCACATAGGACCCCACATTTAGAGGAATCCATTACTTGGTTTAATAATGTGTTGTCACCATCTTAAAATTCATAATGATTTTTGAGCAAGGGACCCTGAATTTTCATTTTGCCCAGGGCTCTGTAATTATGTATGTAGCCCATCCTGGTCCCAGGGCAGTGTATGGCACCTAGCATGGGGTTCAGTAAATGATTTTGAATTTGAATGTTCAATTGTCCATAGTTATTACTGTCCAGAAAAGGAACCATAATAATGTTTCTGTGAGATTCCTTTACATTATTTCAACATATCTATTAAAGTCTTACTATACTCATAGATCTTTCTTGATTCACACTTAGCATTCCATTCATTGAAACCACAAAGGAAATGTTCTCATCTTTGATGAATAAATCCTAACCCAATTTTGTATTTATTCAAATGATATGATATTAAACAGAAAGTACTTTATAACTTATCTTTAAGAGGAGTGGCTTTGATTGCTGAGGTAATCATGTGAGAAAAGAAGAGTAGGTGATCTAATAGTATACCCAGGAAATGCATTTCACCACTCTCCATTCTTCACACACTCAGTAGAAGTACAGGTCTTAGCTTCCAGAAGCAGCAGAAAAGCCTTCACTTTGAAAATACCTCTGAGAGAAGGCTGTCAACAAAGTGCTTTTTAGTTGAAATAGGAAGACACAGTGTGAAAAAAATGAATGCCCTCTCAACCTGGTTTGCTACAGAGGCATGACTTCATAGTTCTATTTGATAATTCTATTAATTTGTTGTCATTTGTTTAGAACTTTGTTTCTAGGAGTATATGGAATTCATCAAGACCAGTTGCAAGAGCCAAGCATCCTCAATTTTCAGTTGTGGACGCAACTGACAGAGTGTATATAGCATACCGTGTGATTAGAAACAGCTTGAGTTGTATATAGCACTGTGTTTTTGTTGACTTGTTTAAAGTAGTATTGGTTTAGTGGTTGTATTGCTTTATTTGTTTTCAAAGCCTTAATAAGGATGTGATGGGCATGGCAGAAAGGAAAGCTGAGGTATTGCAATCAGCTATGGGCCTATATTTAATCAGTAACACTGATATCAGGATCATGTTGAGAGCATCATCATCATCGTAATAACCACATACATTAGTTTAGTGCTTAACAGTTTCTAAAGTACTTGTGAACCCTCTGCTTGTCTCTGTTGTTGCTGAGAGAGCATGTGTTTCTAGAGAAGGTGTGTTTGTCATTTTTTTCTCACATCCATTTACTCATGATGTTTCTTTGAAAAATTGAAAGGAAAACTAGAAGAGGCAGAAATATTTTGAAAATCCAGAGCATACTATAAGAAATATAATTGGATTAGGAGGGGAAAGTCTGACATAACAGGAAATGTGAATTACTAACAAAGGAAGTGATTTGGGCTTTATGCCTAAGGAGAGCAGAGAATTGCCACAAGTGTGCTCTGAAAAGCTGCCCAATTGCATTGAGTTGGATTTCATGGGTTCTAGTTCTCTTGAGCTATCTGGAGGAATTAACTGCTCTTTAGGTGAACTTCAAGGAAAAATGGATAGAGGAGTGGGCAATGAAGGTCTTGCTAATTGCTGGCTGCAAACAAATGCATTGTGAGGATGAAAGTAGTCACCTGACAAAACGATTTATCTCATTACAAAACGAATGGCAGATCCTTTAAAATAGGAACCCCTCAAATGTTTGTTTATAGGTCACTAATTTCTTAATTGGGGTATAAATTAAAAGCCTCTTTTGAGGAAATGTCAATCAGAAATTAAGACAAAGCAAATATAAAATCATATTGGTAAATAGACTTGTCAGGTTTTACATTTTTCATTTTATTGAAGATCAAACTAAAATACAAGAGTGTGGTTTAATATAAGAGGCCTGGCAATCCTTGAGATCAAGAAAGTGAAAATATCAGAGCCTTTCAATAAGATAGTTGAACTGCAATTAATATTAAGTACAGCATATTATTTTATCCCTCTTAGATTCCAAGTTCTGAAAGTGCCAGAATGTGTCTTGCTTATCCCACAGCACATGGCCTAGCATAAAATAGGGATGCAGGAAATTTTTCCTGACTGAATATAAAATTTTGAGGAATCCTAGAGTGATGTGGGGGGAGCATATTTGCTGTAATGAGTTGGAAGGAGAGTAGTTAAGCCTTGGCCAGAGTTTGACAATTTGAGACACTTGAAAAAAAATTTGCTTTTTCCCACAATGTAATACCTTTTGCCCTGAGAAACATCATTGCCTGTGTTGTGAATCATGTATTTGGTTCTTTGGGAAGGGGCATTGCTGAGGCATCATATTTTATGTTGCTACACAAATCATGACATATGATTTGATAGACATAATTGCATAATTATGGCACTTCTGGACAGGTCCCTCTTTTCACTTCTGTGCCTTGCAAATAGGGGAAATTTTTTCCTGCCTTCTCTGCCCACCACTCTCCACTGTTGAAAATAAACTATTAAGACTGTATTTCTGAGGAAGTCCTGCTGCTTCTTTTTTCACACCATATGGTTCTGATGCAAGAGCAGAACCTAATATTCAATGCCCTAATGTTCAAGAGATCCAACTCAATAATTTCTTGAATGCTTGCTAATTGCAAGGCTGGAAGTATGTTGAGTGAAGCTATTAGTTGATACGATTGAGAAAGTATTTTCCTCTGTGGCATCAATTGAGTAGATATTGACTTGTCAGTTCTACTTCCTAAAAGTATCTCAGATTCATACAATATCTCAACCTTCTTTCAATATTCAAGTTTAAGCCATCATAATCTCATGAATGGTTATTGAACTCCATTTTCCATATTTGCTTCAGTAGCCAAGGAAGGGGTCCTTTAATAATTTCAGCCAGATTATGTTACTTCTACTTTCAAAACTCTGCAATGGCTCCTGATTTAACACAGTGTTCTTAAAAGCCAAAGTCGCTCACGAGCCTTACCTAGTTACCCTGCAGCCATTTTATCTGCTACTCCTCTCCCCTGTGCCCATTCTGCTTCATCTAAACTGGCTTCCTCTCAGTTCCTTCAATATGACAAATTCTTTCTTGCCTCAGGGGTTTTGTGGAGTTCATACTTTGGAAAAGCCCATTTCTTGCTGGCTCTAAAGCTATCTTTTAGGCCACTGCTTACTTGTCCAATACTCTACCTACTCGATTTATCTTTCAAAGCATCCTGTTGACTTCCTTCATGACACTTACTATAGTTTCTCATTCTGTATTGTGTTTCATTTGATATCTAACTTCTCCACTATTATATCCTTTTACTAGAGGCCCGGTGCACAAGATTTGTGCACTTGGGGGGGGGTCCCTCAGCCCGGCCTGCACCCTCTCACAGTCCAGGAGCCCTTAGGGGATGTCCGACTGCTGGCTTAGGCCCGCTCCCCAGGGAGCGGGCCTAAGCTGGCAGTAGGATATCCTTAGCGCTCCTGTAGAGGTGGGAGAGGCTCTTGCCGCTGCTCTCGCCAGCCATGAGCCCGGCTTCTGGCTCAGCGGCACTCCCCCTGTGGGAGTACACTCACCACAACGGGGCAGCTCCTGTGTTGAACATCTGCCCCCTGGTGGTCAGTGTGCATCATAACAACCCGTTGTTCCACCGTTCGGACAATTTGCATATTAGACATTTATTATGTAGGATTATTATTATTTAAAGTATTACATATGTCTCCTTTTTCCCTGATTGACCTCCCCGGGCCACTCCCACCCCCAAGACAAGCCCCCACCGCCCCAGTGTCTGTGTCCATTGTTTATGCTAATATGCATGCATACAAGTCCTTTGGTTGATCTCCAACCCCCCTTCCCCTGCCTTCTCTCTGAGGTTGGACTGTCTGTCCAGTGTTACCTTGCCTCTGGATCTATTTTGTTCATCAGTTGATGTTGTTCATTATATCCCAAATATGAGTGAGATCATGTGATATTTATCTTTCTCTGACTGGCTTATTTCACTTAGCATAATGCTCTCCAGTTCCATTTATGCTGTTGTAATAGGTAAAAGATCCTTTTTTATAGCAGTATAGTATTCCATTTTGTAGATGTACCACTGTTTTTTAATCCACTCATCTGCTAATGGGCACTTAGGCTATTTTCAAATCTTAGCTATTGTAAATTGTGCTGCTATGAACATAGGGGTGCATATATCCTTTATGATTGGTGTTTCTGGTTTCTTGGGATATAATCCTAGAAGTGGGTTTACTGGGTCAAATGGGAGTTCCATTTTTAACTTTTTGAGGAAACTCCATACTGTTTTCCACAGTGGCTGCACCAGTCTGCATTCCCACCAGCAGTGCAAAAGGGTTCCCTTTTCTCCTCATCCTCGCCAGCACTTGTCATTTGTTGATTTGTTGATGATAGACATTCTGACAGGTGTGAAATGGTACCTCATTGTTGTTTTGATTTGCATCTCTCGGCTGATTAGTGACTTTGGGCATGTATTCATATGTCTCTCAGCATTCTGTATGTTCTCTTTCAAAAAGTTGTCTATTTATGTCCTTTGCCCATTTTTTGATTCAATTGTTTATCTTCCTCTTGTTAAGTTGTATTAGTTCCCTGTTCATTTTGGAAATTAAACCCTTATCTGAGATAGCATTGACAAATATGTTCTCATGCAGTGGGATTTCTTCTTGTTTTGTTGATGGTTTCTTTTGCTCTTCAGAAGCTTTTTATTTTTATATAGTCCCATTTGTTTATTTTCTCTTTAGTTTCTATTGCTCTAGGAGCTAGTATATCAGTAAAGATACTGCTACAACATATGACTGATATTTTGATGCCTATGGAGTCTTCTAAAATTTTTATGGTTTCCTGTCGTACATTTAATTCCTTTAACCATTTTGTGTTTATTTTTGTGTATGGTGTAAGTTGGTGACCTAATTTCATTTTTTTTGCATGTATCTGACCAATTTTTCCAGCACCATTTATTGAAGAGATTGTCTTGACTCCATTGTATGTTCTCGCCTCCTTTGTCAAATATTAATTGAGCATAATGGCTTGGGTCTATTTCTGGGTTCTCTGTTATATTCCATTTGTCTATATGTCTGTTCTTGTGCCAGTACCATGCAGTTTTGAAAACAATGGTTTTGTAATATAGCTTGATATCTGGTATTGTGATCCCTCCAACTTTGTTCTTCTTTCTCAGAATTGCTGTGGCTATTCAGGGTCTTTTTTTTTTTTATTCCAGATGAATTTTTGGAGAGTTTGTTTTAGATATTTGAAATATGCCATTGGTATTTTAATGGGGATTGAATTTAGTCTGTAGATTGCTTTGGGTAGTATGGACATTTTAATGATGTTGATTCTACCAATCCATGAGCATGGCATGTTCTTCCATTTGTTTATGTCAGACGTCCCCAAACTACGGCCCGTGGGCCACATGCGGGTGTTTTTGCCGTTTGTTTTTTTTTTTTTTACTTCAAAATAAGATATGTGCAGTGTGCATAGGAATTTGTTCATAGTTTTTTTTTAAACTATAGTCTGGCCCTCCAACGGTCTGAGGGACAGTGAACTGGCTCCCTGTTTAAAAAGTTTGAGGACCCCTGGTTTATGTCTTCCTCTATCTCTTTGTTCAATCTCCTGTAGTTTTCCCAGTACAGGTCTTTAACCTCCTTAGTTAAGTTTATTCCTAGGTATCTTAATTTTTTTGGTGCAGTGGTTAATGGGATTTTTTGTTTGTTTGTTTGTTTGTTTTTCTGTGAGTTCATTATTGGTGTATAAAAAGGCCATAGATTTCTGGGTGTTAATTTTGTATCCTGCTACATTGCCAAATTCATTTATTAGGTCTAGCAGTTTTTTGGTGAAGTTTTGGGGGTTTTCTATGCATAGTATCATGTCATCTGCGAATAAGGACAGTTTTGCATCTTCTTTTCCAATTTGAATGCCTTTTATTTCTTCTTTTTGTCTAATCACGATGGCTAGCCCCTTTCTCCAGAATGCTGAACCCTTATGAAGGCTGGAAAAAAAACCCTGGCATTATGACACCCAAACAAGGGACACCAACAACGCCATACTGTTTTCCACAATGGCTGCACCAGTCTGCATTCCCAGCAGCAGTGAAGGAGAGTTCCTTTTTCTCCGCATCCTCACCAGCACTTGACTTTGTTGATTTGTTGACGATAGCCATTCTGACAGGTGTGAGATGGTACCTCATTGTTGTTTTGATTTGCATCTCTCAGCTGATTAGTGACTTTGAGCATGTTTTCATATGTCTCTTGGCTTTCTGAATGTCCTCTTTCGAAAAGTGTCTTTTTAGGTCCTTTGCCCATTTTTTTGTTTGGATTGTTTATCTTCCTTTTGTTAAGTTCTATGAATTCTCTGTAAATGTTGGATATTAAACCCTTATCGAAGATAACATTGGAAAATATGTTCTCCCATGCAGTGGGCTTTCTTGTTGTTTTGTTGATGGGTTCTTTTGCTGTGCAGAAGCTTTTTATTTTGATGTCGTCCCATTTGTTTATTTTCTCCTTAGTCTCTCTTGCCCTAGGATTTGTGTCTAAAGATATTGCTATGACATATGTCTGCAATTTTGCTGCCTATGGAGTCTTGTAGGATTTTTATGGTTTCCCATCTTACATTCAAGTCCTATAGCCATTTTGAGTTTGTTTTGTGTATGGTGTAAGTTGGTGATCTAGTTTTATTTTATTTTTTTTGCATGTATCTGACCAAATTTCCCAGCACCATTTATTAAAGAGACTGTTTTGACTCCATTGTATGGTCTTGCCTTCTTTGTCAAATATTAAATGAGTATAATGGCTTGGGTCAATTTCTGGATT
Source organism: Eptesicus fuscus (assembly GCF_027574615.1). Taxonomy (NCBI): domain Eukaryota; kingdom Metazoa; phylum Chordata; class Mammalia; order Chiroptera; family Vespertilionidae; genus Eptesicus; species Eptesicus fuscus. The sequence continues at coordinate 95,970,037 of NC_072473.1, forward strand.
CTCTATTCTGTTCCATTGGTCTATATGTCTATTCTTGTGCCAGTACCAGGCAATTTTGAGAACCGTGGATTGGTAATATAGCTTGGTGTCTAGTATTGTGATCCCTTCAACTTTGTTCTTCTTTCTCAGGTGAGCTGTGGCTATTCGGGATCTTTTTTATTATTCCAGATGAATTTTTGGAGAGTTTGTTCTAGATATTTCAAATATTCTGTTGGTATTTTAATAGGTATTGCATTGAATCTACAGATTGTTTTAGGTAATATGGACATTTTAATTTGGCCAATCCATGAACATGGTATGTTCTTCCATTTGTTCATGTCTTCCTCTATCTCTTTGTTCAATGTCCTGTAGTTTTTCAAGTACAGGTCTTCTACATTCTTAGTTAAGTTTATTCCGTTTATTTCTAGGTATCTTAATTTTTTTGGTGCAATGGTAAATGGGATTTTTGTTTTTAAATTTCTCTTTCCGTGCATTCATTATTGGTGTATAAAATGGCCATCCTTGCATCCCCAGAATAAATCCCACTTTGTCATGGTGTATGATCTTTCTAATGTATTGCTGAATCCGATTTGTTAGAATTTTGTTGAGGATTTTAGCATCTATGTTCACCAAGGATATTGGCCTGTAGTTCTCTCTCTTTTTTTTTTTTTTTTTTGTGGTGTGTTTATCTGGTTTTGGGATTATGGTAATGCTGGCTTCATAGAAAGACCTGGGAAGTGTGCCTTCCTCTTGAATTTTTTGGAATGGTCTGAGGAGGTTAGATTTGAGTTCTTCTTTGAATGCTTGGTAGTACTCCCCTGTAAAGCCATCCATCTCAGGGCTTTTGTTTGCTGGAAGATTTTTGATCGCTGTTTTAATTTCATTGTTAGTTATCAGCCTATTCATGTTTTTTGCTTCTTCCTGGTTGAGTTTTGGGAACTTGTATTTTTCTAAGAATATGTCCATTTCACATGGTTGTACATTTTGTTGGAATAGAGTTGTTCATAGTATTTTTTCATAATTGTTTGTATTTGTGGGATTGGTTGTTACTTCACCCCTTTCATTTCTGATTTTGTTTATTTGGGTCCTCTCTCTTTGCTTCTTTGTGAGCCTGGCTAGAGGTTCATCAATCTTATTTATCTTTTCAAAGAACCAGTTCTTGGTTTTATTGATCTTTTGTATTGTTTTTTTTTTTTTTTTTTGGTCTCTATGTCATTTATCTCCAATCTGATCTTTATTATTATTTCCATCCTTCTTCTTATGTAGGTGTTTGATTTTTTAATTTTTTATAGTAGTTGATTTCTAGTTTTATGCCATTGTGATCTGAGAAGATGCTTGATATAATTTCTATCTTCTTGAATTTGAAGAGACTTTGCCTGTGTCCCAATATATGGTCTATCTTTGAAAATGACCCATGTGCACTTGAGAAGAATGTATATTCTGTGGGTTTGGGGTGAAATATTCTGAATTAATTCCATCTGATCTAGTGAGTTATTTAGGATTGATGTTTCTTTGCTGATTTTTTTTTAGAGTATATGTTCAGTGTTGTTAGTGGATTATTAAAGTTCCCTACTATGACTGTATTTCTCTCAATCTCTCCCTTCTTATTTTTCCATACCTTGTCTTATTGCTCACTGATGTGGTCCTCTGCTTCTTCTAGTCTACTGTTGATGCTTTCTATTGAGTTCTTTATTGCTGCATTGTCATTTTTCATTTCTTCTTGGTTCTTCTTCATTTCCTCTTGGTTCTTACACATATTGTTGAATTTGTATTCCATCCTTTTCAGTGATCTTATGACCATTGCTTTGAATCCTGTCTCTGACATATTGCTTGCCTCTATTTCATTTACTTCCTTTTTTGGTGATGCCTCCTTTTTTTTTTTTTTTTTTTTGTATGCAGGCTGTTTCTTAGTCTCCCCATGATCACTCCTCTCTGGGTGTCTGGTTTTGTAGCTCTCTTTCTCCTGTGTTGACTTAAAGGCACAAAATACAATACAATAAGACACAACGCACAGGGCACCAAACATAAATGTATTCATGATACTAATAACCCCAAATAAAGGTGACCACCTGAGAAAAGAGAATTAGGGGATAGAAAAGAGTATAAATGATATTGAGAAAAGGAAAAAAATGTAAGAGAGAAAAGAAAGAGAAGAAAATAGAAGGAGGGGAAATATATGTATATGGGGAGAAAACTCCAATAAAACAACAACTAATCCAAAAAATGCAAACAGCAAACATATAAACAACAAACACCTAGATGAATCTGAGGAAGCAGAGCTTATTTCCAGATGGTAAGGTCAAGGAATTGAATGAATGAGGAAATAGCCACAATTTAGTATAGAGTAGGTAGAAAGAGAATGAGTGTATAAGAAGAAAAGTAAAAAACAAAATACAAAGAAAAAAATATAGAAAATATATTAATGGAAAATTATATATATAAATAGATTCTTTAATCTATTTATCTAAGTATTCCTTTACTATTAGAAAAGGAGAATAGAGAGTAGATAGGTATGAGTTGGTGATTGGATATAGTTAAGCTATTAATAGAAGGAGAGAACAAGTGAGGATAGGAAAAACAGACACACAAAAAAGAAAAAAAGAAAACAAACAAGGAAAAAAACAAACTAATCAACAATCAAAAAACCAACAACAACAAGACAGAAAGAAATAAAAAGGCAAAAAAAAAGGAAGAAAAAGAAAATTTGAATAGTGAAGAAAGAAAAATGAGAAATGTGTATGGTCTTGGAGCAGGGGATCAGAAATTAAATATATGAGTAAGATCAATTTTAACAAGGAGTAAAAAGAAAGGATAGAGAAAAACTAAAGCAGGAACAAGGTAAGAGAAACAGGACAAAATAAGGGGGAAAAGTGAGGAAGAGCGTGTTTGCATAAAGGAAAAATTGAGATAGAGTAAAATAATGCTAAAGGAAAAACAAAAATAGAATGTAGAACACTAATCCCAAAATAAATAAAATAAAGAAAAAATAAAATAAAACTTTAAAAAAGGTAAAATAATAGTAATAATAATAATAATAATAATAATAATAGAATAAAAAAGGTAAAATCAAGTGAGGAAAAAATTTAGTTTCTTTAGGAAAGGATAAAAAATAAAAATGTGAAGTAGTCAAGGTCATTCACTTCCTCTACTGTTCTGCTTGGCAGGTCTGTTTCCTGTCAGTCAGCACAGTATTGAATTTCCCTGCAATCCACCCCTCCTCTGTGTCATAGGCCACAACCCTGTTTTCAAGCAGGCCTGCCTTCAGTTGTATTTTCACAAGAGTCAATTTCTGATACAACCCCTGGGTGGCAGTGTTTCTATATTAATATCCGGGGCTAAAAGGCCTCTTTACCCAGTGTTTAGATTGCTTTCCCTGCAGCACTTAATACTGGGTTGGAGGGACGGACTGCCCCAGAGCTGGTTTTCTGTTCGTCTCTCCCCACTCTGATCCCCAGGCTCCACAAAACAACTTTCCCTTGCAGTCTCAGTAAGTATTTTTAATTGGAAATCCTATGCACTGGACTTAGCAATCAAAATCAAGGATTTAAAAAGAAAAAAAAAGCCCGAGAATGCGCGCAGACTCGCATCTTTTTCCCCTGGCACTGCGCAGCCAGTATACTGGTAGAATTTCAGGTTGCCTTTCTGGGCCCAGCCCTGTTGTGGGTTAATTTCTAGAGTCCCCTTCTGCCAGCAGCCCTGTGGACTCCCTTCCACATTCAAGGGCTACACTGTCCCCAACAGCCACAGATTTTGTGGGGCACAGTCTTCCTCTGAAACTCTAGTTCCTGTTGCATGTGTTTCAAGTGTGTTTTGTGCGTGTTTATCCCTCCAGCCTGGATCCCAGATCTCATCTTTCTCTAGGCTATATCTGACCTTTCTGTCCACGGATTGCCTCACAAGCTGTGTTTTATTCACCAATTCCGGGTGAATGTTATTTGATTCAGCTCCTTCTATCTGCTCTGTGAGAAGGTGCAGGGCTCGTCCATGTATTTGCGCCACTTTGTCACCCACCCTGGACAGACTTTTTAGGTGCCCGCAGTTGGGGAGGTTGTAGTCCCAGTGTTCCTGGGTTCACAGCTGAGGCAGCTGGTCCTTGGGAATTGTGGTTGTAGGGTCCCCGGAAATGTCCTAGGTCTCCCTGGTTGAAGGTAAAGCTGGGCTTCCAATCACAGCCACTCTCCCTTTCAAGATGGTGCAGTCTCTGCGGCAGAGCCAGCTGCTCTGGGAGAGATTTCAGTAGCAGTAGAGGCTGCCCGGCCAGGGGAACCCATTCTGCCAGTCCCCAACAATCCCTTGGAATATAACTGTCCCTGACTCACAAATAAACACACTTCCCGCATATCCACACACTCTCCTTTCATTCTCTCACTCACACACTATCTTGCAGCCTGCCATCCTGTCAGCAGCCATCTTGGATCTCTATTAATTTTTCATTTAACCTTTTGCACTCGGATGTCGAGTGTGACGGTTATTGAATGTATCAATAATTTGAAATATAAAAAAATCCAAATAAATAAGTTTGTATGAAAAGAAACTCCAGTTTTTTATTCTACTGCCATGCTTTGTAAAATCTGAGGTATTTAAAAAATTAAATCCCGAGTAGAATAAAGGAATCGAGAAAAAAGCAAGCGAGTGCAAAGGGTTAATTCCCTTTCCTTCAGGGTCAAATTCATAAAATCCTCTCTAAGAACAAGGTAGATACATTTAGTACCTGCGTTTCCTTTTATGGAATTTTTTGTTTGTTTGTTTCAGATCAAATAATTACAACATAGGAGCCATAAACATAGGATGGAGTAAAGAAAGCCTCTTCCAATAAATGGTGCTGGGAAAATTGGACAGTCACATGCAGAAGAATGAAACAAGACTGTTGTTTTCCCCATATACAAAAATTAACTCACAATAGATCCTTATTGTATTTTTTAAATCCTAGTAAAATATCTCCTGCATAGTATGTACTCAGTAAATATAACCAATGAACCTTTACCCAATGTGAGGTACAAATAATGTACTCCTAAAGCCTACATGCCACTTATAGTCAATATGTACACTTCATGAAGCAGTTATTTTCTTTCCCCATGGACTGTTATTAAATAACTACTACATTTCAATCAGTGGTGCCTTTGAATAAAGGAGATAAGGCATGCAAAGTCACTGTAACATAATGGGATGACTCACAGGTCAGCAGGACTCGAATGTAGCCTGATAGTAACACATCAAATGAAAGAATGTGTACTTACAAAGGTTGTTTTGCTTGTTAGTGATAGAAACTTTGCAAATTATGTCCTACTGATAATACTACTCATTATAAATTAGTACACTGGCCTCAGATTTTATAAGTTACTGTTAGTGGATTTGCTTAATGTGACTTTACCCTTGAGACATGATCCATTCCATTTAAGGTGAGCTAATCCTATATAATAAAAGGCTAATATGCAAATTGACTGAACAGCGGTTGCTATGACATGCACTGACCACTAGGGGGCAGACGCTCAATGCAGGAGTTGGCCCCTGGTGGTCAGTGCACTCCCACAGGAGGAGTGCTGCTTAGCCAGAAGCCCTGAGCCAGGCTCATGGTTGGCGATCGTTTCAGCAGTAGCGGGAGCCTCTCCCACCTCCATAGCAGCACTAAGGATGTTGTACATTCCCCAAGGCCTGCCGGACTGCAAGAGGGCGCAGGCCGGGCTGAAGAACACCGCCCCCCCCCCAGTGTATGAATTTCTGCGCCGGACCTCTAGTAAAAGATAAAATCCGATTTTAGAGTCTACAAAATTAAAGTCTAGACATTGACCTATCTTGGTAATTCATTAAGATCATGTTATTCTCTGCGTGGCTTGGGTCGTTCTCCATCAGAGAAAATGGCGGCCCACCCAGCTCCCAGCTTCATGAATCTTAAAAAAAAAAAAAAAAAAAGATCATGTTATTCTGATAGGACTCTTTATGTAGGATTCATCCTTGTATTATGGGATTTCAATGCATGGAATATTGTCAATCCTTGAACTTTAACTGAGGCTTCTGTTTCAAATTTAAAGAAAACATGCAGTAGGGTATAGAGAAATGCTAAATAAACTTCAAACAGTTGTGAGAGGAGAGCTCCCTCAAATTTGAGCATGATTACTGAAAATTATTCCAGATTGCAGTAATATGTATGTATTATATTCATTACTATAAATCAGGCTATTCTAAGATAAAGAAGATATACTATCCTTACTTTTTTCACTATCCCATTTGAACTGCATATCGAGGCATTAAAGTTGTTTGATTTTCTTGAATTGATAGTTAGCTCTTTTATATGTGGTTTTCTTTTCTTTTAATTGTTGACTGTATTACAGATGTCCTCCATTCTAACCCCCCTTTGTCTCCTTCCACCCAGCCCCTGCCCCCCCCCAGGCCTTCATTACACTAATGTCTGTGTTCATGTGTTATGCATATGTGCACATATATTCTTTGGTTGATTTTTTTGTCTCCCCCCCCCGCCCCATAAACACATACCCATTCCTCTCTTCTGAGATCTGTTAGTCTGTTCCATTTATCCATGCCTTTGGTCCTATTTTGTTCATCAGTTTATTTTGTTCTTAAAATTCAGATCATGTGATGTGTGTCTTTTTCTGACTGGCTTATTTTACTTAGCATAATTCCATGCTGTTTCAAAGGGTAAGAGTTCCTTATTTTTTACAGCTGTATAGTATTCCATTATGTATATGTACCATGCCTTTTTTATCCACTCATCTACTGATAGGCACTTGGGCTGTTTCCAGATTTTGGCTATTATAAATAATGCTGCTATGAATATTGGAGTGCATGTGTTCTTTCTGATTGGTGTTTTGGGATTCTTGGGATATATACCAAGAAGTAGGATTGCTGGGTCAAAAGGCAGTTCCATTTTTACTTTTTTTGGGAAACTCCATACTGTGGCTGCACCAGTCTACATTCCCACCAGCAGTGAACTTCCCTTTTCATCACATCCTCGCCAGAACTTGTTTGTTGATTTATTGATGATAGCCATTCTAACAGCTATGAGGTGATATATTGTGGTTTTAATTTGCATCTCTCAGATAATTAGTGACTTTGAGCATTTTTTCATATCTTTTGGCCATCTGTATGTCCACTTTGGAGAAATGTCTATTTAGGTCCTTTGCCCACATTTTAATTGGAATGTTTGTCTTCCTTGGTTAAGTTGTATGAGTTCCTTATATATTTTTGATATTAACCCTTGATCTAATGAATCATTGTCAGAAATGTTCTCCCATATGATGGTGGGTTTCCTTTTCATTTTGTTGATGATTTCTTTTGCTGTACAGAAGCTTTTTAATCTGTTGTACTTCCACTTATTTATTTTTTCCTATATTTCCCTTTCCCTCGGAGACATGTTGGCAAAAATATTGCTCTGAGAGATGTCTGAGATTTTACTGCCTATGTTTTCTTCTATAATTTTTATGGTTTCATGACTTACAATGTGGTTTTCTTTGTTACTTTTCTTGCTAATTAGATTTGCTTGACAACTCATGAGATCTCTCTCTTTTTCTCCTCCCATTTTCTCCTGTTTTATGTTTTCTTTATCTTCCCTGCTTCTTTTATCCTTAGCTGAGCTTACAGGTAAGCAGTCTAAACAGCTACTTGTGAAGCAGTATTAGAAATATATCAGCAGGTCTTTCTGCTTACAAAGAAAACTTCCTGACCCTCAAAAAAAGAACAGTATGATGTGGCCTTTTGGGTGCTGTGAACACTTTGGTACCTGAAATATTTCATCTTTACTCTGAAAAAAATTTTTTTTTCACCTTCTGAGAAAAAATATAGGTCTCTGCTATTTGTCAGGAAAAAACATTCAAAGTATGGTAATTTGTTTGGGAACTGGAGAAAAGATGGATAGCTGTATGTTTCAGTTACCTATTTCTACATGGCAAACCACCTCACAATTTAGTAACTTAACACAACTATTTTATTGTTACTCATGATTCTGTGGATTTATTAGGCTCAGTATGGTGATTCTTCTGTTTGATTTGCTTGGACTCTATCAGATGGCTGAAGTCAGATGATGGTTGGGGCTAAAACATGAGATGTCTTCATTTAAATAGCCTGGCACCTTGGTGGAAATGTTTGAATGCTGGGCCTGGCTGAAATAATGTATTAGCTGTGTCATCCCTTCTTCATGGCCTTTTCATGTATTCTCATCTTCAGAGTTGCTGCACTTCTTACATGGTAGTTCATCACATCCAAGAGCACAAAAGCAGAAGCTGCAATGCCTTCTTAAGGTTTTGTTCCAGTACAGGTACAGGGTTACTTGGGCTGTATTCTGTTGATTAAAGCAAGACACAGGGCAACTCTGATTCAGTGTGGGAGGGGGCTACCCAAAGGCATGAATAGCATGAGGCATGGCTCATTTGTGGTATGCTAGGTATAAGGATGCCAAATAATCTCTGGAGATTAACTAACATGCTCGACAACACAATTCATGGCCCATCAGGTACTGCTGGACAGTGGCTGACCAGCTAGAAATAATATTTTCCAGGATCCATTGCTTCTAGTTGAAGCCAGTTACTAATTCTTGCAATGGAATGAGAGTGAAAGTGTTGTACATCACTTTAGGATCAAAGCTTTTGTGAAATGAATGTGCCTTTTCTACTATCCTTTTTCATTGGCTAAATGCAAATAGTAAGGCCCTAGAGGATGAGAGAGCCACAGATTAAATGAGCCTAGGCACTTCCATGATTACATGGATGGAAGCTACCAATAGAACAGATGCACTCACCTTGCACTATTATTGGAACAAGAATTTAACATGTTGTGTTAACCTCCAGAAATTCTGAAGTATATTTGCTACCACAGCCTAACTTAGTTTTACCCTAGTTATATAGATATATGGTATTTGATGGAGGCTACTTGCTACTGATTGTCATGCTAGGTATAAGGATGCCAAATAATCAACGTTTTCACGTCTAATTTGTTGTGGCAGCAAAATGCAGATCATAAAGTTTCAAATATTTAACTCATAGAGGTTATGCAACAGATGTCTCTGTTGATTAAATAAATTTCCTATTAATTCATTCTTATAATCAATTAATTCTTCTCTTTTATTTATAGTCAATATTTGTACTGTTATTGTTAATGCACTATTAATTTGTATGAAAATCACTGATATGTTGCACAAAAGATATCAGACATTGCATGTACTAAAAGAGCTCCGTGTTAGTGTAAAATTGTTACTACAAACACCAAATTTATGGGAAGTTAATCACCATCAAATTTTTAGTATAGCATTTTTTATCATTTAAAAATGATTTTGCATGGATGAAAAGTTAGGGAGAAAGTATAATGAACACGTAAAGATGGTAATAGAAAAGCACAGTGGCATTCAAAAATAGCAAGTGTCAGAACAGCCACAATCACAGACTCAAATTCATCATTTACCTGCTATAATGCCAGGTGTTCCTGCTATCAAAATCTCACAGGGTTGGGAGGGGCCAAATAGTCATTAACTACACATTTTTTTCTGGTGTTAAAACCATTATACAGTCAAACCTTGGTTGTTAAATATCTTCCATCTTGAACAATTTGGTCTTGATAAAGTTGTTCACAGAATATAATGTCTCTATTGTTAAACAAAACTTTGGTTCTCTACCCGACAATTCTTTTATTCTGATACATGTATAATCAGTCACGAGTCTCTCAGGTGACAAAGGAGATGATGCTTAAGTATGAGTCAGTTTACCACTAAACCTCACGTTGTCAACATTTTACGAAATCGTGCTGTGAGTATTTTTGTGGTTTTTGTTGTTGTTGTTGTGTGGTTTTTTTGTGTGCCTTTGTTGCTGCTTATTATTGGTAAATACACACAGTAAGTCACCATGGATCCTAAGAAGGTTAGTGAAAAGGAAAGTTGTTAGAACACTGATAGAGCTTGAAAAAGAAATAATTGTGAAGTATGATAGAGGTGTTCATGTGTCTGATATGGCTACTGAGTATGGCATGGTGAAATTGAAGATTAGCAAAATTTTAAAATATAAAAGAGGCCATCAAGATGCTGATGTTGCTGAAGGTGTGAAAGTGCTCACGAAATAATGATCACAGGTAGTTGAAGAGATAGAAAAATTGTTGTTGATTTGGATAAATGAAAATCAGTTAGCCAAGGCTAGCATTTCAGAAGCAATGATATGTGAAAAAGCAAGTGTTGCATAATGATCTCCTGAAATACACTCCTGGAAGTTATTAATTTAAGTACCTAATAGAGGGTGGTTTGATAAATTTAAGAAAATAAGTGACCAGTGTTGCTCAGTGGTTGGAGTGTTGGCCCATGCACCAAAGGGTCGTGGGTTCAATTCCTGGTCAAGGGCAGGTACCCATGTTGCAGGATTGATAAGCAGCCTCAGTTGGGGCCCATGTGGAAGGCAACCAATCGATGTTTCTGTCACATTGATGTTCTCTCTCTCTCTCTCTCTCTCTCTCTCTCTCTCTCTCTCTCTCTTTTTTTCTCTCTTCCTCTCCCTCCTTCCCTCCCTTCTTTCCACTCTCTCTGAAAAATCAATGGAAAAATATCCTTGGGTGAGGATTAAGAAGAAGAAAGAAAAGAGTGGCATTCATAATGTGGTGAGGCATGGGGAGGCTGTCAGTTCTAACAAAGTAGCTGCTGAAAATTTCACAACAGAATTTCAAGAACACATAGAGGCCCAGGGATCTGTTTACCAACAAGTGTTCAGTTGTCTCTGGGCAAGTCCATGGACTTCTAGGTGGATGATGATGATGTGGAGGAGTTAGTGGATGATCACACTACTGAGCTGACTACTGTGGAACTCCAAGAACTTCAGAGGGACCAACAACAGACAGCAGCTGAGGAGCTCTCTTCAGAAGAGGAGGAGGGAAGGGAGGATATTGCTACTTCGCTAATCAAGGCCATGTTTGGGAAATGGGGAGAAATGCAAAATTTTATTGGGAAATATCACTCCGCCAAAGAAGTAGAAAACTGAGATAAACTTGTTCAATGACAATACAGCTTCACTTCAGGCAAAAGCACACATCATTGGATAGGTTTTTAGTGAGATAGTGGCCCAGTGAGCCTGAAAAACAAGTTCTAGTGGAGCAATGAGACAAAAGAGAAAGAACCCCAGAACTGCTACCTGATGTTTTTGTGGAAGAGACTCCACTTCCCAAACAATATCTCTCCCCTCCATATTCTGCCATCAATAGCTCTCAACATTAAAAGTAAGTTCTAGTGTGTACATAAATTTTCATTTTTCTAAAAATCATCACTTAAGAATATTTTTCCATTGATTTTTAGAGAGAGTGGTAGAGAGAGGAAAGACAGAGAGAAACATTGATGTGAGAGAAACACATCGCCTCCTGCAGGAGCCCTGACCAGGGCTTGGTCAGGGGAGGAGCCTGCAATGGAGGTACATTCCCTTGACCGAAATCAAACCCTGGACCCTTTGCTCTGCAGACTAACACTCTATCCACTGAGCCAAACTGGCTAGGGCTTTTAATTTTTTTTTTTTTACTGTACATTTCATTTCCTTTTTGTTAAATGTTCATTTATATTATTTCTAATGGGGAAAATGTTTCCGTTTTTGAAAAAAATGTTTCTTGAACAGCCTCTGGCACAAATTAAGTTTGAGAACCAAGGTTCCACTATAAACTGGACTGGGATACATGCAACTTCAGATCCTGATGAGTGGAGAATTATCAGGCTCAGATATCACATGTGGTACTAAGTTTTCTTTAGGTGTGTGACACTGCCTTGATTTTGAGAAACTAAGAAGCACTCAGGATACATTAAGTAATTGGTGTTTTTTCTAAGAATATAGACTAGGAGTAACCTTCCTGAACCAACAGATAGCTAAGGAAGCTTCTCCAAGTATTGGGTTTTCTTGTCACACACTCCTCACTGAAACTCTTCGAAGATCTCCAGTTCACAACTCTTATTAACTGGGCTCTGCTACTTTCTCAGTCTTAGCTTCTCTTTTTTCCTATCACCAGAATAGACTGTCAAAACAGCCACCATCAACCTCTATAGCTCTAACCATATATTCAACTTTCTTCTGGTCCTATGGATGACCCAGATAAGCTCCTAACTAAAGCCAAACCCTCCATTTGTGCAATTTCTCCCCTTTTCGTGTCTATTTAAAGACAACACTCTAGCTATTTTCCCTTTCTTATTTTCATCATTAGCTTTTTCACTCTCAACTGGATTCTTCTTGTGAGCATAAAACATGTTGTCATTTCTCCATCCTTATAAACAAAACAAAAACCTTTCCCCCACATTCATTTCCACTCACTGTGAGATTTTTCTGCTCTATTGTATAGCAAAACTTATTGGGATAAAGTTGCCTGTGCTCACTCTCTTTATTCTTTACATTCCCTTCTAAATCAGTTTTCTTTTTCTTAAAATATCTATAAGGTATCCCCAAAAATGTATACACACACTTTGAATAATTGTAAAGGCAGTGTTTATTAAAATACATTTCATTTTCAAAATTGAGCTATCAGCTGTTAAAATGTGTGTACATTTTTTGGGACACCTTGCATACTTATTCCTTTGTTCTTTATCTAGTTCCATGGCTTAGAATACCATCTGCATGCTGATGATTTCCAAATCTTTATCTATAGCCTAGAACTACTTTCCTACTTGCCAGACTTATGTTCAATGACTTTCTTGACATCTTCACATGAATTGCTAATATGCATCTTAAAGTTAATACCTCTGTTATAGACTGAACATGTCACCCAAAATTCATATGTTGAAACTTAAGCCCCAATGTGATGGTATTAGGAGGTAAGGATTTTGAGAGGTGATTAGGTCATGAGGATTGGGATTAGTGTCCTTATAAAAGAGATCACCGAGACCGCTATCCCCTCTTTCATCATATCAGGGCAGAGTAATATGGCCATCTATAAAGCAGGAAGCAGGCCCTCCCCAGACACCAAATCTTCTAGCCCCTTCCAAACCAGCACCTGACTCAAGTTAATATCCACTTTTCACTATTCATTTCTGCATTGTTTGAATTTTTAAGGGTATATATGAGTTTCATAATAAGAAAAGAAAAAAACTTTAAGAAAATACTACTGTCTCTAAAGTGGTACTTCTATTCCTCTAGACCAAAAGGGGATATAATTATCTATACATATATGAAAGCCTAAGCGACCATTATTATCTATATATATAAAAGCCTAAGTGACCATTACGGCAGGATGACCGAACGACCAGAATGACCAGTCACTATGATGCACACTGACCACCCCGATCGCCTGATTGGGGCCTGCTGGCCAACCTCCTGGTTCCTCCCCCTGGCTGGGAGGCACCAATCACCCAATGAGGAACAGGGAACCAGGGGTGGGTGGTGGTGGATGTGGGTGGTGCCAGGCCAAAGGTGGGTGAAGGCAGGGGGTGGGGCTGGCAGCTGGCATCCAGGGGAAGGAAGGCCCCAGCCGGCCAACCTCCTGGTCCCTGAAGGCTTTTGAAAAACCTCTTTCTGGGAAGGCTTTTCTTCCCCGCCCCCCGCAGAGGCACACAATTCAATGGTGCTAGCCACAGAGCTGCTCGCCACAGAGCCGCCCAATCTCTCCCTGCACCCAATCAGATTGAGTCTGGCATGAGGTGGGGTGGAACACCCTGAGCCGCTGCCTGAAGGTGGGAAGATAGCAGGGGTGGGGCATGGAAGCAGGGGCCTTGGAGCTGGACGTGCTATTGGCCTGGAGGCATCCAGCTGCAGACCTCCAACTCCATTAACTGGATCAGTGGTGGGATGGAAAGTGACCCAGGAGGATGAGGAAATGCAACTTGGGGCGATTACCACGAGTGCAGTCCCCGTGACCTCCCCCTCCCAGGATAATGCTACACTGCCTAATGTCCCACATGCCAAGAGATAAATGTGGATTCACAAAGAGGCAGGCCCCTGAGTAGCTTCAGATGGGGGGATGAGAGGAGTTACTCACTTCTGACACCCCACCTTTTGCTTTAAGGCTGCATTCTCCTTCCCTAATACATGTTGCTTGAAGTACACGATAGTTTGTGTTTAGACATTCAATAAATATGGGGAAAGCAAAGTTTTGTGCTTTAGAATAAAAGAGTATGGAGTCTTTGGGGGTCTCTCTCTCTCTCTCTCTCTCTCTCTCTCTCTCTCTCACACACACACACACACACACACACACACACACACACACTAACTCCTTCCTCCCTTCTTCCCTGGCCTGGAGAATCTTCACACAGAAAGTTAAACCTAGCTCCTCAGAATCCACCCTTGCTGGAATGGCCTTTGTTTTATTTATTTTTTTTCTCTCTCTCACAAGGTTTTTTTCTAACCTCTAAGCTGGCAGTTGGACATCCCCCAAGGGGTCCCAGATTGTGAGAGGGCGCAAGCCAGGCTGAGGGCCAACCCACCCCCCATGCACAAATTTTGTGCACCGGGCCTCTAATAAGAAATAGAATGTGGTATGTATGACAGGATGATGTCAATGATATATAAATTGATTTTTCCTTATACTTCCCTTCCTTGCCCTTTCCCTTATTCAAGTAGCTAGAATTGTACTGTCCAATATTATTATCAGAAGCCACATATGGCTATAGGGCACTTGAAATGTGGTTAGTCCAAATTGAGGTGTGCCACAAATATGAAATATATACTGGATTTTAAAGCTTTAGTATAAAAGAGTAAAGTAGTTCATTAAATTTTATATTGTTTATATGCTAAAATATTTTGAATATAATAAAGTAAAATAGATTAAAATCAATTTCACCTGTTTCTTTTTCCCTTTTTAAAAAATGTGGCTACTAGAAAAATGATAATTTTCACATGTGACTCACATTATGCTTCTGTTGGACAGGGCTGAGCAAGATCATTCTGTGTTAATGGCCTCTCCCATCTAGTCCTCTCCAACCTCTCTGACCTCATCTGCTATTTTCCTTTTTGTTGTTCCTATCTTATGGGATTTTACTTTGTTTTTCCTTGAGCCTGGAATATACTTCTACCAGATATTCACATGGGCAACACTCCCTTCCTGCCTTCATGTTCTTATTGAAATGTCACACTGATAGTGAAATCTTCTAGCTAATCTAAAATTACAAAATGGCTACCTCCCTTCCTACTCCCTCTCCTGCTTGATTTTTCTCCATAGTACCCATCTGCAACTGAAACACTATCATTTTACATAGTTTCTTACATCTTATCTGTTATTTATTTTCCCCTCTATATGAGTAAGAATTTTTTTTTCTGCTTTGGTCACTACTGTAATGATGCTTGGAATATAGTGAAACCTTAGTAAATATTTGTTGAATGGATCCGTTGTCTCTGGGAAGGGATTTGACATGGTGGACAATGGAAACAAAGGAGGCTTACTGGTCTGGTATCCAAAAGTCTTAGAGGAATAGGAGATTTCTGGCACAAATAAAGTGTTTTTTTTGGGAGGTGTTTGTTGGGAGGGTGTTTGTAAAACTAGCAGGCCCTCCTACAATAGCAGAGGGGAAATAGAGGTCCCTACATAACTTATATCCATCCAATAGGGGTGAAAGGAGGTGGAAGCATGAATTGACTGAGATTAAATATCTCTCTACTGGGAAGAAGGAAGTTTCAAAGTAGAAATCAAATTTAGCTGAAGAAAAGTGAAATTTTATTTCCCTTAAACCAATTTGTGGCTGAGATTTGCAATTTACAGAAATATTAGATGTTTATTTTATTTATTTTAATACTAGAGGCCCGGTGCATGAAATTCATGCACTGGGGGGGGGGATCCCTCAGCCCAGCCTTCCCCCTCTCACAGTCCAGGAACCCTCAGGGGATGTCCTACCAACGGCTTAGGCCCGCACAGGGAGCAGGCCTCAGCTACATTCTGGCCTTCCTCTGCAGGAGGTGAACGGCTGATCAGGGGAAGGCACCACCCCCATCACCCTGCTGCTGCTGCCATTGCCGGCTGCTGCAGCTGCCAAGGTGTTTTCATCAACATGGACTCAACATGGACTCCAGTCCCTTCACCATGAAAAAATTACAACTTTCTTTAGGCATTTTCAAGATGTGTCTTTCATAGGATATGACATTTCTTTCTTTCTTTTTTTTTTTGTTATCCTTACCTGAGGATATGTTTCCATTGATTTTTAGAGAGTGTGGGAGAGGGAAAGACAGAGAGAAACATCAATATGAGAGGGACACTTCAATTGGTTGCCTCCTGCATGAGCCCTGACCTGGGCCCCGGCCATGGAGGAGCCTGCAACCTAGGTATATGCCCTTGATCAGAATTGAGCCCAGACCTTGTGGTCTGCAGGCTGAGGCATTATCCACTGAGCCAAACTGGCTAGGGCAGGATATGACATTTCTTAGCCCTCCAGCAGTGGACCTTCGTTTTTTTCCTCCAGGAGTGAGGTGGAAAAACCCTAGATCACCTTCTTGGATTCTTATTACCCAAGTTACCAAGAACACTGCCAGTGGCATACAGGGAGCGTAGCCAATGAGCAGTCAGAAAAGGTGTTTCCTCTGCAGCTCACATGCAGAGGTGGGACTGCTGGCAAGCTGTGGCTGGCACGCCCCCCCCTCCCGCCCTCCTCTATCAGCCTGCTCAAGCCTCTGCTGTGGCTTGGGCAGCCCCCCTCCCACCTCTGCTCCAGCTCTGCTCAAACCTCCTCTGTGGCTTGGGCAGGGCCCCCAAGCTCTGCTCAAGCTTCTTCTGAGACTTGGGCAGGGTCCCCACCTGGCTCCACTCCGGGCCCCTGCTCAAGCCTCTGTCATGGCTTGGGAAGAGCCCCCCCAGCTCTGCTCTCGGCCTGCTGAAACCTCTGCCGGGACTTGGGCAGGGCTCCCCCAGCTCTGCTCAAGCCTCCACCATGGCTTGGGCAGGGCCCCCCAGCTCCGCTCTGGGCCTCAAAGCAAGCATTCCGCCTGGCTGTTCATGCTGCCTGCTCTCAGTGGCCAGCACCCCCCACCCGGGACTAGGGGCTCTAGCGGGACTGAGAGGACTGGGCACCGCCATCTTGTGGCTATGGGAGCCACCATGTTTGTGATGTAGTGATGGTTAATTTGCATATTACCGTTTTATTAGATAGGATTTTTAAAATTGATTTTTAGAGAGAGAGAGGAAGGGAGAGGGAAAGAAAAACATCAATGTGAGAATTAAGCATAGACCAGCTGCCTCCCACACAGGCCCTCTACTGGGCATGTGCTGACTGGGAATTGAACTGGCAACCTTTCTGTGCATGAGACAACACCCAACCAACTGAGCCACACTGGCCAGGGCAAAAATGTTAAACATTTAATATTAGAATTTCCTGTGCCCTCAGGAGCAGAGAATAAGCAATTGTGTTGTGATCCAAATAACTTTCATCATTTCTTCCACCTCCACCTCCATCCCAATGTCTTACATGTGCTCTTATCAATAAAATTCCTATTCAAGAGCATATTCAAGTAAAGAGTCCCATTAAGACAACCAGATCATATATCATTGATTCTGTCTGGATAGTACATCTATGTCTATATCCATATATATCTAGAAAGTGACTTCATGTAATCATTGTAACTTCAAAGTCAGAATCTTAGGATGTGAGAAATAGACCAATCAAGAAATTATTGCATTCTGATAAATTGTTAAGATGATAATCGGGTCATCTACCAGATGATGTCTACTCTAATCCCATTTTTATTCACCCTACCTCACCCCATCTCAGATCAATCTGTTATGCATTCACTCCTTATCCTCCATTCACACTCTAGGATGGAGGTGGCCAGAAGGCAACATGAAGTGAAGAGGGAGGATATATGCTTCACACATTTAGTGATTTAAGTTGTGAGTTTAATGATTCTTTTCTAGCCATCAAAATTACTGTATTAAAACAGAAGACAAAAAATGTCTTACTCAAAACAGCTGCATCTAAATACCACATGCCTTCACCACAGCTTACTCAAATTGCCAGCACATAGTCTGGAGTCTGATGAGGCACGCTTCTTTAGTTTGGTCTATATAACTTCATAACAAATAGCACTGTATTTTTCCTGAATTTGAGGATGAAGAAATATGAATATTTTAATCAGCATTATGTAAGCTTGAGATTTTTTGTTTGTTTTTCTAATTTTAGAATTAGTACAGAGATTGTTCTAGCACTTGATAACTTTTGGATTGCACTGTTGGCCTATTCACATATGTATCCAGAAAGATATGCTAAAGATCCTGGGAAATAACATTTTACTTAGTATTCAAAAAGGAGAATTTATTTTTCTGTTATTGCAACCAGAAACACAGAGGTATGGCTTTGATGGCCTTCCAGTTGGTCTAAGATTACAGTGATTTTCAATATTCAGTTCATATTATACATGTTCTAAAGTCAAATATAGACTGTTGAAGAGTTAATTCATGGAAAAGGATATTTTTATAAAAAATTCATTTCACTTGTAAGAAATTAGGGTGCATAATGAAGTGAACACATCAGTGCTGCTTTGCTCTAATTCTTGGATTTTTGTTTGTTTTTCTTGTTACTCTGGGATATATAATTTGCTGTTTTACAATTAAGTTAGTTACATAGGAAATAAAACCACTTTTATAACTCAGATATATTGCAGAAATTTTGGGATATATTTGCCATCTGAAAATGTAATAATCTTATTACAGTGAAAGAAGGCATCCACTACAATGATGCATTAAACATTTCAAAAATGTATTTTAGTTAATTTATTCTTTGTCTTGGATCTGATCAGAAGTGTCTAAAGCAGAGAAATGTTTTCTTCATATGAAATATAGAAATTGTTGAGTTCTATGTTTAACTTGTCCAGATACCTTTATATATTGCATCGTTGCCTAGTGTTAAATGGTTCAGGTGGTCTTAAGTAGTAATCTAAATGGTCTTTACTGTTGAGGATGTCAGGACCTGCTTCCTCTTGGTGTGAACTCTCTGAATGTTTGTGTCACACTCTTCTTTGATGTTAAAAACCCATCATTTGTGATTTTTAAATGTGATATCCCTTTAAAATGTGATACACATCTGATATCTCTATTCCCCCAACAACAATACTATATAATAAAGAGGGAATATGCAAATTGAGCATCACTCCATCACAAAAGATGGCTGCACCCACAGCTGAGGCCAAGTTCCCATAAGGAGCCTTAAAGAGAAATCAGCAGGGACCTCAGGCTATGCCCTCCCCTACCCCCATGGGGCTTGACATGGGACCTCAGGCCGTGTCCCCCACCAGGCAGGGCTTGACAGGGGACCTCAGGCCGTGTCCCCCACCAGGCAGGGCTTGACAGGGGATCTCAGCCTGTGCCCCCCGCCCTGGCAGGGCTTGACAGGGGACCTCAGGCCACGCCCCACGTCCCAGCAGGTCTTGACAGGGGACCTCAAGGTGCAATTCCCATCCTGGTGCTGGGCTAGGGGACCTCAGGCTACTCCCTCCACCCCAGAACCAGGCCCAGGGGACCTCAGGCCACGCCCCCCACCAGGTGGGGCTTGACAGGGGACCTTAGGCCGTGCATCTCACCCAGCGGGGCTTGATGGGGGAACCTCAAGCTGTACCCCCAGTGCTGGGTTGGGGGACCTGAGGCTGCACCCTTCTGCCTGGCGGGGCTTGACGGGGGACCTCAGGCCATGCCCCCCACCCAGTGGGGCTTGACAGGGGATCTCAGGCCATGTCCCCCACCTGGCGGGGCTTGATGGAGGACCTCAAGGTACGCCCCCCACCCTGGTCTGGGCTGGGGGACCTTAGGCCACACCCCCTGTCCTGGCACTGGCCCAGGGGACCTGAGGCCATGCCCCCTGCCTGGCAGGGCTTGACAAGGGTGGGACTGGCTGGGTCTGGATGTAGCTCAATGCGGGTGTGGGGGCAGCCGGGTCTGGGTCTCATGCGATTTTAGGTGCATGTGGGTGGGCAGGGACTTGACTCTGGGTCCTGTGGTGAGCCCCAGACTCTGACAGGAGGAAGGTTTTCATATACACTTTACTAATTTTCTTTCATCTCTGACACTTCTATTATAGCGAAAAGGCAAATAGCAATATTAAATTATTTCCTCTAATTAATCCCCTTTTAATGTGCATGAATTTCATGCACTGGGCCACTAGTATTTAAAGAAGAGAATACATAACGTTTAGAGCCAGGCAACTAATATTATCTATCCTATACAAATTTATTCACTTTTAAAAGTCATAGGCTCATGGGAATATCCTAATTGCTATACAAAACTGTGGCTAAGACCACTTGTTTAAGCTTCAAGGCCAAAAGGTACAATGCTAATAAACATGGGTGTGCACAGTAAAGTGCATTGAGGCTTTGCATGCAAGGTATGTACATCATCTGTCAGGACAACCCTCTCGTTTCCCCCTCCCACTTTGCCTGGAAAATTTATACTTATAAATTTATACTTATTCTTCACACATCAATCCATGTCACTTCTGAGAAGCCCCCATGATCTTTTGTAGCACCTTAACCATATCACTTATCACACTACATAATAATTGCCTGTTTAACTTTATGTCTTCTCATCAGACTGTAAGCTCTGTGAGGAGCTTTATATCTTTGTCCTTTTCATCTTTGTATTTCCAGGACCTAGCTTGATATAGATACTTAATAACTATCCTATCTAATAAAGAGGGAATATGCTAATTGACCCTCACAACATTGCAAAGATGGCAGTTCCCATAGCCAATAAGGAGGGAATATGCTAATTGACTGCCCGCCCTCAAAGATGGCGGTGCCCACAGCCACAAGATGGTGGTGCCCAGTCCCGTCAGTCCCTCAGGGGCAGCAGGAGTGTGGTGGGCCCGGCCTTGCTGCGCGCCTACCTCTGGAGTCCCCCAGTCTCCTCAGCCCCCCAGCTGCCCAGGGCCGGCCCGAGGTGCAGGCAAGCCTCAGATGGTGGCTGCTCAGCTGCCCAGGGCTGCCTGAGGCTCAGGTAACCAGGGCCAACTGAGGCTTACGCTGCCGGCAGTGGCAACAGCAGAGGTGTGATGGGGTGTCACCTTCTCCTGATCGCTGGGTCGCCTCCCACCCCTGAGGGCTCCTGGACTGTGAGAGGGGGCAGGCCAGGCTGAGGGAACCCTCCCCTCCAGTGCATGAATTTTCATGCACTGGGCCTCTAGTCCATAATAATAAATGTGTAATATGCTAATTAGACCAGACAGCTGAATGACCTTCTGGACGTCCTACTGGACATTTTTCCAGATGACCTTCTGGACAAACTCAGGACTGTGAGGGTTGAGGAAAGCCACTGCAGCTGCAAGGGCTAAGGCCCTTGCACAAATTTCATGCATCGGGCCTCTAGTTTATATAATAAATGAATAAATACATTCAAAAGGCCTCCTATTGTGTTTTACTTCTAGTAATTAGCTCTATTAACATAGGGTAATAACCTCTTTAAGAGTATTTCTTTATCTTTAAAATGGGATTGATTAGTCATATATTATACACTTTATAGACACTGAAGTCTGAAATAGCTTTCACTGGGCTAAAAGCAAGGTATTAGCAAGGTGACACTTCTTCCGTAAGATCTAGGAATGATTCTATTTTCTTGCATTTTTTAAGTTCTAGGAGTCTAGGCCCCTTTATAGCTTCACTTTAACCTCTTGTTTTCATATACACATCTGTCAATTTCTCTTGTGTTGTTAAATCTCCGTCTGCCTCTCTCTCATAAGGACACTTGTAATGATATTCAGGCCACACTTGCATAAATTCAAGACAATATCTGCATATGAAGGTTTTGAATCATATCTGCAAAGCCTCTTATAAAGTAAAATTTACAACTTATAAGGATTATGGTGTAGATAGTTTAGGGGGCTATTATACAAACTACCACAACCTTATATATTCACATATAAGATGGTGGCATCATGATTATAACTAAGAAATGCCCAGTCAGCCAGTCACTATCACATGCAATCTCAAGGGGGCACCACACTTTGTACAATTAACATAACAGAAGATTAATTCCTGTTTGATCAGGCTCTGAGCATATATAAAAAGATTACTCACACTCATTATTCCATAAATATGATTCATACACCTTTAAATTCAATATGACAGCCTAGAGCTTGCTTCACCCACTCTATGAGTTTCTTCCTGCTGGGTTTCCAGCTATTGCTGTTTGGTTCTGGATTTCTCTTAGTGGTTAAGGGATAAGTTGAATGGGAGTGTAACCAGACTTCTGGCTTCAGATTTAGGAAATCTAAAGAAATGTTAGTGAGGAACCATGTGGGACATGAAATCTAGGTCTTCTAATGAGTTCAGAGTCCTCCCCCTCAACCACATTACTTAGCATTAAGGGTAGGAAAGTCTAGCTTTTTAGGGTTGGAATCATACTGCATAGCACTTTTGTAGCCCATAGTGCTCTCACAACCTTTGAGAGTGAGTCTGTGAGGATGAAAGAATTACCATCCTCTTTTTATAAATTATAACTTAATGTGGCAAAGAGCTTTGCATACCTAGTAAGACACAGACCTTTGACTTAACTAAAGATTTCTGGTTCTTTACCCACTGTGCTTTCCACTACTCTAAAACTGTCTGAGAACTGTTTGAATTTTGGCCCTATTTCTACCTAAGTATTTGAATCTCCTCTTCAGCATTCTTCTAATGTGTGAAAGAAGATTTAACATAACTTTGAGTTTGTTCTGTTCATATTATCTCTTCAAATATTGGGGTAATTGGAGCAAGAGATGTGATTGTGTATGTATCTGTATAAGGAAACTTGAATTATTTAGATAACTCTCAATTTTTTATATCGCATGTGGTGATAAAGATAAATTCTCTCTTTCTTCTATAAGACTTGTTGATGTGATTTGTATATGCCACTATTAATAATTGGGGAAGACACAGATGGAAAAACTGAATGTATGTAGGGGGACATTAGTCCAATGTGGTTATTTTTTACTATTATTAATCTAAGTGCATCCTTCTAGAATGTGTGATAAATATCTGTTGGTGACTTTGGGGGAAAATGAGAAATTATTAAAGTAGGAATATTGACTACAAGACATAGATCTCTTCTGAGGAGAAATCACAAACTGGAAACTTGTAATGCAAAGGATAAAGAACACCTCCTTGTAGCAGTAACACCTTTGTTTTTATTATGTGTATAGAATCTATTATGCCCATCTAGTCTAATGTGTCATTTAAGGCCTATATTTCCTTGTTGACTTTCTATATTTCCTTGTTGACTTTTTGTGTAAATGTGCTGTTAAAACCTCCTGCTATTGGGAGAAACCAAGATGGCGGCATAGGTGAAACACCTAACCTGCAACCGGGCACAACAATTTCAAAGGCACAACTAGAGGACAGAACGGACATCGTCCAGAACCACAGGAGAGCTGGCGGACTGAAATGCCCACAGCTGGGGGGAAGGAGAAGGCCACGGGGACAATCGGGGGAGCCGTAAAAGCCTGAGGTATGGAGAAACTGGCGGAGACACGAGCACGCGCGCCTGCGGGGAGGATGGAGCCGGAGAGGAAGGGGCGGCTGACGGCCTGGCCGGCGTTCACTGGCAGGAAGGAGATAAAGGCTCCGGAGTGCGCTAAGCGTCGGCTCCGACTGCACTGAGCGCCAGTTCCGGGCGAAACCCTGGGAAGCCAGGCGCAGGCTGGGGGAATGAATCTGGGCTGTGGGGCGCAGGCACAGAGGAGCGGGGGAAGGCAGAGCTCCAGAGGCGCACACGGGAAGGGGCGCAAAGGACGGACTGTTGCCTGCGCCACTGAACTGCCCTAGCGGGAAGGAGACATAAGCTCAGGACCGTGCTGAACCCCAGTTCCGACTGCACTGAACCCCAGTTCCGGGCGAAACCCTGGGAAGCCAGGCGCACGCTGGGGGAATGAATTTGGGCTGTGGTGGCGGAGGCACAGAGAAGCGGCGGCTCCAGACACGCGCACTGGAAGGTGCGCAGAGGACGGACTTTTGCCTGCGCCACTGGGTGGCCCTGCTGGGAAGGAGACAGGGACGCCAGACTGCGCTGAGACCCAGTTCCAACTGCACTGAAACCCAGTTCCAGGGGAGAATCTGGGAGTCCAGATTCATTAGGGGAGGGACTGGACTGTTTGGCAGTGAGCGAAACTCCAGGGCGCGTTTCTCTCAGAGGTGTTTGCAAGGAATACAGAGGGACACAGACACAGGAGCCTCATAGGGCGGGGCTGACAGGAAGCCAAGGTTGTAGGCTCCACGCTGTAGCTCCGCCCCAGCCAAGCTGAGCAGAAGCTTTTTCCTGCTGAGTGCCTCAGGTAGTGGCTGACCCACACTGCATTGGAGACCCAGAAACGAGGGCATCTAGTGGTTGGTGGGAGATGACACCAGATTTCAATCACTTGCATAAGGGAGGCATTCTAGAGGCAGACTCAGTGAGCGCCAAGGCATTGCTGCATCAAGACCCGGCCCACAAACATGTCTCCTGCACAGCAACTCTTCCTATATAGACAAAGAGGGTCCTCACGGCCAATTGGCCTGGAGGACAATTCCTCCCAGTGACACCAACAACAATCAAGACTTAACTGTACAAAGGAGGACCCAGATGGAGACATAGGGCGGCAGCCTGATCGTTGCCTACCACAACAATATTGAGACTACGACGGGAGAGCAGAGCAGACACCAGCCAGAAAGACCGGGGGGCTGGCTGAGCAGATGCTCTACAACTAGAATAAAAGAGGGGTATGCGGGATGATGCTGATGCCGGTGACCCAAAGTCCACACTTTAAGAACTACGGCTCAGGCGACACAATGGTGGCCAGGAACGTGCTCGGCGCAGTTCCCCCGGCGGTCTCCGGCTGAGGGGACGGCTCCACTCGCTGCCGAGCACGGACAGACGAGCCCCTGGGAGACATGGGGTGGGAGACTCCGTGCTTGCTGACCTCCGAGTCCTTCAAGAATCTCAATGCCCCGAAGTGGCCAGGTGCGCACGCTCAGCGACTGGCCACCGTTGCAGACCCAAGGGCCGACGCAGCGACACCGGACCAGCCCACCGCCGGGCACCGGGCACACCGGAGCCTTGCCGAGCCCGCCGCCCAACGAGTTCTGCGGCAGCCGCCCTGGAGCTCTGAGAAAATGACCGAAGGAAATGCTGAGAGGGAATTGACCAACAGGAATTGGGATCAAGAAGACGAAACCCCACTGAGACCCGAGTCCAGGCGAGCCTGCGAGCCTCTGGGCTCAGATGTGGTCACACGCCTCTGGGTCTAGGTGAGGCCTCACGCCCCTGGGTTTGGGTGAGGCCACGCGCCCCTGGGTCCAGGTGAAGCTGGATTCCGGGTTCGGGTGAGGCCATGTGCCCCTGGGTCCGGGCGAATCTGAACCCTGGGTCCGGGTGAGGCCGTGGGCCCCTGGATCCGGGTAAGGCTGGGTCCCGAGTACGGGTGAGGCCATGAGCCCCTGGATCCGGGTGAGACCACGCGACCAGGGGTCTGAGAGAGGTAACGCGCCCCTGGGTCCGGGTGGCTTCGTGCACCTAGGTCCAGGTGAGGCCACGTGCCCCTGGGTCTGAGAGAGGCCATGCACCCCTAGGTCCGGGCGAGACCATGTGTCCCTGGATCCGGGTGGGGCCTCGTGCACCTAGGCCCGGGTGGGGCCGCGTGCCCCTGGGTCTGGGGGAGGCCAGGCGTCCCTGGGTCCGGGTGAGACCGTGTGTCCCTGGATCCGGGTGAGGCCTCGTGCGCCTAGGCCCGGGTGAGGCCACGTGCCCCTGGGTCTGGGGGAGGCCAGGCGTCCCTGGGTCCGGGTGAGACCGTGTGTCCCTGGATCCGGGTGAGGCCTCGTGCGCCGAGGCTCGGGTGAGGCCACGTGCCCCTGGGTCTGGGGGAGGCCAGGCGTCCCTGGGTCCGGGTGAGACCGTGTGTCCCTGGATCCGGGTGAGACCTCGTGCACCTAGGCATGGGTGAGGTCACGTGCCCCGGGGTCTGAGAGGCCAAGCGTCCCTGGGTCCGGGTGAGACCATGTGTCCCTGGATCCGGGTGAGGCCGCGTGCACCTAGACCCGGGTGAGCCCAAGTGGCCCTGGGTCTGGGAGAGGCCAAGCGTCCCTGGATCCGGGTGAGACCATGTGTCCCTGGAGCCGGATGAGGCCTCGTGCACCTAGGCCCGGGTGAGGCCACGTGCCCCTGGGTCTGGGAGAGGCCAAGCGTCCCTGGGTCCGGGTGAGACCATGTGTCCCTGGATCCGGGTGAGGCCTCGTGCACCTAGGCCCGGGTGAGCCCAAGTGGCCCTGGGTCTGGAAGAGGCCAAGCGTCCCTGGGTCCGGGTGAGACCATGTGTCCCTGGATCCGGGTGAGGCCTCGTGCACCTAGGCCCGGGTGAGCCCAAGTGGCCCTGGGTCTGGGAGAGGCCAAGCGTCCCTGGGTCCGGGTGAGACCATGCGTCCCTGGATCCGGATGAGGCCTCGTGCACCTAGGCCCGGGTGAGCCCAAGTGGCCCTGGGTCTGGGAGAGGCCAAGCGTCCCTGGGTCCGGGTGAGACCATGCGTCCCAGGATCCGGGTGAGGCCTCGTGCACCTAGGCCCGGGTGAGCCCAAGTGGCCCTGGGTCTGGGAGAGGCCAAGCGTCCCTGGGTCCGGGTGAGACCATGTGTCCCTGGATCCGGGTGAGGCCTCGTGCACCTAGGCCCGGGTGAGCCCAAGTGGCCCTGGGTCTGGGAGAGGCCAAGCATCCCTGGGTCCGGGTGAGACCATGTGTCCCTGGATCCGGGTGAGGCCGCGTGCACCTAGGCCCAGGTGAGCCCAAGTGGCCCTGGGTCTGGGAGAGGCCAAGCGTCCCTGGGTCCGGGTGCGACCATGTGTCCCTGGATCCGGATGAGGCCTCGTGCACCTAGGCCCGGGTGAGCCCAAGTGGCCCTGGGTCTGGGAGAGGCCAAGCGTCCCTGGGTCCGGGTGCGACCATGTGTCCCTGGATCCGGGTGAGGCCTCGTGCACCTAGGCCCGGGTGAGCCCAAGTGGCCCTGGGTCTGGGAGAGGCCAAGCATCCCTGGGTCCGGGTGAGACCATGTGTCCCTGGATCCGGGTGAGGCCGCGTACACCTAGGCCCGGGTGAGCCCAAGTGGCCCTGGGTCTGGGAGAGGCCAAGCGTCCCTGGGTCCGGGTGCGACCATGTGTCCCTGGATCCGGATGAGGCCTCGTGCACCTAGGCCCGGGTGAGCCCAAGTGGCCCTGGGTCTGAGAGAGGCCAAGCGTCCCTGGGTCCGGGTGAGACCATGTGTCCCTGGATCCGGGTGAGGCCTCGTGCACCTAGGCCCGGGTGAGCCCAAGTGGCCCTGGGTCTGGGAGAGGCCAAGCGTCCCTGGGTCCGGGTGCGACCATGTGTCCCTGGATCCGGGTGAGGCCTCGTGCATCTAGGCCCGGGTGAGCCCAAGTGGCCCTGGGTCTGGGAGAGGCCAAGCATCCCTGGGTCAGGGTGAGACCATGTGTCCCTGGATCCGGGTGAGGCCGCGTGCACCTAGGCCCGGGTGAGCCCAAGTGGCCCTGGGTCTGGGAGAGGCCAAGCATCCCTGGGTCCGGGTGCGACCATGTGTCCCTGGATCCGGATGAGGACTCGTGCACCTAGGCCCGGGTGAGCCCAAGTGGCCCTGGGTCTGGGAGAGGCCAAGCGTCCCTGGGTCCGGGTGAGACCATGTGTCCCTGGATCCGGTTGAGGCCTCGTGCACCTAGGCCCGTTTGAGCCCAAGTGGCCCTGGGTCTGGGAGAGGCCAAGCGTCCCTGGGTCCGGGTGCGACCATGTGTCCCTGGATCCGGATGAGGCCTCGTGCACCTAGGCCCGGGTGAGGCCACGTGCCCCTGGGTCTGGGAGAGGCCACGCGTCCCTGGGTACGGGTGAAGCCAGATCCTGGGTCCGGGTGAGGCCGTGCGCCCCTGGATCCATCCGGGTGAGGCTGGGTCCCAGGCCCGGGTGAGACCACGCGCCCCTTGGGTAGGGGTGAGGCCACGTGCCCCTTAGTCTGGGTGACGCCGTGCCCCTGGGTTCGGCCGAGACCAAACCAGAGGGAGTCGGACCTCCATTACCGCCATTCGTCCACCATCCAGAGCTGAGGGGTCAGTGCTGACATGTACACATAAGGAACTACTGGACATTGAAATTGGGTCTCAAAAGAACTGTTGGTCCAGGGGGAAGCTCGCTACAGATTGATTCATTTGCCTGTCAGCATAACTATTATTGCTCGTCTCACATTCAATTCTTATTAGTATATATCTAGTGACATATGATCTCGCTCATCTAGGGGAAATGATGAACAACATAGACTGAGGAACAAGAACAGAACCAGAAGCAAGGAGGCATCGATCAGACTATCGGGCCTCAGAGGGAGGATAGGGGAGGGTAGGGGGAGGGTGGGGGGAGGGGGAGAGTTCAACCAAAGGACCTGTATGCATGCATATAAGCCTATCCAACGGTTAAGTTCAACAGGGGATTGGGGCATGCGTGGGGAGAGGGGTGGGATGGGAATGGGGGGATGAGGACAAATATGTGACACCTTAATCAATAAAGAAATTTAAAAAAAAAAAAAAAAAAAAAAAAAAAACCTCCTGCTATTATTGTGTTGCTTTCTTCCTTTAGCTCTGTTATATATTTTGTTGTTCCTAAATTGAATACACATATACATATAGAGCTCATATACATATACTCATACACATACACATACATATACATATACATATACATATACATGAAAATAGTCTGTCTTCTTGATTGATTGATTGTCCACTTTATCATTATAAAGTATCCATCTTTTTCTCTTGTTCCCTGTATTGTCTTGATGTCTGTTTTGTCTAACATAAGTATGGCTACACCCACTTTTCTCTGGATGCCATTTGCTTGGAATATCATCTGCCACCCCTTCATTTTGATCCTATGTTTGTCTTTGGAGCTGAGTTGAGTCTTCTGAAGGCAACATATAGTTTAATCCATCCAGCTACTATGTGAAATAAATCAGATGGAAAAGGACACAAAACCAAATGATTTCACTCATGTAGAATATAAAATGAAATAAATAAATTAACAAACAAAACAAAACAAACTCATCGATACAGACAACAGAATGGTGGGGGTGGGCAAAATGGGTAAAGGAGATCAAATATATAGTAACAGATGGAAACCAGACTTTTGATGATGAGCACTCCATATATTATACATATGTTGGATTATACTATTGTATACCTGAAATTTATATAATGTAATTAACCAATATTACCTCAATAAAAATTAAATAAAAATGTATACAATTATGAAATTTTAGAGCTGGAGGTACCTTTGTAATCACTTAGTCCCAACTTCTCACTTAATAGAAGAAACCAAGGTTAGGATGTCTGAGTAGAAATTCCTGGTAAAAATGGTGAGAAAATAATCACAAGGCTCAGGAGGTAAGACCTCATCTACCTTCCCAACACATAGTACACTAAGACTTCTGTATGACTCCCCTTACTACTCTTTTACCAATTCATAGTAATTTTCAGACATGTAGAGATAGTAATGTAAGGATATAAAGTGTAAACCAATTTTTATTGATTTTTTTGTAACAGCACTTTTTTATAACAGCACAATGTCTTACACTATATGCAAAAAGTCATAACCAACCTGGAATTCAATCACAGTGACAGAAGTCAGATACAAAAATAAAAGAATTACATTGATTGTAATTCCAAATACAGAAAAATTGCCAGTTTGTAACTTGAAAATAATTTTAAGAGAATATATTTCCAAGAGGCCATTAATCAGATACTTCAAGTTCTAATTCATCAAGACAACTATTTCTTATGAATTAGAGATAGGATCTGACAGTTTTTCTAATTCTTTATAATAGGAACTATTAATAGGGACAAGAGTTGCAGTCATTAAGCAGTCTTCATAATGGAATTTTTAGCCTCTGAATCTCTCAACAATAATAAAGAGTGCAATTAGAAAGTAACTGGGGAAATAATAATAGTTTTGCCTTTATGAAGAATTAGACCCTTTTATAAGCTCTGTGTAATTAGTTTTTGTGTGGTAGCAAATCTTTTTGACTCCTGCAAAATTGTGGGCTATATCACAATTATTGATTCCTCTCATATAGAAAGTAATTAGGAAAGATAGTTTTTTAAAAAAATTGGTCAGGTAAAAATGGAGAAAATTGAAACCTTAGAAGATTCATTTCCATTATCCAAAAAAGTGATAACAGAATCAAGCATGTAATCTATTATTTTTCATCATGTTGTCATTTTGTGATCTAACACAAGATTAATCAATGGAATATTTCATCCATCATAATGGGCTTAATGATATTTCAAACCAGAATCATTGCAGAAAGTTAAATTAGGGACAAGTCCCTGAAAGATTCAAACATTATTATTAGGAACATTAATGATGTGTATTTCATTTCATTCATTTAGCCGGTTATCCCGCTTTGGTTTTATGCGAAAAACTTCATCAATGCTGCACAATATTTTACAGAGAAGGGAAAACAATGTTTTTCTTAATTTAGTAAGGGCAGAGAGAATATGTGAATTTCATAACAACTTTGGGATTTAGGCAGATTAGAGATCCCTACATCTTTTTTATCTAGATGAAAAATATAAAATTCCAAGAGGAGTTAAAGACTCAATCTCAGGTTCAGGTTTTCCCATGACACATATTTCAATTTTCTTCAGTTGTTGAGTTTCACCTCATACCAAACATATACTTTTGGCTTCGAATTGAGTTACAAATTCTATTAAATACCAAATTCTGTACTCTTACATACAGATTCACAATTAAATTTATCTTATGATATGTGCAATATAGCTATATCTTTCTGAATTTAAATAACCTTATTATACATTAGATAATGAGATATTCTGATTTATAAGATTCATGGTTGAAAAATGGCATATACTTTACATAGGAAACATTCTTCATGGCTTTCAGACAGCTATTCATCAGATTTATGATTCAATTAGAAAAGACTTAGAAAAATTTATCCTTCAATTCCATCTAAAAGAAAATTATTTTAGTGGATTGATACATAGAGTTTTAATGGCAGTAGATTTATCTGATACATACCATTCTCCTGGGATTGTGGCATTAAAAACAATTAGAAGATTCAAGCAAATCTATACTGAGTTACTAAATGTTGATTGTTGAAGATATGAATTATTAGAGCCAAGGTCACTATTTGAATAACTTTATCTCCAGAGGAAAAAAATGGGCTACAAAAATAGCTGTATTACAGCATTTAAAAAATCTTTTATTTGGCTAAATAATGAAGGTAATTTATTGGCAGTGTAAACTGGGGGTTGAGAAAAGGAAGAGGAAAGAAATACAAATATACCCTCCTTAGCCTTAAAGGTACTTGGATTTTGTGGAAATTTCTCAAAACTTCCCAGATGTTTTTCTAAAAATGCCACTTTGATCCATAAGATAGATTTGCTCAGTCTGGCCTAGGACTGAAGAACAAACTGGTTATAACCAGTTTCCCTGGTGTGTGTGCATGGCTGGGTGGGGGAGGAGAAATGCATCCATCTTAATTTTATAAGGAAATAGCTTGGGGAGTGAAGAAAGTTTTCCTTCCCTATCTCATAGAAAATTTACAGCCATGATATGTGATTTCTGGGAACATGGGGACAGCTTGAGTACATTGGAACCAGTTTAGAGACCCTAGGTGTTTTGGAATTGAATTATTGGTCTTCTTGAGGCAGATTATTTAGAAGTTTTCTTTTGGTTTTAAATATTTATATTCAATTTATTAAAGTTATAAATCCCCAAACCTAGTTTTTTCTTCTCTTTTGTGTTCTGCATACAAATCTTATTATTCTCTTTAGAAATCTAATAGACTTTAACAATCCTTCTAAGGGCTTTAAAATACTGTATATTACCATTTACCAATTTAAACACCTTCAAATATTTTAAACTGCATTTATACATTTAAGATATAGTGTTCATTTTCCTTAAGTATTTTAAGTGTCTGATAAATAAAGTCTCTAGACTATTAAATAATTGTTACAATAAATTGAATTTACATATATATGTATATGTATACATACTAGTATATATATATATATGTATCTATATATATTGAGCCAAAAGTTCTCTTAGATGCTCTAATAGTATTAAAGAATGCAGTAAAAGTCTACTTAAAATCATAAGTTAATTAGTTTTTTAGTTCCACATTTTGAATTGGAGTTACAAAGCTGTCACTCTAAAGGGCCAATTCTCTTAAAATATCAAGTATATAGATATCAAATATGTACATAAACATAATATAGTTTGATCCACTCAAACCTTTATTTTATTTATTCTAAATCTTTCCACATTTAAAATATTTGTACTCACTAAATAATATAGTTACCATTCCAAACTCCTGTGGTTACTTACAACCAGAAATGTTGGCCAGGTATGAGACCTGGAGCTGCAGGTCTATGGAACCACTCATACTGTCATTCTGTGCGTCTTCTTATTCTTTTTTTAATTTAAAAAGTAAATGACAAAGATTTATTCAAGGGTCTTAGGATTTGAAAATCACAAACACAGGTAGGCAATACCCAGTGTTACAAAGGAGAAAGAAAAGTTTGAGAGGTTTTACACTGAAAAACCCACCTTTGAAAAAGTCAGTTGTGCATTCTTAGCCCACAGATTGGCTCAGGATGGTAATTTTACAGATGCCAGGTGGCTTGGATAATGAAATGTTCTTTTTTTCTTTATTGATTAAGGTATTACATATGTATCCTTATCCCCCCATTGCCCCCCATCCCTCCACTCATGCCCTCACCCGCCCTGGTGTCTGTGTCCATTGGTTATGCTTATATGTATGCATTTGGTTGATCTCTCCCCCTAACCCCCACCCTTCCCTACCTTCCCTCTGAGGTTTGATGGTCTGATCGATGCTTCTCTGTCTCTGTTTTTGTTCATCAGTTTATGTTGTTCATTATATTCCACACTAGAGGCCCGGTGCAGGAAATTCGTGCACTGGGGGGAGGGTTGTCCCTCAGCCCAGCCTGCACCCTCTCTCTCCAATCTGGGACCCCTCAGGGGATGTCTGACTGCCGGTTTAGGCCCGATCTTGGGAATCAGGCCTAAACTGGCAGTCAGACATCCCTCTCACAATTTGGGACGGCTGGCTCCTAACCACTTGCCTGCCTGCCTGCCTGATTGCCCCTAACCGCTTCTGCCTGCCAGCCTGATCACCCCCTAACTGCTCCCCTGACAGCATGATTAACACCTAACTGCTCCCCTCCCGGACCAATCGCCCCCAACTGCCCTCCCCTGCAGGCCTGGTCACCCCCAACTGCCCACCCCTGCTGGCCTGGTCACCCCCAATTGCCCTCCCCTGCTGGCCTGATCTCACCCCCAACTGCCCTCCCCTGCTGGCCTGGTCGCCCCCAACTGCCCTCCCGTGCCAGCCTGGTAACCCCCAACTGCCCTCCCCTGCCAGCCTGATGGCCCACAACTGCCCTCCTCTGCCAGCCTGATGGCCCCCAACTGCACACCCCTGCCAGCCTGGTCACCCCCAATTGCCCTCCCCTGATGGGCTGACCTCACCCCAACTGCCCTTCCCTGCTGGCTTGATCTCACCCCAATTGCCCTCCCCTGCTGGCCTGATCTCACCCCACCTGCCCTCCCCTGCTGGCCTGATGGCCCCCAACTGCCCTCCCTTGCTGGCCTGGTCGCCCCCACCTGCCCTCCCCTGCTGGCCTGGTCCCCCTCAACTGCCCTCCCCTGCTGGCCAGATGGCCCCCAACTGCCTGCCCCTGCAGGCCTGGTCCCCCCCAACTTCCCTCCCCTGCTGGCCTGGTTGCCCCCAACATCCCTACCCTGCTGGCCTGATCTCACCCCCAACTGCCCTCCTCTGCTGGCCAATTTGGTTCTGATTGGTCGGTTTCTATGCCAGTCCAAGTCAAAAGCTTCTCCTCCTAGGCAGCCATTGGCTCCTCACACTTCACCCAGATTTGGTTCTGATTGGTCAGTTTCTATGCCAGTCAGCATCTCTGGGCCTATCAATGGGGTCTGATCAGAAAGGCAGGGCTGATCAGCAGCCCCGGTGGAGGCCTGGAGAGAAATGGAGGTGTGGCTGCTGGCCAGGCAAAAGAGAGGCAAGTGCATCAATAGCTGCCACAGAGGCTACAGATCAGACCCTACTTCTCCCTTCAGGCCTCTCTCTGGGCCTGATTCGCAACCTCCTCAGCAGTCAGTGCTGGGTCACCGGGCCTGCAGCCATAGCAGTAAGTGCTGGGTTACCATGGCAACCCAGCGCTGACTGCAGGACTGACTTCTGGTTGGTCAAGCCTCAGGACATTGTGGATTTGACAGACCCAGGTTTTTTTATATTAGGATATGAGTGAGATCATGTGATATTTATCTTTCTCTGGCTTCCTTATTTAGCGTAGCATAATGCTCTCCAGCTCCATCCATGCTGTTGCAAATTGTAAGAATTCCTTCTTTTTTACTGCAGTGTAGTATTCCATTGTGTGGATATACCACAGTTTTTTAATCCACTCCTCTGCTGATGCGCACTTGGGCTTTTTCCAAATCTTAGCTATGGTAAATTGTGCTGCTATGAACATAGGGGTGCATATACCCTCTCTGATTGGTGTTTCTAGTTTCTTGGGATATATTCCTAGAAGTGGGATCACTGGGTCAAATGGGAGTTCCAATTTTTAGTTTTTTGAAGAAACTCCATACTGTTCACCACAGTGGCTGTACCAGTCTGCATTCCCACCAGCAGTGCACCAGGGTTCTTTTTTCTCCGCATCCTTGCCAGCACTTGTCATTTGTTGATTTGTTGGTGGTAGCCATTCTGACAGGTGTGAGATGGTACTGCATTGTTGTTTTGATTTGCATCTCTCGGATGATTAGTGACTTGAGCATGTTTTCATATGTCTCTTGGCCTTCCTTATGTCCTCCTTCAAAAAGTATCTATTTAGGTTCATTGCCCATTTTTTTATTGGGTTGTTTATCTTCCTTTTGTTAAGTTGTATGAGTTTCCTCTAAATGTTGGAGATTAAACCTTTATCAGAGATAACATTGGAAAATATGTTTTCCCATGCAGTGGGCTTTCTTTTTGTTTTGGTGATGGTTTCTTTTGCTGTACAGAAGCTTTTTATTTTGATGTATTCCCATTTATTTATTTTCTCTTTAGTTTCCATTGCCCTAGGAGCTGTATCGGTGGATATGTCTGAGATTTTGCTGCCTGTGGATTTCCCTAATATTTTTATGGTTTCCCATTTTATGCTTAAGTCCTTTATCCATGCTTCTTAAAATATGTTACATTGATTAGTGCCCAATCATGGACTCTGGAGCCAGGAGCTTAAACAATCTGTACCTCAGTTTCTTAATCTGTAAAATGTAGATAATACCAGAAACTACCTCATAGGTTTTTGTGAGAATTAAATGTGTTGATATATGTAAAACTCTTTGAAAAGTCCCTGGCTTTGTGTAATGTGCTTATGAGTTATCATCATTATATGTATTTTACTTATAAATTTAAAGATCTTTGAACTGTAAGTGTGCTAAGATATAAATGTCTTTTCCATTTAATTTTAACACTTTTGAGCTTGACAGAATCTTGGAATATTTCATAATTATAGAATAGTTTATTTTCCTTAGATATTAAAATGATATCCAATTTAATTTTGTATATTGCTTTGAATTTGTCCTTTCTGTGGTCACAGATTATCAAGTCACTCTACTGAATTATTTTAGACTCAGTTACATGCACTTAATAAATGACTTGCCTGAGTCACTTTACCTCTCTGTGCCTTAGTTTCCTTATCTGAAAAATTGGGATAATAATCATTTACATGCTTTATCTACCTTATTCAACCAATAATAAGTATTTATTGAGCACCCATTATTTCCCAAGCACTATTCTAGGTTCTTTGAATAAGTTAGTGAACAAAGCAGGTATATATGCCTGTATTCTTGGAGCTTATGTTCTAGCCAGTAGGGAGTGACAGGGAAAAAGTGGTGGGGAGAGGAGACATAATGAATGAGTAAATTATATGGTATATTATGAGGTGATAAATGCTAAGGAAAAAATACAATAGGTTAAACCCTGGTCAGTGTTTCTCAGTGGTTGGAGCATCTTCCCATAGACTGAAGGGTTGCAGGTTTGATTCCCAGTCAAGGGCACATACCTGGGTTGCAGGTTCAATCCCTGACCCTGATGGGCATGTGCAGGAGGCAACCAATCAATGTGTCTCTCTCACATAGATGTTTCTCTCTATATATCTTTTTCCTTTCCTCCCTTCCTTCCACTCTAAAAATCAAGGGAAAAATATCCTCAGGTGAGAATTAATAACAATAACAACAATACAACAGGTTAGGAGGAATCAGAGCAGATTCAAGATGGAGGCGGAGTAGGTGGATATTACACTCACATCCTCCCAGAACCAAACTGGAATTACAACTAAAATATGGAGTAATCAATCTGAATAACCATATGAATATTAGCTAAAGAGAAGTCTTATAAACAAAAAGATTTATAGGAGAAGCCTCATCGAGACTGATAGGAAGGGCAGATATACAGAATGGGCTGGCCCTGTTCCCACAGGTGGTGGCTGAGATTCCTGAGGGATATCTCAGCTGCAAAGGTTCCTGTTGAGAAGTGTGAGGTCTCACCCCATGCTGAATTCCCAGCCCAGAGTACCAGGTCCAGGAAGAGGTGCCCATATAATATCTGGCTGTGGAAATCAGCCAGGATTCTGAATGATTCTGTCTACAAAGGAGAGATGGCAATCTATTAGAGACAAGGTGCCATCTTATAGGGCCAATGCTAAAAATCTCATTTGCAGCCTCTCAACATGGGCTCCTGTAAAGAGAGGGTGAAGCAGACTAGAGTCTTGAGTGGAGAGAATGCAGTTTGTTGCTTGGACAGCTGCCAGGATACCTGTGCTGAGTCACTCTCCCACACATGTATCACCATCTTTCTTGGGTGGAGCATTCCCCTACATATAGCATCAGCCTGGGAAAAGCTATTGTTCCATGCTTTGGACTCCCTGTAGCCCCACTCAGCAGAGCTTGCACCCTGCTGAGAAGTCAGCTGCCTTGGCTGAGGTGTAGAGGTCTGGACAGACTCAGGAGATGTCAGGGACTGAGTTGTATAACTTAGGAGTGGAGGCCATTTCTCCACTTTCCTGTGAACCTGACTGGCACCTCCCCTCCCCTCCCCCCCGCCATAAGACATTGGGTAACCTCACACTCTGGGCGCCTGGCAGCCCCACCCTCATGACTCCTGGTGGTTCCACCCTGTTGAAGTTTGGGCAGGATCCAGGATGGACAGAGTTGTGTGATTCTGGGATGGGGACCATACCCCCAACCTTCCCCCAATTGTGACTAGCATCTTCCCTTCATGAGAGATCCACAGACACCATTCTCCCAACTACCAGATGCCCTGAACTATTGAGATCAGGTTTCTGGCAGAATTTGGGACAGACTGAACTGTGTGGCTCTAGGATGAGGGCAGGGCAGAGCCCTCCCTTCTCATGGCCAAATCTTGGTCTACTAGAGGCCCAGTGCATGAAATTCATGCATGGGTAGGGTCCCTAGTGGCTGCCGGCTGCTAGCCAGGGCCTCCCTTCCCCAGGCTGCCTGCTGGGGCCTCCCTTCACACCTGCCTTGGCCTGGCGCCACTGTGCTCCACCATCCCACTGGTGGTCTTACTTTCATTGGGGCACATCAGACCGGCAGTGTCTCCACTGCCACCCACTGCCAGTGCTGTGTTGCCAATGCCCGCCATGTTCCTGCACCACCCTCTGGTGGTCAGCATACCTCTAACTCCTAGTTGGTCAAACTCCCGCCTGTAGGGACAATTTGCATATTAGCCTTTTATTATATAGTATTTGGGCCTGATGCACTCTGCTTGCCTCACCCTGACAACTCCCTGAGTCCCTGACCCACCAAAGGTGTGTGAGTACTAAGCGGGTGGCAGCTAGACGTAGTATACCTGGGACATTTACTGAGTGGCCTCAGATCCAGCACTGGCACCAAATTTGAACCTATATCCATCTGGTGAACACCACTAACCCAGACCTGGTGAGTCACTGAGAACTTACCTCATGCAACTCTTGTATCGCTAGACACTCTTTCAGAGACTGAGCTTAAGGTAACAGGCAGCCAACAGCAGATACATGTGGAGGCAGATCTTGAGGTGACTTGGTAATTTTGCTGACCTGCCCATAGCCCAGGGCTGGTAAAAGATGGACTTGGTTTGCAGCTTAGTCCTTCTTTTGCACATCCAGGCTCAGCAGAAGCAGCCACAAACTGTGGAATACTTTGTATCATAGTAGCTTTGTGTCAGGATTGCTTTGCACAAACATCCAGATTAATGATGTGCACCTGGTTTCATTGTTTTGGTCCTGAGTTTCAGTTCTCATGTCTGATTGCTAGCAAGTTATGCCTATGTAATCAATCTCCTATAAAAGCCTCAGGCCCTGAGATTCAAATGGATTTACTTGGCAGAGATATTTCACACTTGTTCCTGTAGTTTTCTGCCAGAGAAAAATAACCCATTCTGTGTGGCCTTGGATGAGGAAGGACATCAGAAGGCTTTGGTGGACACCTCTGGACCCCGGAGGCTTTTTGCTCTGTATATTCTACTGTGATAAGTCTTAGCCATGTGTATAGCCTGCTATTAAGTTGATTCTTTCTAGTTAATCATTGAACTTAAGGAAGAGGTTGAGGAACTTCCCACAGAGGAAGAGAATTGATAATTATTTCCACAAATAATTAGAACAAAGGAATATAACTTGCAAGATCAAGGCACAGCAAGGAAGTCAGTGTTTGTAGAATGAAGTCAGGTGAGGATGAGGAATATGAGTTGAGTTCAAGAAGAAAGGGGCAGACAATGCATGGTTTTGTATGTAATAGATAGGAAGCAATTGGAAGGTTTTGATCAGAAGGGTGAAAAATCTTAGTTTTAAGAGGGATTACTAGGGCTTCTGTTTTGAGAATGGATTGAAGGGGCAAAGGTAGAAGTTGGGAAACTCATTAGGAAACTCTTGCAATAATCTAAGTAAGAAATGATGGTGACTTGGACCAGGTAGCAGCATTGGAGGTGGTAGGAAATGGCAAGATTTTGGAAATTTGAAGATTATTTTTATGGACCAAGTAGAGTAATGGTGTGTATGAATATAAGGCACCACACACAGGTAAATTACTTTTATCAGGGTTGGGACATTGTTTTGGCCAGGAGGATAAATAAAGCCTAAGAATCTTGAGGGAACAGGAAAGCTCCCATTGACAAGGCTGAAGAGGAGGATTTCTCAGGCCATTCATGAAACTGCACACAAACCTTTTTTTGATGAAAATTCAAAGAAACATGATTTGACAGTGTTGTTTTCTCAGATTGTCTATGGCCAGGCCTAACCCACCAACCCAGAAATATCAGCATGGAGAAAAATTCCTTCTCTCCCCATTCTCCAAGTGGACCTGGCATAATTTTTTAAAAATTTCCCTAAAACTGTGTCTGCACACTGGGATAGGATTTGTCCTGCCTTTACTCATTGGCAGATACAAAACCAGTGTTATCTCAAGTGCGAGTGTTTTCTGTCACCTTGTATCATTAAAAACACATGCCATTGTCACATGTATTCTGGAGAAGTTTCTAGGTTGACATCATAAGTAAGGATTTTGCCTCTGCCCGAATTTCTGGTTTCTTAGTGCCTCTCTTGTGTTCCATTTCTTCTCTCCCAAATTCCCCACCCTCCCCTTCCCCGACATACACATAGCAGTATTTCAGAAGATGTAATTCTCTCTGTGCCCAGAGATTATACTGCTAACTCAGATGCAAAGAAAAAAATTTAGAGCTGAATTATTTCTATTGCTTGTCTTCTAGATATATCACTTCCTCTTTGCCTAATGTGTGAAGGAAATATGTGACTTTATTTCTATATAACAGATGCAAAAGCAACTAAGGAATGGCATTAAACCCCAGGTGTGAATGCATTTTGATATACTTAGAATTTCGACAATTAGAACACTAAACACTGTTATAAGACCGAAAGCTAATTATACTAGAAAGAGTCAAGAAATTGGTTTAACAAAGGAATTTGTGATATTATCCCTGTTGACAATTGGATTAGAAGATGTCCCAGCTCTGTGGTTTACAGGATATTTTTCTAAAAATCCTTAGCAAAAATTGTCAAGCAAACTCTTTTGTTTTTCACCTTAAAAGAAAGCCACAGATTTCTTAGGGGAACTGAGTGCAACACAACAAAATGAGCAAATGTATTTCGAATGTAACCTGGTGAACAAGTTGCTTTTCTACCTGACCCATGAGAGTAACTGACTGTAGCTGGATAAGACAGCTTGCATAATGATATGCTACTTGGTATGCTTCAAAGGGAGAGAGCACATTTTTCTGAAAATGTCATTTACCACACTCAAAAGCTTTTCATTTTGAACCATATGGATGCACTTTTATTGTTTGATGCATGGTAGCACTATTCAAGTCTTTCTGATGTATAGGTGCTGTTTAGGAGGAAAAAGCATTTTTCTATTACCTGTTGAAGTTAAAGTGTGTGTGTGGGGGGGAAGAGGAGAGGAGGAGGGGGCAAAATGGGGGTCATTTAAATTGATCTTTATTCCTTTATTTATAACTACAGTGTCAAAGTGAACTAGACTTGGATTAGAGCCATAGCTTTGTTGCTGACAAGCTCTGTGACTTCAAGAAAAGAATTGAACTTGTCAAAAAATTAGTTTCCTCAACTATAAAAAGAAGATCTATTAGTTAGGTTTGATTCACTCAGCAAATATCTATTGAGTAGTTGCTACATGTCAGTTACTGTTGTAGGTGCTTGGGCTAAACAAAACAGGTAAAGATTCCTGTCTTCATGGAGTTACCATTTTAGTTGGAGATGGAAGGACAAACACAAACAATAAACAAAATAAATGGTATATAAACATAATAATTGAGATGTTTATATTATGTTAGAAGGTGATAAATGTTATGGAAAAGAAAACAGTCAGGTGAGGGTCTTTTGAACTGCTGGCAGAGGTGGGGGTGGTGAGAGTTACAATTTTAGGTAATCTCTAAGATGCTTGCTAGTTCTTAGAATCTGTGATTCTATAGTGTTTATTCACTTAACAGTCATGATCATAGCAACCTTATATTAAAATATTCATCTCTAAAGAGACTTTAAAATCCGTAACTACTATTAAGATCTTTTGGCCATGTAATCTCTTTGATGCCCTTTGCTCTGTCATTTGCCCTGTACAGTTTTTCTCTTTTTTCTTTTCTGGGTCTCATAAAGATATGCCCAATCTCTCTTTTTTTTTCTGTTTTATTGGTTCTCTTTGTTTCTGTATCTATTTGTTACTTCTCCCAGGTTAGTTTCATATTCACTACACATGGGCCAGGACAGAGGTCAGGCCAGGCACAGAGTATTTGTTTTATTCATATTTATTAATTCTATGAGTGGACTTTCCAGGAGTTCAGGCTTAATATTTTACAACTCCATACTAGTTGGTTTCAAGACTAGTGCTAATACACAAAACCTTCCAGTGAATAGAACAAGCAGTAGTTAGGAACTACTCACTCATGCATTCACACATCTTGTGCCTAGGGAGTGTGTGTGTGTGTGTGTGTGTGTGTGTGTGTGTGTGTGTGTGTGTTTCTGTGTTTTAAATGCCATTTGAAGCTAAGAAATACAAACACCTTATAATCAATGATAGTGCTTCATATTCCTTAAAGGCCACTAAGAGGTCAGAAAACTACTTTGGAAGTCAAAAAGACTCAGTGGACCATTTGCCACATTTGGGTTATTTGTGACCCATAATCTTTAACACATGGCCTCCATTGTTGATGTACTTTTCAGTAGCAACCTGTCAAAAGGGGAAAGAGCAAGGAAAATGGCTTGTGGGAAGATGTTGAGGGCCACATCTGGAAATAACATACAGCACTTTTGCTCTCATCCCATTGATTATGATGTGTTCATAGAGCCACACCTAACTATAAGGGAAACTGGGAAATGTAGTCTGTGTGTATAGCAGTAGAAGAAATGGGTTCACTGAATAGCTGGACAGTTTCAACCATTCATTCATTGTATTTCTGAGGCCTAACACTTAATAGACACTCAATAATGTATGCTAAGTGAATAAATGAACAGGTTTTTATTTTTTTTACTAGAGGCTCAGTGCATGAAATTCATGCACTGGTGTGGTCCCCAGGCCTGGCCTGCATCTAAGTTCAAGCATCTGGCATGGAAGGGCAGGTCCCAGCTCTCCTCTGGGCCCTGGGCAGCACCTGGGCCCCTGGCCCCCACGTGACCCCCTCTGCCTGAGTCACAGAGCATGAGTCCCCACGCAGAGATGCAGTGAGTGCAACCAGACACGGTGGGCTGAGGTGCAGTGTGAGCCTCTGGGCCACCCAGTGGCACCACACGGAAGCCGGGGGGGGGGTAGCATGCTCTCTCCCAGCCAGCCTTACAGACTGGCTCCTGTGCGAGCCCACCGGGAGCCTGACTGGCCCCTACGGTCCTGGCGGCTGCAGCCTGGCTCACCCAGAAGACACAGCTCAGGTCTGGGGCCGGCTTCTCATGGGCACCAGGCACCTGAGTACGGGGGTGGAGGGAAGTGGCTTCCCTTGTGAGCAAGCCCTGGTGTCCTGGGGGAGGGTAGCAGGGGGAGTGAGAGCAAACTCTGGGACACCCTGCATTCTTACTGCACTTCCGTCTCTGTCACCTCTGCCCCCAGGTAGCCGGCGAGAGGTCTCAGCATGTCACCGATGCCTACCATGTTCCATGCCTACCATGTTCCCCTGATGGTCAGTGCATGTCATAGCAAGTGGTTGAACTCCTGGTCAAATTCCCAGTTGAGGGGACAATTTGCATATTAGGCGTTTAATATATAGGATTTGTTTTCTTGGCAAAATAATGATGTGGATGGTTGGAGAGAAAATGGCGACGGAATAGAGTCGGGTTTGGAGTCTGTTCCTGGGGCGGAGAGTCGGAGCAGCAGAGGCTCGCAGAGGGAGTGTATGTGGGCAAGCCAAGGGACAGCTAAACTCCAGGAGAAGGCGGGGGAGTGCTGGGCAGTGTTCCTCTGACCGCGCAGCACCCACAGGGGCTGGGTCCCCTCCTGGAGCTGCCGGCTCGCCGGGCGCCTCGCCATCTTGCAAGGAAAGGAGGATTTTAGTGGAAACCTGACTTTCTGTGACAACTGCAAACACTGAGCTGCTGGGAGCACCAGACCACCGGTCCCGTATCAGCGCAAACATTCGGATTCAAAGAAACTCTTCACTGCACCACGGAAAGGTCAGATTTCGTCTGAAATAAGCTGCAGTTTCTGATCCCCGTGGTGGGTGAGGGAGGGGCTGGGTGAGGGAAGCGCGGCAGCCGCAGGACCTGCAGGAGCCGGGAGGTCAGTGCCTACTAAAGTCGGCGGCAGTTGGAACTGCCATGATCCGTGAATGAGGAGGGGGGTCTTCTGAGCTGCTAACAGAAGTGACCTCTTGAAAGCAACTCATTTTAATCTGACGAGGAGGGTCAGACTAGGAGTTTTCAAAGGAGTGCAGGCTCCCTGGTCTGGCGCACAGACCCACGGTCCGCACACCTGGGCTCTTTCCGACTCTGATTGCTAAGCCCAACACATAGAAAAACCCAGGTGGAAACCCTGAAAGACTGCAGGGGGAAGGTGTTTTTTCGGAACCTGGGGACCAGAGCTGCGTGTGACCATCAGAGAGGCAGCTCTGAGGCGCACACCTCCACAAGCTCTGAGGCGCACACCTCCACAAACCGGTAGTGAGTGCCATAGAGGGGGGGAAAAAAAAAAGAGCTAGAGAGGCCCGGAAGTCAATTCAGAAACACTGCCACCCAGGGGCTGAAACGCTAATTGTCTCTGGTGTAATAAAAAATAAATACGAGAAATTAAGACAAGGCTGGCTTAAAAAGCAGGACTGGCTTCCAACACTGAGGAGCCCTGGAATGAAGCTGAACTGAAATACCACCCAGACTGGGAAAAAGGCGTACCAAACAGAATAATAGAGGAAGTGAATGACAGCCGCTACTGCACATTTTAGTCTTCCTATTTTTTAATTTTCAATTCTTTTTTAAATTTTTTTATTCTCATATTTTTTTATTTGAATTTTTTGCATCTTTTACTTAAGAAACTAATTTTTTTCTTTTTCCTCACTCGATTTTCACCTTTTTAATTATTACATTTTTATTTTCAATCAGCACTATTATTACTATTATTTTACTTTTTTTTTTTAATGTCATTTGATTTTCTCTTTCTTTTATTTTTGGATTAGTGTCCTACATTCGATTTGCATCTTTCCCTTACAATCGCTTTACCCTATCTCAAAGCTAACATTATGCCATCACTCTCCTCCTAACCTTTCCCCTTTTGGTCCCCAGTTTATCTTAACCCTTTCTGGCTTTAGATTTTCCCTACTTTTTCAGTTTACTCCCTGCTAAAACTTCACCCTACTTATATATCTAATTCCCAACCCCCTGCTCCAAATCCATACAAACCTCTCTCTACGCTACCTTAAAAAAATTATTTTTCTCTCGGGCCTTTGTTGTTGTTTGCTTGAATGTTGATTAGATTGAATTTTTATGCTTTTTTATGAGATTGTTTTGATTATTCTTTTTGTTGGTTTGGTTGGTTCTTTTGTTTGCTTTGTTTTTGTTTGTTTTTTACTTTTGTTTTCCCTTGCCTCACTTGATATTAGCTGCTGTTGCAGTTTGTATTAATCTCCAGGCTCGTGTTGCTGGAATTTGCTGGGAATAGTGGTTGTTCTAGTGGAGTTTACTCCCAATATATATAGTTTGTTCCCCTTTTGTCTCTTAGTATCATTCTTGTCTCTCTTACTTTTGTTTTCTTTTCT
Source organism: Eptesicus fuscus (assembly GCF_027574615.1). Lineage (NCBI taxonomy): Eukaryota > Metazoa > Chordata > Mammalia > Chiroptera > Vespertilionidae > Eptesicus > Eptesicus fuscus. Next base: position 96,014,687 of record NC_072473.1, read on the forward strand.
TTTTCTTTCTGTTATTTCTTTTTCTTTTCTTTCTTTCTGCTCTTTTCCCAAGTTCAGATTCACACTCTTTTTTTTTTTCTTTTTTCGTTGTTGTTCTTTCTTTTTACTCTCCCTCTTCCACTCCTATTCCCTAATTTGTCTTTCTCTGGTGGTTACCTTTATTGGAGGTTATTAATATCGTGAATACAATTCTGTTCAGTGCCTTGTCTGTTGTGCCTGGTTGTGTTGTATTTTATACCTTTAAATCAACGCCAGAGAGAGAAATATATATAACCAGACATCCGGAGAAGAGAGACCATGAGGAGACAAAGAAACAGCCCCCACAGGAAAGAGAAGCAGGCATCACCAGAAAAGGAAGTAAACGACTTAGAGGCAAACAACCTATCAGAGAAAGAATTCAGAGAAATGGTCATAAAGTGGCTGAAAAGGATGGAAGACAAATTCGACAATATGAGTAAGAACCAAGAAGAAATGAAGAAGAACCAAGAAGAAATGAAAAATGACATCGCTGCTGTAAAGAACTCAATAGAAAGCATCAAGAGTAGACTAGATGAAGCAGAGGACCGCATAAGTGAGCTAGAAGACAAGATGGAAAAAAATACCCAATTACAACAGCTTCTAGAAACAAAAATTAGAAAGATTGAGGAGAGCGTAAGGGAACTTCGGGACAATACAAAACAAAACAACATCAGGATAATAGGGGTGCCAGAAGGAAAGGAAACTGAGCAAGGAATAGAAAACCTGTTTGAAGAAATAATAACAGAAAACTTCCCTGATATAGGGAAGAAAAAACCCACACAAATCCAAGAAGCTCACAGAGTTCCAAGCAAAATGAACCCCAAAAGACCGACGCCAAGGCACATTATAGTTAAGTTGGCAAACACCAACGACAAAGTAAGAATCTTACAAGCGGCCAGAGAGAGACAGACAGTTACATACAAAGGAACCCCCATCAGACAAGCAACTGATTTCTCAACAGAAACTCATCAGGCCAGAAGGGAATGGAATGAAATATACCAAGTCATGCAAAGGAAGGGTCTAAATCCAAGAATACTGTACCCAGCAAGGCTATCAATCAAAATTGAAGGTGAAATCAGGAGCTTCACAGAAAAAAAAGGACTAAGGGAGTTTATCACCACCAAACTAGCAATGAAAGAAATGCTAAAGGGTCTGCTGAAAAAAAAAAAAAGAAAGAAAGAAAGAAAGAAAGAAAGAAAGAAAGAAGAACTAGGAAGCAAAGAAGGTACACAGTGGTATAGAATAAAAATGGCGTCAAATAAGTACCTATCAATAATAACTTTAAATGTAAATGGATTGAATGCCCCAAACAAAAGACACAGGGTAACAGACTGGATAAGAAAACAAAACCCAGATATCTGCTGTCTACAGGAAACCCACCTCAAAAAAAAGGATGCATACAGACTGAGAGTAAAGGGATGGAAAAAGGTTTTCCAGGCAAATGGAAATGAAAAAAAATCTGGGGTTGCAATACTTATATCTGACAAATTAGATCTCAAAGTGAAGGACATAACAAGAGATAATGAAGGCCACTTCATAATACTAAAGGGAGAAATCCAACAAGAAGAAATAACTCTGGTAAACATATATGCACCCAATAGAGGAGCACCAAGATACATTAAAAAACTCCTGGAAGATATCAAAGGAGAGATTGACAGTAATACAATCATAGTAGGAGACTTCAATACCCCGCTATCACCATTGGACAAATCCTCTAAACAAAAAATCAGCAAAGAAACATCAATCCTAAATGACTCACTAGAACAGATGGAATTCATCGACATCTTCAGAACATTTCACCCCAAAGCCACAGAATATACATTCTTCTCAAGTGCACATGGGTCATTTTCAAAGATAGACCATATGTTAGGACATAGGCAAAGTCTCTCCAAATTCAAGAAGATAGAAATCATATCAAGTATCTTCTCAGATCACAGTGGCATAAAACTGGAAATCAACTACAATAAAAACAACCCAAAGAAATCAAACACTTGGAGACTAAACAGCATGCTATTAAACCATGACTGGGTTACCAAAGACATCAAGGAAGAAATAAAAAACATCATGGCAACAAACGACAATGAAAACACAACAATCCAAAATCTATGGGACACAGCGAAAGCAGTCCTGAGAGGGAAGTTCATAGCTCTACAAGCCTACTGCAAAAAACAAGAAACAATGGTAATAAATTACCTAACCCAACAACTGAAAGAGTTAGAGAGAGAGCAACAAGATAAGCCCAGTGTAAGCAGAAGGAAAGAAATAATAAAGATCAGAGCGGAGATAAACGACATAGAGACCAAAGAAACAATACAAAAGATCACCAAAACCAAGAGCTGGTTCTTTGAAAGGATAAACAAGATTGATGGACCTCTAGCCAGGCTCACCAAGAAGCAAAGAGAGAGGACCCAAATAAACAAAATCAGAAATGAAAGAGGTGAAATAACAACAGATCCTGACGAAATACAAAGGATTGTTACAAAATACTACGAACAACTCTATTCCAACAAACTGGACAACCTAGAGGAAATCGACATATTCCTAGAAAAATACAACCTTCCAAAACTCAATCAGGAAGATTCTAAACAGCTCAACATGCCAGTAACTATGGAAGAAATTGAAGCAGTCATCAAAAAGCTTCCGGCAAACAAAAGCCCGGGGCCAGATGGCTTCACAGGAGAGTTTTATCAAACTTTCAAGGAAGAACTAAAACCTATCCTCCTCAGACTATTCCAAAAAATTCAAGAGGAAGGAACACTTCCAGGCTCCTTCTATGAAGCCAGCATCACCCTAATACCAAAACCAGATAAAGACAACTCAATGAAAGAGAATTACAGGCCAATATCCCTCATGAACATAGATGCCAAAATCCTCAACAAAATTCTAGCAAATCGGCTCCAGCAGTACATCAGAAAGATCATACACCATGACCAAGTAGGATTTATCCCAGGAATGCAAGGATGGTACAATATCCGCAAATCAATAAACGTGATACATCACATAAACAAATTGAGAGATAAAAATCACATAGTCATATCAATAGATGCAGAAAAAGCATTTGACAAAATCCAACACCCTTTCTTGATAAAAACTCTCAACAAGGTGGGAATAGAAGGCTCATACCTCAACATAATAAAAGCTATTTATGATAAACCCACAGCAAACATCATACTCAATCGGCAAAAACTAAAACCATTTCCCCTAAGAACAGGAACAAGACAGGGATGCCCACTCTCACCACTCCTGTTTGACATAGTACTGGAAGTATTAGCTATCGCAATTAGGCAAGAAGAAGAAATAAGAGGCATCCAAATTGGAAAAGAAGAAGTGAAGCTGTCCTTATTTGCAGATGACATGATATTGTACATAAAAAACCCAAAAGATTCCATCAAAAAAACTAATAGACTTAATAAATGAATTCGGCAATGTAGCAGGATACAAAATTAACGCCAAGAAATCTATGGCTTTTCTATACACCGATAATGAACTTACAGAAAGAGAGACTAAAAAAGCAATCCCATTTACCATCGCACCAAAAAAATTAAGATACCTAGAAATAAACTTAACTAAGGAGGTAAAAGACCTATACGCAGAAAACTACAGGACACTGAAAAAAGAGATAGAGGAAGACGTAAACAGATGGAAGAACATACCATGTTCCTGGATTGGTAGAATCAACATCATTAAAATGTCCATACTACCCAAAGCAATCTACAGATTCAATGCACTCCCCATCAAAATACCAACAGCATATTTCACAGACCTAGAAAGAACTCTCCAAAAATTCATCTGGAATAAAAAAAGACCCCGACTAGCCTCAGCAATCCTCAGAAAGAAGAATAAAGTAGGTGGGATCTCAATACCAGATTTCAAGCTGTATTACAAAGCCACTGTTCTCAAAACAGCCTGGTACTGGCACAAGAACAGACATATTGATCAATGGAACAGAATAGAGAACCCAGATATCAACCCAAGCCACTATGCTCAATTAATATTTGACAAAGGAGGCATGAACATACAATGGAGTCAAGACAGTCTCTTCAATAAATGGTGTTGGGAAAACTGGACAGATACATGCAAAAAAATGAAACTAGATCACCAACTTACACCATACACAAAAATAAACTCAAAATGGATACAGGACTTAAACATAAGACGGGAAACCATAAAAATACTAGAGGAATCCACAGGCAACAAAATCTCAGACATATGCCACAAGAACTTCTTCACTGACACTGCCCCTAGGGCAATGGAAGCTAAAGAGAAAATTAACAAATGGGACTACATCAAAATAAAAAGCTTTTTTACAGCAAAAGAAACCATCAACAAAACAACAAGAAAGCCCACTGCATGGGAAAACATATTTGCAAATGCTATCACTGATAAAGGTTTAATCTCCAACATCTACAGGCAGCTTATGCAACTTAATAAGAGGAAGATAAATGATCCAATAAAAAAATGGGCAACAGACCTAAACAGAATATTTTCAAAAGAAGACAGAAGGAAGGCCAAGAGACACATGAAAACATGTTCAAAGTCACTTATCATCCGAGAGATGCAAATCAAAACAACAATGAGGTACCATCTCACACCTGTCAGAATGGCTATCATCAACAAATCAACAAACAACAAGTGTTGGCGAGGATGCGGAGAAAAAGGAACCCTCGTGCACTGCTGGTGGGAATGCAGACTGGTGCAGCCACTGTGGAGAACAGTATGGAGCTTCCTCAAAAAACTGAAAATGGATCTCCCATTTGACCCAGTAATCCCACTCCTGGGAATATATCCGAAGAAACTAGAAACACCAATCAGAAAGGATATATGCACCACTATGTTCATAGCAGCACAATTTACAATAGCTAAGATTTGGAAACAGCCTAGGTGCCCATCAGCAGATGACTGGATCGGAAAACTGTGGTACATCTACACAATGGAATACTATGCTGCCATAAAAAAGAAGGAATTCTCATCATTTGCAGCAACCTGGATGGAATTGGAGAACATTATGCTAAGTGAAATAAGCCAGTCAATGAAAGAAAAATACCACATGATCTCACTCATTTAGGGATAGTAAAGAACATTATAAAGTGGTGAACAAAAAGATAGATACAGAGACAGTAAAGCATCAAACAGACTTTCAAAGTACAGGGGGAAAGTTTGGGAAAGGTGGGGGAGTTATGAAATCAAACGAAGGACTTGTATGCATGCATATAAGCATAAACAATGGACGCAAAACTCTGTGGGGGGAGGGCATGTGTGGGTGTGGGGTGGGGGGGTAATAGTAAGATATGTACACATATAATACCTCAATAAAAATATTAAAAAAAAAGAAAGTAAAAAAAATAAATAATGATGTGGTCTCATTTTAATTGCAGAAGAAACATATTCTTATTGTAAATATATAATTCAGAAATGTGCAACATCAATACTTTGTTAAGATAAGAGATAAATGTAGAGCAATTTGAGAAGTATTGGATGGGACAAGTTGTGGGTAAGCAGGTAAGAGACTGTTGCAATAGCCCAAGAGAAATATTTTGACCCAGGGCAATAGGAATGGGCATAGGAAAGGCTGAATGTGAGACCAGTTCCCCAGGGAGCATGAAAAGGACTTGATGATAAATTTATTGTATTGGGGTGAGAAAGAAAGAGTAGTAAGAAGTTATGCTTAAGGGTTAAGCTCAGTAATGGAATGGATAATGTATCAGTTTTCTATTGTTCCCACAACACATTTAGCAACTTAAAACAACATCCATTTATTATTATCACAATTCTATAGATTCAGAAGTATAGGCAGTCTCAAGTAGGTATTTTGTTCACAAGGGCAGAATCAAGATGGTGGTTGGCCTAAGATCTTTTCTTGAGGTTCTTGGGTGGGAGAATCAGCTTTAAAGCTTATTCAGGTTGTTGGCAAGAATACAGCTCATTCTGAACTATTTTCACGTGGTCTTTTCTATCTTCCAGTCAACAATGGTGGGGTGAGTGCTACTCTAACTTTAAATCTCTAATTTCCTCTTTGGCAACATCTTTCTACTTCCTCCATTGCTTTTAAGGGCTCATGTCATTACATTGTACCCACTCAGATTATCTCCTTACCTTGAAGTGACTGGTAAAATTATTTTTGCCATGTAATATAATGTATCCAAAGGCATTACACCAAGGGGTGATGTCATTTACCAGCTATTCTAAACTCTGTAGAGTATGTTTATCTGTACTGCAGAGGCTGCATCTTCTCCTGTTCCCAAGGTTCTAGATGTTATTTAGGTTCTGCCAATCAAATACACTCATATGAAACTAGAAATTTCAGTAAGGGAGAGAGAGGAGTGTGTTAGACACCTATTTTGGCTGGTGAAAATTGGAGCAACACATGGTTTTGGAAACAGCAGCTGTGGTAGTGACTTCCTGATTCATCAGGCAGCTGTAGCATGAACCAACCAACATACCAGACTCTCATTGATTGTATTTCTGATACCACAAACATCTACTGCATGACTATAATTGTGACAGAGACTATATGGCTCACAAAGATAAAAATATTTGCCATATGTCTCTTTATAGGAACATTTTTGACCCCTGATATAAAGCATAATTTAAAGAAAGTTATCTCATAGCAGTAGGCAAAAGACAATGTTATTTGACATGACATTACCCTTCCAGGAAATTTATTTGCTACTATTTGAAGAAAAACTTCTCAAAACAGTTTCTATACTGTCTTATTCCTTCCTCACATTAAAAAAAAATCCACTCAAGCTTTTATGTTCATTGAAATTGCTCTTGTTAAGATTACCTGTGTTGTGAAATCAATGGTAAAATTTTCAGTTCTCATATATTTGACTTGGCAGCATCATCTGACACATTGGGAATAGTTGCAGTATTTTCTTGTTTTGTCTTCTGGGTTACTACATTTCTTCTAGCTTCACTGGTTGCTTTTTCTCAGCATACATTACTGATCCCTCTTCATCTTATTGGCCTCTTAGTATTACGTGCTTCAGGGTTCAGTTCTTGGTTTTCTTCTCTTGTCTATCATCCTTTTGGTGATTCCATCTTATTTTATAACATTAATTACCATCTATGTACGGATGACTTCTAAATTTCTATCTCCAGCCAGGCTCTCTCCCCTGGCCCATAAATCTAATTTGGCTTTTCTACTTGGACATCTACAGTTTTATCTGTCCAAATGCAAAATCTGATAATCCCTCTCAAACTGTTCCTCACATAGTCTTACCCATTTCTGTTGATGGAAACTCAATTTTTGCAGTTGCTCAGACCAAAACCCTTTTGGTTATCTTTGACTCTCCCTGCTCACACTCCATATCCAATACATAAGCAAATTCTGTTGACTGTACCTTAAATTATATATTTGTCACCACCTCTTTTGCTAAAGTCACAGTTGAAGTCACTGCCATTACTCTCACCTGAATTAATGAAATAGCCTTTGACTCCTCTCCTTGCTTTTACCATCTATTCCCTTTAACTCTTCTCAACATAACAGGATATTCCTGTTGATTTAAATAATATAACTCCACTACATTAAATTAATTCCTGGCTAACTTAAATCACATAACTTCCCTGCTTAAAACTCTCCAACAGTTCCCATGTCACTGAGTGTAAAAGCCAAAGTCATTGTGATGGCCTACATCAATCTATTTGATCTGGCCCCCTTACCTCTCTGTTCCTATATACCACCACTTTGACACTCATGAAAATTTGCTTCTGAGATTTCCTGCTGCAGAGAGAAGAATTGACAGACAGCTCCAGCTGCTGTGCTCTGAAATCTACTGGTAAGATTTTTGCCAACACCATGCTTCCCATGGGTTCTCTCAGCCAATGACTAGTATGACTAGGATAATAAGGCAAGTTCATTCCTAGAAGATGTAGTATTCCTGTGATGGAGAGCTTTGGCTTGAGGACTCCTCATTGGTCTAGCCACAATTTTCCTAGATCTGTGCTGCATTCTGAGACTCTTCCTACTTAACCTTCCTTCCCTTTCTCTTCAGAAGGATCATAACTGCATCATGCTGGGAGGCTCTCCCTATGTCCTCCAGCTCCTTTTCTCTTTTTCCTCATTACTGTTATCCTTGTCAAATAAGTTGTGAGCACCTTTCTATACTGTGTAATAGTACACAGACCACTACCCTCTCCTCCCCACTCTATCCTCAGCAATGGCTGAAGGTCCCAATCTGGGACCCCTTGGGGGATGTCCAACTGCCAGATCGGGCCTAAATTGGCAGTCGGACATCCATCTATCAATTCGGGACCTCTGGCTCCTAACTGCTCACCTGCCTGCTTGCCTGATTGCCTCTAACTGCCTCTGCCTGCCTGCCTGATTGCCCCCTAACCACTCCCCTGCCAGCCTGATCGCCCCCAACTGCCCTCCCCTGCCGGCCTGATCGCTGCCCCCCACCCCACCTGCGCCAGCCTGATCTCACCCCTAACTGCTTGTTCCCCCACGCTGGCCTGATCGTGCCCCTAACTCCTTGCTCCCCTGCACCGGCCTGATCGCACCCACAACTGCTTGCCCCCCTGACGGCTTGATCGCCCCTAGCTGCTTGCTCCCCTGCTGGCCTGATCGCCCTTAACGACCTGTGCCTCTGCCCCCACCACTGTGGCTTTGTCCAGAAGGAAGTCGGATGTCCGGAAGATATCCGGTCGACCCGGTCTAATTAGCATATTACCATTTTAAGAGTATAGTTACAAAATGTACACAAGCAAAAAGGAAAAGATAAACAACATCAGCAATCCTACCACCTAGAGAGGATTGCTACTAACATTTTAGTGCACATTGTTCTAGTATTTTTTTCTATACATATACACAGAAAATAGAATCACATGTTTTACCATAAAACTTGTTTAAAGCTCTTCAAACCTCTTTAAAACCTGGAGATTGTCTTATGTCATTATATTTTCTTCTGCATTTTGTTAATAACTGGATAGTATTCTATTATTTGAATACTACTGACCCAGTGCACGGATTCATGCACATTGAAAGGAAATTAATTAGAAGGTGGCCTGTGGGGCGGGACTGGGCGAGATGGGCCAGACACACCCTGGAGCCAAGCTCCCCCAGTCCCTCCCGAGCATCTGCAGAGCGAGTGGGGTCCCTGCAGCAGGTGGGGTCCCTCCGCCTGGCCTGTGGGGACGGGGCTGAAATCAGCTTTCCGACATCCCCCGAGGGATCCTGGAGACTGAGAGGGCACTCTGCAAAGTTGCTGTCGTACAGGGTGTGGAATGCAAATGCAAGTGTCAGGGTGACAGTGCCCCAGCAACAACATAACCCAAGGTGAAGGTGGAATCGCGCAGCCCCACTAGGAATCAGGCTCCCTCCTCTCTGGTTTTGGGGTGCATCACCCGAGAACTGCTGCTGCCAAGTCACTGCAGCTCAGCAGCTCCTGCATTGTGTGTCTGCCCCCTGGTGGTCAGTGTGTGTCATAGCGACCAGTCAGATGGTCAGACACTTAGCATATTAGTCATATATATATATATATATATATATATATATATATATATATACCAAAATTTAACTATTTCCCCAATGATAGATGGTTACATTATTCATAGTTTTCTCTATTATACAAGGAGTGAAGTAGAGATTTAATTTCACTTCTTCCATGTGGATACACAATTACTCCAGCACCATTTACTAAAAAGATTATTCTTTCACCATCTTCACTGTGACTCATTCCATTTTATTGCTGAGTAGTACTCACTTGTATGGGTGTACCACAATTTGTTACTATTGAGGGCTTTGGGGTGGTTCCAGTTTTTTGTGTTTTTTTTTTTTTGTATATGTCTTTATTGATTTCAGAAACGGAGAGGGAGAGAGAGATAGAAACATCAATGATGAGAAAGAATCATTGATCGGTTGCCTCCTGCACACCCCCCACTGAGATTGAAACTGCAACCTGGGCTGCGTGGGGCGAACAGGCCAGCAGGGGGCTTAGTGAAGGATGACCAAACCACTGAACAGCAAGCTGTGTGGGGCAACCAGGTCAGCGGGGGGGCCATGAGGGGTGACCAGCCTAGCAAGGGGGGCAGTTGGGGCCAATCAAGCAAGCAGGGGGGCAGTTAGGGGCAGCCAGGCCAGCAGAGGGGGACAGTTGGGTGTGACCAGGCCAGCGCGGGGGTGCAGTTGGGGTGAGCCGGCCTGCAGGGGGGGCAGTTGGAGGTGATTAGGATGGCAGGGGGGGCAGTGAGGGGTGACTAGGCCAGCGGGGGGTGCAGCTGGAGGTGACCAGGCTGGCAGAGGGGGGGAAGTTGGGGGCAATTAGGCTGGCAGGGGAGCAGTGAGGGGCAACTAGGCTGGCGGGGGAGAAGTTGGGGGTGACAAGGTCAGCAGGGGGAGGCAGTTAGGGGTGACCAGGCCAGCACAGGAGGGCAGTTGGGGGTGTCCAGGCTGGCAGGGGGCAGTAAGGGGTGACCTGGCCAGCGGGGGGGGGCAGTTAGGAGCTACCAGGTTGGCAGGGAGTGGCAGTTGGGGGCGACCTGGCCGGCAGCTGGGATAGTTAGGGATGACCAGGTCGGGGGGGGGGGGCGGCAGTTAGAAGCGATCAGGCTGGCACACAGAGGCAGTGAGGGGCAATCAGACCAGCAGGGGGGGGCAGTTAGGGGCGACCAGGCAAGGCAGGCAGGTGAGCAATTAGGAGCCAGTGGTCCAGGATTGTGAGAGGGATGTCCGACTGCCGGTTTGATCGGGCCTAAATTGGCAATCGGACATCCCCCATTGGGTCCCGGATTGGAGAGTGTGCAGGCTGGCCTGAGGGGACTCCCCCACCTCAGTGCACAAATTTCGTGTACTGGGCCTCTAGTCAATTAATAAAGGATATGATAGATAAGTTACTAGGCTTTAAATCAAGGATAAGTGATTCCTAGATACACATATAGCTTTACACTTCTGAACTCTAAGTTATAGCACATTTTTCTTTTAAACCTCCTCTTCTAATCATAAGCTTTCCAACATTCCTTTGCCCTGTACCTCTGCCCCAACTTCCCTGAGCTGCTGAGTTTTAAGTCTCTTAGGAACTGCAGCTGCCTTTTTATTTCACCGACTACTTCATTTATTTGAAGGATAGTTTTTCCTGCTGTAGCAGTCATGAGTTCTTCCTTGTGCCTTCTCATCACCTGATTCAATTTAGACTAAATTCAAAAGGCAGAACGGCCCACCCTGTATTTTTCCACCTCAGCAAAAGGACCTGATGAGGAAGTGGAAATGTGGGACTGCTGGTCTGCATTAAGCCCACAACATCTGCCCTGGCTAGCTTCCCCAGTCCTCTCTGCCTCACCCCACCCCTCTGCCTGGGCTCCTAAATGGTTCTCTCAATAAAAGATGGGTTTAGCAAACCCTTCAACTTCTGTTAAAGCAAGTCTTCTGCTGGCACTGTTTTAAATATCTTTTCTTTAGTACAAAGTATTTTTAAACAAACGACTTTGAACAGTTAAGCAGCAATCTTTTCGATAGTGACCTCATTAAATTCTGCTTTTCCTCAGCTATAGGGCCTGTATATGACAGTTGATTCCAATTTGAGTAATTTATCTTGGAAAAATATATTCTATTCCATCTTGGCACAGGTAGTAGTAAATTTAAAAAGTAAATTATGTTTATTGAAAATATAGTATGTGTATATACTTAGCGATACATTGCACAATAGCTTCTTGATAAGTTCTCATTGGCATTTTGTGAGAAACAATATTTAATAACAGAGGAATGGTTTTATTCCATATTTATTGTAATTCCTTTGATGACTTTAGCATTATATTAAGCATCCATTATATCTCATGAGAATATGTTAAGAGTTTGGTTGGACAGTGGGAAATATATTTTTTTGGAAATGGTATGCAATCCCAGAGATTTTGTCATTACCATCTAAAAAGTATTAATATTGTCCCTGCTTCTTTGTGAATATACATGTACACAAGGTCATGGAGAATTAAAATCATTCTAAAGCTAAGGATGAAGTGACATTTTAGCACTTTCATAACAAAACACTGGCACTTCTTTCTGCTTTTTAATTAGGGTTTCCATTAGTTTACCAAATATTAACATTGATGCGACATTGTGCACATTTGATTTAAACAGCTGATCTTGATCTTTGTATCCTGAAGGGTGCCTAACTATTAAAGACTTAAACCAGTTATGTGCTTACATAGATTGATGTCTATATTTTTTCTCTACTGGGAACCTAACATCATATACCCTCAGCTATTATGGAACTGTATGTAGAATGCTGTTATCAAGGCAACTTGAGAGAGAAACTGTCTTTACTGTAGCAGATCGTTCAGGCTACAAGTAAATTACAAAGCAGCCCCTGTATTCTCCATGCAAAGGAAACTCACCATTTTTCACTTCCTACATAATTTATACCATGATGTAGTGATTCTATGGAATCAGTAGACTTTAAAAAGAACAACTGACACAGAAACATTCCTTTTCTAGTTCTAAATGTTCTATATTTTGTAAAAGTAGACATGTTGCTGTACATTTCCTTTCCTTTATCCTGTATTAAATGAAAAAGATAACATTTGTAAGAAGAAGAGTGTGTTAGAAATACACTTTTGGTTGCAAAGTCTGAAATATAAAGGTGCCTTTATTATGAGAACTGAAGATACGTCTTAAATCTAGATAAATTCAATCTTGTATGAGAGAGAATTCAACTATATTTGTAAAAGTATGGCTGATTATTTCAGTTAGTACATGTAAAAATATTTAATCTGCTTAACCCTCAAAAGTTAGGAGTCTGTGTCAGAAATTTTACCCAGTTCCAGTATTTTGTACTATTAAACTTTTGCTTAAAAATAACTGTCCCTGGCTGGTGGGTGCAACTGGGGGGTATCTATAATAGCGTCAACAATAAAAAATAGTAAAAAAAGTTTTTTTTAACAGGAGAAATGAATTTTAATAATGTATTTTAGTTAACCCAAAATGTCCAAATGTTATTTGTTAGGTCTGATTAAATAATTGAATCGATACACCTCCCCGGGGAACTGACCTTTAGACCACTTCACAACAGACATTCCCTTTTGCTTAAACCACATTCCACTTGCTAAGACCATTATCCTTCCCCTCTGGACCTTCTTAGGATCTGGACCCACCCAGACAGTTCCCTGCCAAAAAAGCCTTTCCAGAGTCCTTTAAAATCTCTGACTCCCTGTCCCTAAAGTGCCGGCGCCATTTGGGGGCTCTGCCAACCTGGGTTCCAGATGACCTAATAAATTCATAGTTCTTTACCCGTTTTTGGCCTCGTGAATTCCTCCTTTGGGGACTATAAGATTATTTTAAATAATAAATATCATTATTTTACAAAAGAAAAGAAAAATAACTGGTATTACTTATTTGATTTTAATAACATTTTGTGGGTCATAATTACACATTTAATTTGGGGGCTTTCTATTGGTTATCCATTGGCATATCAGCTTCTACTCAACCATGTTATTGGCATTTTTCCAGTTATAATATTTAGTATGTAATACATTCACATGTCAAAAAAAGAAAAAGATTTTACCAAACAATATGACTTGGAGAGTCATAAAGTGATGGTTGGTATAGGTGGGATTTAAAGAAAAAAAAAGTAGAATTGGAATTGGAGAGCAGGAAAGAGAGCATTTGAATGAACAGAGAAGTTAATTGGAATAGCCAATGCATAAGATATGTCAGGCAAGCAGTTAATAAATACTGTGGTTAGTAACCTATTTTGCTTCTTGACTTTTTAACTACCATCCTATCTAATAATAGAGTAACATGTAAATTACCATCACTCCGCTACGCCCACAATTGGGCGGCGGGAGGCTGGGGGGCGGGACTTGGGGTGGCCTATCTGGCCATTGAGAGGCACGGATCCGCTGCCACTGAGGGGGGCTACCCTGCTGTTGAGAGGCGCAGGGGGCGGGACTCCTGCCCCCTGCGCCTCACAACGGCCAGATCCATGGCCGCTGAGGGGGCCTGCCGCAGACACCCAGCTGCGCCTCTCAACGGCAGGGTAGCCAGGTGTCCGCAGCAGCCCCCCTCAGCGGCTGTTGAGAGGCACAGGGGGCGGAAGTCCTATCCCTTGCGCCTCTCAACAGCAGGGTAGCCCTCCTCAGCGGCCGCGGACCATTAAAAGTGTGGGAGCTAGGTGCCTGTCTGCTCTGGCACCAGGCCTTTCAGAAGCCTCCGCCGAGCCGGAAAAGCTAAAGAGTGTAGGGGACCCTACATGTGCATGATTCAATCATGCACTGGGCCTCTAGTATCTAATAAAGAGGTAATGTGCAAATTGACCATCACTCCAACACACAAGATGGCAGCACCCATGTGGTCAAAGATGGCCGCCCCCCATGTGGACACAAGATGGTCACCACAAGATGGCCAGCAGGGGAGGGAAGTTGTGGGTGATCAGGACAGTTGGGAGGGACAAAGCCTGCAAGGGATGGCAGTTGGGGGCAACCAGGCCTGCAGAGGAGGACAGTTGGGGGAGGGGCAGGCCTGAAGGGGAGGGCAATTGGAGCGGACCAAGTTTGTGGGGGGCAGGCCTGAAGGGTAGGACAGTGGGGAGTGACCAGGCCAGCAGGGGAGGGCAGTTGGGAGGGACAAGGACTGTAGGGGAGGGCAGTTAGGGGGGCAGGCCTGCAGAAGAGGGCAGTTGGAGGTGACCAGGCCAGCAGGGGAGGGCAGTTAGGGATGATGAGGCCTGCAGGAGAGGGCAGTTGGGGGTGACCAGGCCTATAGGGGAGGGCAGTTAGTGGGGACCAAGCCTGCAGAAGAGAGCAGTTGGGATGGACAAGGCCAGCAGTGGAGGGCTGTTGGGGGGGACCAGGCCTACAGGGGAAGGCAGTTGGGAGGGACCAGGCCTGCAAGGGAGGGCAGTTGGGGAAATCAGGCCTACAGGGAAGGGCAGTTAGGGGTGATCAGGCCAGCAGAGGGCAGTTAGGGGTGACTGGGCCAGCAGGGGAGGGCAGTTGGGGGTGACCAGGCCTACAGGGGAGGAGGGTTGGGGGGGACCAGGCTTGCAAGCGAGGGCAGTTGGGGGTGACCTGGCCAGCAAGGGAGGGCAGTTGGGGGGGCAGGCTTGCAGGGGAGGGCAGGTGGGGGGGCAGGCCTGCAGGGGAGGGCACTTGGGGGCGACCAGGGGTCCCAGATTGTGAGAGGGGTCCCAGATTGGAGAGGGTGCAGGCCGGGCTGTGGGACACACTCCCCCCTCCCCCGTGCATGAATTTTATGCACCAGGCCTCTAGTAAAAGATATTTCACAGTTGCTTATGACAGTATTATGTAAACAAAGTTGGATTTCTTTTTTTTTTCTTCACATTTTTTATTGAGGTATTATATGTGTACATATCTTACCATTGCCCCCCCACCCCACACCCATACATGCCCTCACCCCCCAGAGTTTTGCGTCCATTGGTTATGCTTATATGCATGCCTACAAGCCCTTCATTTGATTTCTTATCTCCCCCACCTCTCCCTAACCTTCCCCTGTAATTTGACAGTCTATTTGATAATTTACTGTCTCTGTATCTATCTTTTTGTTCAAGTTTATAATGTTCTATATTAGCCATAAATGAGTGAGATCATGTGGTATTTTTCTTTCATTGACTGGCTTATTTCACTTAGCATAATGTTCTCCAATTCCATTCAGGTTGCTGCAAATGATGAGAATTCCTTCTTTTTTATGGCAGCATAGTATTCCATTGTGTAGATGTACAACAGTTTTCTGATCTAGTCACCTGCTGACGGGCACCTAGGCTGTTTCCAAATCCTAGCTATTGTAAATTGTGCTGCTATGAACATAGGGGTGCATATATCCTTTCTGATTGGTGTTTCTAGTTTCTTTGGATATATTCCCAGGAGTGGGATTACTGGGTCAAATGGGAGTTCCATTTTCAGTTTTTTGAGGAAACTCCATACTGTTCTCCACAGTGGCTGCACCATTCTGCATTCCCACCAGCAGTGCACGAGGGTTTCTTTTTCTCCGCATCCTCGCCAACACTGGTCGTTTGTTGATTTGTTGATGATAGCCATTCTGACAGGTGTGAGATGGTACCGCATTGTTGTTTTGATTTGCATCTCTCAGATAATAAGTTACTTTGAGCATGTTTTCATGTGTCTCTTGGCCTTCCTTCTGTCTTCTTTTGAAAAGATTCTATTTAGGTCGGTTGCACATTTTTTTATTGGATCATTTATCTTCCTTTTATTAAGTTGCATAAGCTGCCTGTAGATGTTGGAGATTAAACCTTTATCAGTGATAGCATTTGCAAATATGTTCTCCCATAAGTGGGCTTTCTTGTTGTTTTGCTGACGGTTTCTTTTGCTGTAAAAAAGCTTTTTATTTTGATGTAGTCCCATTTGTTAATTTTCTCTTTAGCTTCCATTGCCCTAGGGGCAGTGTCAGTGAAGAAGTTCTTGTGGCATATGTCTGAGATTTTGTTGCCTGTGGATTCCTCTAGTATTTTTATGGTTTCCCGTCTTATGTTTAAATCCTGTATCCATTTTGAGTTCATTTTTGTGTATGGTGTAAGTTGATGATCTAGATTCATTTTTTTGCATGTATCTGTCCAATTTTCCCAACACCATTTATTGAAGAGACTGTCTTGACTCCATTGTATGTTCATGCCTCCTTTGTCAAATATTAATTGAGCATAGTGGTTTGGGTCGATATCTGGATTCTCTATTCTGTTCCATTGATCTATATGTCTGTTCTTGTGCCAGTACCAGGCTGTTTTGAGAACAGTGGCTTTGTAATACAGCTTGAAATCTGGTATTGAGATCCCTCCTACTTTATTCTTCTTTCTCAGGATTGCTGTGGCTATTCGGGGTCTTTTTTTATTCCCGATGAAGTTTTGGAGAGTTCTTTCTAGGTCTGTGAAATATGCCATTGGTATTTTAATGGGGAGTGCATTGAATCTATAGATTGCTTTGGGTAGTATGGACATTTTAATGATGTTGATTCTACCAATCCATGAACATGGTATGTTCTTCCATCTGTTTACGTCTTCCTCTATCTCTTTTTTCAGTGTCCTGTAGTTTTCCGCATATAGGTCTTTTACCTCCTTAGTTAAGTTTATTTCTAGGTATCTTAATTTTTTTGGTGAGATGGTAAATGGGATTGCTTTTTTAGTCTCTCTTTCTGTAAGTTCACTATTGGTGTATAGAAAAGCCATAGATTTCTTGGCATTAATTTTGTATCCCGTTACATTGCCAAATTCATTTATTAAGTCTATTAGTTTTTTTGATGGAGTCTTTTGGGTTTTTTATGTACAATATCATGTCATCTGCAAATAAGGACAGCTTCACTTCTTCTTTTCCAATTTGGATGCCTCTTATTTCTTCTTCTTGCCTGATTGCGATAGCTAATACTTCCAGTACTATGTCAAACAGGAGTGGTGAGAGTGGGCATCCCTGTCTTGTTCCTGTTCTTAGGGGAAATGGTTTTAGTTTTTGCCCATTGAGTATGATGTTTGCTGTGGGTTTATCAAATATAGGTTTTATTATGTTGAGGTATGATCCTTCTATTCCCACCTTGTTGAGAGTTATTATCAAGAAAGCGTGTTGGATTTTGTCAAATGCGTTTTCTGCATCTATTGATATGATAGTGATTTTCATCTCTCAACTTGTTTATGTGATGTATCATGTTTATTGATTTGCAGATATTGTATCATCATTGCATTCCTGGGATAAATCCTACTTGGTCATGGTGTATGATCATTCTGATGTATTGCTGGAGCTGATTTGCATCTATGTTCATGAGGGATATTGGTCTGTAATTCTCTTTCATTGTGTTACCTTTATCTGGTTTTGGTATTAGGGTGATGCTGGCTTCATAGAAGGAGCCTGGAAGTGTTCCTTCCTCTTGAATTTTTTGGAATAGTTCTTCCTTGAAAGTTTTGTAAAACTCTCCTGTGAAGCCGTCTGGCCCCAGGCTTTTGTTTGCCAGAAGCTTTTTGATGACTGCTTCAATTTCTTCCATAGTTACTGGCCTGTTGAGCTGTTTCGATTCTTCTTGATTGAGTTTTGTAAGGTTGTGTTTTTCTAGGAATATGTCCATTTCCTCCAGATTGTCCAGTTTGTTGGAATAGAGTTGTGCATAGTATTTTGTAACAATCCTTTGTATTTCGTCGGGGTCTGTTGTTAGTTCACCTCTTTCATTTCTGATTTTGTGTATTTGGGTCCTCTCTCTTTGATTCCTGGTGAGCCTGGCTACAGGTTCATCAATCTTGTTTATCCTTTCAAAGATCCAGCTCTTGGTTTTGGTGATCTTTTGTATTGTTTCTTTGGTCTCTATGTCGTTTATCTCCGCTCTGATCTTTATTATTTCTTTCCTTCTGCTTACACTGGGCTTTTCTTGCTGCTATTTTTCTAGCTCTTTGAGTTGTAGGGTTAGGGAATTTATTACCATTGTTTCTTGTTTTTTTTGCAGTAGGCTTGTAGAGCTATGAACTTCCCTCTCAGGACTGCTTTCGCTGTGTCCCATAGATTTTGGATTGTTGTGTTTTCATTGTCATTTGTTGCCATGATGTTTTTTATTTCTTCCTTGATGTCTTTGGTAACCCAGTCATTGTTTAATAGCATGCTGTTTAGTCTCCATGTGTTTGATTTCTTTGTATTGTTTTTATTGTAGTTGACTTCCAGTTTTATGCCACTGTGATGTGAGAAGATACTTGATATGATTTCTATCTTCTTGAATTTGGAGAGACTTTTCCTATGTCCTAACATATGGTCTATCTTTGAAAATGACCCATGTGCACTTGAGAAGAATGTATATTCTGTGGCTTTGGGGTGAAATGTTCTGAAGATGTCGATTAATTCCATCTGGTCTAGTGAGTCATTTAGGATTGATGTTTCTTTGGAGATATTTTGTTTAAAGGATTTGTCCAATGGTGATAGTGGGGTATTGAAATCTCCTACTATGATTGTATTGCTGTCAATCTCTCCTTTGATATCTTCCAGGAGTTTTTTAATGTATCTTGGTGCTCCTGTATTGGGTGCATATATGTTTACCAGAGTTATTCTTCTTGTTGGATTGCTCCCTTTAGTATTATGAAGTGGCCTTCATCATCTCTTTTTATGTCCTTCACTTTGAGATCTAATTTGTCAGATATAAGTATTGCTACCCCAGCTTTTTTTTTCATTTCCATTCGCCTGGAAAACCTTTTTCCATCTCTTTACTCTCAGTCTGTATGTGTCCTTTTTTTTGAGGTGGGTTTCCTGTAGACAGCAGATATCTGGGTTTTGTTTTCTTATCCAGTCTGTTACCCTGTGTCTTTTGATTGGGGCATTCAATCCATTTACATTTAAAGTTATTATTGATAGGTACTTATTTGTCGCCATTTTTATTCTATACCACTGTGTTCCTTCTTTGCTTCCTAGTTCTTTCTTTCTTTCTTTCTTTCTTTCTTTCTTTCTTTCTTTCTTTCTTTTTTTTTTCAGCAGACCCTTTAGCATTTCTTTCATTGCTAGTTTGGTGGTGATAAACTCCCTTAGTCCTTTTTTTTCTGTGAAGCTCCTGATTTCACAGTCTGATGGGGGTTCCTTTGTATGTAACTGTCTGTCTCTCTCTGGCCACTTTTAAGATTCTTACTTTGTCGTTGGTGTTTGCCAACTTAATTATAATGTGCCTTGGTGTCGGTCTTTTGGGGTTCATTTTGCTTGGAACTCTGTGAGTTTCTTGGATTTGTGTGGGTTTTTTCTTCCCTATATCAGGGAAGTTTTCTGTTATTATTTCTTCAAACAGGTTTTCTATTCCTTGCTCAGTTTCCTTTCCTTCTGGTACCCCTATTATCCTGATTTTGTTTTGTTTCTTGTTGTCCTGAAGTTCCCTTAGGCTCTCCTCATGATTTCTAATTTTTGTTTCTAGAAGCTGTTGTACTTGGGTATTTTTTTCCACCTTGTCTTCTAGCTCACTTATGCGGTCCTCTGCTTCTTCTAGTCTACTCTTGATACTTTCTATTGAGTTCTTTACAGCAGCGATGTCATTTTTCATTTCTTCTTGGTTCTTCTTCATTTCCTCTTGGTTCTTACTCATATTGTTGACTTTGTCTTCCATCCTTTTCAGCCACCTTATGACCATTTCTCTGAATTCTTTCTCTGATAAGTTGTTTGCCTCTAATTCGTTTACTTACTTTTCTGGTGATGCCTGCTTTTCTTTCCTATGGGGGCTATTTCTTTGTCTCCCCATGGTCTCTCTTCTCAGGATGATTGGTTATGTAGTTCTCTCTCTCCAGCGTTGATTTAAAGGTACAAAATACAACACAACCAGGCACAACAGACAAGGCACTGAACAGAATTGTATTCACGATATTAATAACCTCCAATAAAGGTAATCACCAGAGAAAGACAAATTAGGGAATAGGAGTGGAAGAGGGAGAGTAAAAAGGAAGAACAACAACGAAAAAAAAAAAAAAAACAAAAAGAGTGTGAATCTGAACTTGGGAAAAGAGAGAAAGAAAGAAAAAGAAAAGAAAAAAAGTAAGAGAGACAAGAATGATACTAAGAGAGACAAGGGGAACAAACTATATATATATGGGGAGTAAACTCCAATAGAACAACCACTATTCCCAGCAAATTCCAGCAAAACGAGCCTGGAGATTAATACAAACTGCAACACCAGCTAATATCAAGTTAGGCAAGGGAATACAAAAGTAAAAAATAAACAAAGAACAGAGCAAACAAAAGAACCAACCAACCAATCAAAAAGAATAATCAAAACAATCTCATAAGAAAGCATAAAAATTCAATCTAATCAACATTCAAGCAAACAACAACAAAGGGCCAGAGAGAAAAATAATTTTTTAAGGTAGCATAGAGAGAGGTATGTATGGACTTGGAGCAGGGGGTTGGGATTAGATATATAAGTAGGGTGAAATTTTAGCAGAGGGTAGACTGAAAAAGTAGGGAAAATCTAAAGCCAGAAAGGGTTAAGATAAACAGGAGACCAAAAGCAGAAAGGTTAGGAGGAGAGTGATGGCATAATGTTAGCGTTGAGATATGGTAAAGCGATTGTAAGGGAAAGATGCAAATCGAATGTAGGACACTAATCCCAAAATAAAAGAAAGAGAAAATCAAATGACATTTAAAAAAAAAGTAAAATAATAGTAATAATAATGCTGATTGAAATAAAAATGTAATAATTAAAAAGGTGAAATCGAGTGAGGAAAAAGAAAAAATATTAGTTTCTTAAGTAAAAGATGCAAAAAATGAAAATAAAAAAAAAAAATTAGAATAAAAAAATAAAAAAAATTAAAAAAAAAGAATTTAAAATAAAAAATAGGAAGACTAAAATGTGCAGTAGTGGCTGTCATTCACTTCCTCTATTATTCTGTTTGGTATGCCTGTTTCCCAGTTTGGGCGGTATTTCAGCTCCCTTCGTTTCACTGCTCCTCAGTGTTGTAAGCCAGTCCTGATTTTTAAGCTGGCCGTGTCTTAATTTCTCGTATTTATTTTTTATTACACCAGAGGCAATTAGCATTTCAGTCCCTCGGTGGCAGTGTTTCTGAATTGACTTCCGGGCCTCTCTAGCTTTTCTTTTTTTTTCCCCCTCTATGGCACTCACTACTGGTTTGTGGAGGTGTGCGCCTCAGAGCTGCCTCTCCAATGTTCACACCCAGCTCTGCTCCCCAGGTTCCGGAAAAACAACTTCCCCCTGCAGTCTTTCAGGGTATTCCCCAACTGGGTTTTCCTATGTATTGAGCTTAGTAATCAGAGTCGGAAAGAGCCCAGGTATGCTGACCGTGGGTCTGTGCGCCAGACTAAGGAGCCTGCACTCCTTTGAAAATTCTTAGTCTGACCCTCCTCGTCAGATTAAAATGAGTTGCTTTTAAGAGGTCACTTCTGTTAGCAGCTCAGAGGACCCCCCTCCACATTCACGGATCACAGCAGCTCCAACTGCCGCAGATTTTTCTAGGCACAGACCTCCCGGGTCCTGCTGGTCAGTCCTGTGGTTCGAGTGCTTCCCTCTCCCCCCACTGGGACGAGAAACCACATCTTATTTCAGGCGAAATCTGACCTTTCCGTGGTGCAGTGAAGAGTTCCTTTGAATCCAAATGTTTGCGCTGATAGGGGACCGGTGGTCTGGTGCTCACAGCAGTTCAGTGTTTGCAGTTGTCGCGGAAAGTCAGGTTTCCCCTAAAATCCTCCTTTCCTTGCAAGATGGCGAGGCGCCCGGTGAGCCCGCAGCTCCAAGAGGGGACCCAGCCCCTGTGGGTGCTGCGTGGTCAGAGGAACCCTGCCCAGCACTCCCCCGCCTTCTCCTGGAGTTTAGCTGTCCCTTAGCTTGCCAACATACACTCCCTCTGCGAGCCTCTGCTGCTCCGACTCTCTGCCCCAGGAACAGACTCCAAACCCGACTCTATTCCGTCGCCATTTTTTTTCCTCCTCTGGTTCGCTTATCGGTATTTCTGTGAGGATGAATAGAGCCAGGGGCTTACTGTTCTACATCTTTTTGATTTTACTGTACCCTTTTATTCTTTTTTAAAAATATGTATTTTTTAAAATTTATTTCACAGAGGGAAGAGAGAGGGAGAGAGAGATAGAAACATCAATGATGAGAGAGAATCATTGATCGGCTGCCTCCTGCACATCCACACTGGAGATCGAGCCCACAACCTAGGCATGTGCCCTGACGGGGAATCGAACCATAACATCCAGGTTCATAGGTTGGCACTCAACCACTGAACTACACCAGTTGGGCTTCCCTCTTTTAATTTTTATGGCTTAATAATATTCTGGATGGTCATACCACATTTTGTTTATCCATTTGTTTATCCATAGTTAGCTATTTGGGCTGTTTCTACCTTTTGACTATTGTCAGTAGTGCCATTTTGAATATTTGTGTATAAGTACTTAACTATTTATTTGCTTTTTTTTTTTTTTTTTGGTATCTAGAAATGAAATTGCTGGGTCACATGGTAACTCTATGGTTAAATTTTGAGGAACTAGCCAACTGTATTCCAAAGAGGCTGCATAATTTTACATTCACATTAGCAATATCTGAGAGCTCCAATTTTTCCACGTCTTTATCAATACATATTACTTTCATCTATCTACTAGAGGCCCGGTGCACGAAATTCATGTATGGAGGGGTGTCCCTCAGCCCAGCCTGCACCCTCTCAAATCTGGGACCCCTCGAGGGATGTCTGACTGCCCATTGAGGCCTGATCCCGGTGTCAGACATCCCTCTCACAATCCAGGACTGCTGGCTCCCAACTGCTCACCTGCCTGCTCTCCTGATTGCCCCTAACCGCTTCTGCCTGCCAGCCTGATCACCCCTAACCACTCCCCTGCCAGCCTGATCGACACCTAACTGCTCCACTGCTGGCCCGATTGCCCCTAACTTCCCTCCCCTGCTGGCCTGGTCACCCTTAACTGCCCTCCTTTGCCAGCCTGGTCGCCCCCAACTTCCCTCTCCTGCTAGCCCAATCACCCCTAACTGCCCTCCCCTGCCAGCCTGGTCACCCCTAACTGCCCTCCCCTGCAGGCTTGGTCCCTCCTGGACTCCCCCCCTACAGGCCTGGTTCCCCCAACTTCCCTCTCCTGCAGGTCTTGTCCCTCCCCTGCCGGCCTTGTCCCTCCCAACTGCCCTTCCCTGTAGGCCTTGTCCCTCCCAACTGCCCTCCCCTGCAGGCCTGGTTACCCCTAACTGCTCTCCCCTGCCGGCCTGATCACCCTTAATTGCCCTCCCCTGCTGTCCTGATTGCCCACAACTGCCCTGCCCTGCTGGCCATCTTATGATGGCCATCTTGTGTCCACATGGGGGCAGCCATCTTTGACCACACATGAGGTGGCCATCTTGTGTTGGAGTGACAGTCAATTTGCATATTACCTCTTTATTATATAGGATGATATTTATAATTGCCTGTGGTTATTTGGAGACATGAGGATATTCTTTGTTTTTAATAAAAAGATACACATGTTACTTATTGCATGTATTGACATCTCTATGAGGTTCAGGAACATATGCATGCTTCCTGTTTGCCAGTGGGGGTTGTCTACTGATCTCTTGTAAAAGATTGGTTTACCAAAGTGTTAACTTGCACATGGCAATGTACCTGTGTCTTGATTATTCCAAAACATATTCTTCTAAGGAGTCATTTTCACCCTCATATATTCAGCTCTTTGAATCAATGCAGCTGAAATCTTGGGTTAAATATAGAAAATTTACATAGCCCTAAAAATTACATGCCAACTTTCAGCTTTTTATTGTAATTTAAAAAAAGACAAAACATCACATCAAAACACAAACAAAAAATAGTCAGGCATTGTTTGTAAACTAAAAATTTTTGTTATATTTATAAACATATGGGGAAATGGCATTGCCAATTTTAAAGAATTGAAGCCTGAGTTGTTGGGTAGTATATGTTTTAGATAAGCATTTAAATTAATATTTCTAAAACAAATCCAAACACTGAATCTCAAAGTAGTTTCTTTTAAAAAATATTTTAATTGATTTTTAGAAAGAGTGGAAGGGAGAGGGAGAGAAAGATAAACATCTATGTGATATGTGAGTGAAACATCTATTGACTGCCTCCTGAATGCCCTCTACTGGGGATCTAGCTTGCAACCAGGGCATATGTCCCGGCTGGGATTTGAATTGGCAACCTTTTTGTGCATGGGACGATGCCCAACCCAGTGAGTCACAACTGCTCAGGACAAAATAATGTCTTATTATGTATAATGTGGAGTACTTGGGATATAAAAGTGAAGTGCTTGAAATTATAGCTTTATTTAATAGTGATTTTAACTACTTTGCCAATTTCATGAGACTATTTTGAAAATACTAATCTATCATGTCCCCCAACTTCCAAATTATGTTATAGTATCCATTATAATATTATAGCACCTAGTGGGCATCTTTCCCTTCAATATACTGCTTACAAAGAAAAAGGTTAACTAGGTAGAGGAATTAGAATGCCCACATTGTAGTGGACAGTTATCATGTCTTTTGCTGCTTAGCATCTGGATCGTTTTCCTATGTTTGGGTCAGTGTTTACCTTATGTGCTTTCTTTGCAGCAGAGAAGCTTAAAATGTCCCAATGTCCTTTGAAACCAGTGTTATCACAGTCACAGTTCCCCAGCTGGCAAGAGGGAAATTAATGATACAATGCAGGGATTGTACAAAACCCATTCTAGCAGGCATAGTAATGATATGGTCGCAGCCATATCCAATGTCGTGATGTTGTTAATGGCAAGATTTTATTCTTTTTCTTATTGCTGAGCTATATTGCATTGTACAGGGTATCCCCAAAAATGTACACATACTTTAATAGCTGATAGCTCAATTTTGAAAATGAAATGAATTTTAATAAACACTGCCTTTATAATTATTCAAAGTATGTGAATATATATTTTTGGGACCATATATATATACTAGAGGAGTATAGTGTATATATATATATGTATATATATATATATATATATATATATATATATATATACATATATATATATATATATATATATATATATATATATATATATATATATACATATACATATATATACACACTAGAGGAGGCCTGGTGCACAAATTTGTGCATGGGTGTAGTCCCAAGGGGGGTGGGGGGCCAGACACAATCGGCCCTCTGTGTGGGCAGTGAGACGCCCTTGCCCGCCTGGGATCCGGATCCATCCCCCTGATGTTCGTGCCGGTTGTTGGGAGCCACCTGGCTGCTGCTTTTATATCCTTTCTTCCTTGCAGAGCGTCTGGAGAGGGGAAGCTGCAGCAGTGCCAGAGGCTGACGTCCAGGAGGCCAGCGGCACTTTCGGGTTGTGCAGGCGGCACTGGTCCACCAGTGCCTAGCCCGTTCTACAGAGATTGGACCTGTAGGGCTACTGAGGGAGTGAGTGGCTGCCACTGGGCTGGTGGGCTGTTGGGCTGCTGGGCTGCTGGGCTGCTGGGCCGGGTCTGTCAGCTAAGCAGTGCTCCCGCTGTGGGACCACACTGACCACCAGGGGGCAGCTCCTGCATTGAGCGTCTGCCCTCTGGTGGTCAGTGCATGTTATAGCGACCGGTTGACCGGTCGTTCTGGTCTTTCAGGTCATTCCAGTCATTCGGTATTAATGGTCACTTAGGTTTTTATATATATAGATGTATCACTTCTTTATCCATTCATCTATTGATGGGCACTTAGGTTACCTGCTTATTGTGCCTATTGCAAATGCTGCAATGAACATAGGGGTGCATATATCTTTTTCTTTAATCCTCACCTGAGGATATTTTTTCCATTTATTTTTAGAGAAAGTGAAAGGGAGAGAAAGAGGGGGGACAGAGGAGGAAAAGGAGGAGGAGAGGGAGGAGGAGGAGAGAGGACGAGAGAGAGAGAGAGAGAGAGAGAGAGAGAGAGAGAGAGAGAGAGATCAACTGGTTGTTCCTGCACAGGCCCTGCAACTCAGGTACATACATGCCTTTGACCAAGAACTAAACTTGTGACCCTTTGGTGTGAGGGACGACACTCTTTATCACTGAGCCATGCTGGCCAGGGCTTCAGGGTCATATGTAGTTTTATTTTTAAGTTTTTGAGGAAACTTCATACTTTTTTTTTATAGTGGCTTCAGGAGGGTTCCCTTTTCTCCACATCCTCACCAACACTTGTTGTTGATTTATTGATGATGGCCATTCTGACAAGTGTGAGGTGATATCTTATTGTGGTTTCAATTTACATTTTTCTGATGATAGTAGTGATATTGCGCATCTTTTCATATGTCTGTTGGCGATCTGTATGTTCTCTTTGGAGAAATGTGTATTGAGGTCCTTTGCCCAATTTTTAATTGGATTTCTTTTGGTATTAAAGTTGAATGAATTCCTTATATATTTTGGATATTAACCCCTTATTGGATGTATTCTTGATGAAGTGAATATCTTCACCCACTCAGAAGATTGCCTTTTTGTTTTGTTGATGGCTTCCTTTACTGTGCTAAAACTTTTTTGTTTGATGTAATCCCATTTGTTTATTTTCTCTTTTGTTTCCCTTGCCTGAGGAGATATATCCAAAAAATATTACCAAGAGTGATGTCAAAGAGTTTACTGTCACCCTAGCTGGTTTGGCTCAGTGGATAGAGCATTGGCCTGTGGACTGAAGGGTCCCGGGTTCAATTGAGGTCAAGGGCACGTGTCTGGGTTGCAGGCTTGATCCCCAGTAGGCGGTGTGCAGGATGCAGCAGATCAATGATTCTCTCTCACCATTGATATTTCTATCTCTCTCTCTTCCTCTCCCTTCCTCTCTGAAATCAATAAAAATATATTAAAAAAAAAGAGTTTACTGCCTATGTTTTCTTCCATTAGTTTTATGGTTTCAGGTCTTACATTTTGAGTTTATTCTTGTATATGGTGTAAGAAAGTGATCAATTTCATTTTTTTGTGTGTGTCTGTCCAGTTTTTCCAACACCATTTAATGAAGAAGCTATTTTTACCCTATTGTATATTCTTGCCTCCTTTGTCATAGAGTAATTTACAATACAGGTGTGGGGTTATTCCTGGGCTCTATTCTGTTCCAGTGATGTATATGTCTGTTTTATGCTAGTACCATGATGTTTTTATTACTATAGCCTTGTAGTATAGTTTGATATAAGGGAGCATGATACTTTCAACTTTATTTTTCTTTCTCAAGATTGCTTTGGCATTTGGGGTGTTTTGTGGTTCCATATAAATTTTAGGATTGTTTTTTCCTAAAAATCATTGGTATTTTTATAGAGATTGTATGGTATGTACATTGCTTTGGTAGTGTGTACGTTTTAACAAAGTTAATTCTTCCTATCCATGATCATAGTATAACCTTCTGTTTATTTGTATCTTTAATTTCTTTCTTCAATGTCTTGTAGTTTTCCAAGTACAGGTCTTTTATCCTTGGTTAAGTTTATTTCTAGGTATTTTTTATGCAATTGTAAATGGGATTTTCTTCTTAATTTCTTTTTTTGGTAGATTGATATTGCTATATAGAAATGCAACCTATTTCTGTTAATTTTGTATCCTGCTACTTTACTGAATTTATTTATTCTAATAGTTTTGAGTGGGATCTTTAGTGTTCTATCTACATAGTGTCATCTCATCTGCAAATAATGACAGTTTTACTTGTTTCTTTTCAATTTGGGTGCTTAATTTCTAATTGATGTGGTTATCAATACTAT
Organism: Eptesicus fuscus; assembly: GCF_027574615.1. Taxonomy (NCBI): domain Eukaryota; kingdom Metazoa; phylum Chordata; class Mammalia; order Chiroptera; family Vespertilionidae; genus Eptesicus; species Eptesicus fuscus. The sequence goes on from NC_072473.1 coordinate 96,042,785, forward strand.
GCTGAATTAAAGTAGTTAAATTGGACATTCTTATCTTGTTCCTATCTTAAATGAAAAGTTTTTAGCTTTTAAATCATTGAATGTGATGTTAGGTGTGGGTTTGCCTTATATGGTTTTTATTATGTTGGGGTATGATCCCTCTAACCCCACTTTGTTGAGAGTTTTTATCATAAGGATGTTGGATTTTATCGAATGCTTTTTCTGCATCTATCTATATGATCATATGAGTTTTATCCTTCATTTTATTCATGTGGTGTAACACATTAATTTGCAGATATTCAACCAAACTTGTATCCCAGGAGTAAATTTCATTTAATCATGATGTATGAGCTTTTTAACGAATTCTGTTTGCTGATATTTCACTGGGGATTTGTGTGTGTGTGTGTGTGTGTGTGTGTGTGTGTGTGTGTGTGTGTGTGGCATTTATGTTCATTAGGAATATTGGCCTATAATTTTTGTGTGTGTATGTATGGTATTTTTATCTGGTTTTGGTATTAAGGTAATGCTGGCCTCATATAATGAGTTTGGGAACATTGTCTCCTCTTAATTTTTTTGAGAATAATAGGTATTCATTCTTTGAATGGTTGGTAAAATTTACCTGTGAAGCCATCTGGTCCAGGGCTCCTGTTTGTTGGGAGTATTTTGATTACTAAATAGATTTTGTTCGTTGTTATTGGTCAGCTTTTCTGTTTCTTTTTGATTCAGCCTTGGAAGATTGTATGTTTCTAGGAATTTTCCCATTTCTTCCATGTTGTCCAATTTGTTTGGCATTTAATTGTTCATAGTTTTTCCTGAGAATACTTTGTATTTCTGTGGTGTTGGCTGTCATTTCTCCTCTTTCTTTTCAGATTTTACTTATTTGGTCACTTTCTCTTTTTTCTTAATGAGTCTGTCTAAAGGTTTATCATTTCAAAGGATCAGTTTGTGGTTTCATTAATCTTATCTATCATTTTTTTATTTTTATCTATCATCTATCTATCTATCTATCATCTATCATCATTTTTAGAGTCTATTTTATTTATGACTTCTTTGATTTTTATTATTTCCTTTTTTATACTCACTTTGGGCTTTGTTTATTCTTTCACTACTTCCTTTGGATATGAGTTTATATAATATTTTTTATATTTTTTTTATTTCTTGAGGTGGGCCTGTGTTGCTATTAATTTTCCTCTTAGAAGTGGATGGTTGTGTCCTATAGATATTGGGTCATTGTATTTTCATTTTCATTTGTCTTAAGTATATTTTGCTTTTCCCCTTGATGTTGTACTTAACCCATTCATTGTAATGTATTATTTAGTTTCCACATGTTTGTGGGTTTTTCAGTTTTCTTCTTGTAAATGATTTCTAGTTTCATATCATTATGGTCAGAGAAGATGCATAACATTTTTTAACCTTCTTAAATTTATTAAGATTTTTTTGGTGGCCTAACATGTGGACTATGCTGGAATATGTTCTATGTGCCCTTAAAAAGAATGTATGTTCTCTGCTTTTGGATAAAATATACTAAATGTATCAATTAAGTCCATCTGGTATAATTTGTCATCAAAGGCCACTGTTTCCTTATTGATTTTCTGTCTGGATATTAATTTATTGATAACAATGGGGTATTAAAGTTCCCTACTATTACTGTCAATAACTCCCTTGATGTCTGACAGTATTTGCTTTATAGATTTAGGTGCTCTTACGTTGGTTGCGTAGGTATTTATAAGAGTTACTAGAAGCCTGGTGCATGAAATTCGTGCATGAGAGGTGGTCCCCTCAGCCCAGCCTGCACCCTCTCCAATCCAGGACCCATCGGGGGATGTCCTACTGCTGGTTTAGGCCTGATCCCAGGATTGGGCCTAAACCGGCAGTAGGACATCTCTCTCACAATCCGGGACTGCTGGCTCCTAATTGCTCACCTACCTGCTGGCCTAGTCATCCCTAACTGCCCCCCTGCCAGCCTGGTTGCACCCCAACAGCCCCCTCCCTGCTGGCCTATTCACTCCTCATTGCCTCTGCATGCCAGACTGATTGCCCCTAATTGCCCCCCACTGCCAGCCAGGTCACCTCCAACTGCCCCCTCCCTGCTGGCCTGGTCACTCCTAACTGCTTCCCCCTGCCAGCCTGGTCACCCCTTACTGCCCCCCTGTTGGCCTGGTTGCCCCCAATTGCCCCCCTGCTGGCCTGATTACCCCTCACAGCCCCCCCTGCCAGCCTGGTCACCCCATACAGCCTGTTTGTTCAGTTGTTTGGTTGTCCCTCACTAAGCCCCCTGCTGGCCTGGTCGCCCCATGCAGCCTGCTTGTTCAGTCATTTGGTCATCCTTCACATCCCTCACTACCCTCCTGTCGGCCTGGTCATAGGCAGCCATCTTGTGAATGTGTAATGGTCAATTTGCATAGTACATCTTTTTTTATATAAGATATCTACTTGTGGATTGACCATTTTATCATTATGAAATGACCTTCTTTTACTCCCATTACAGGCCTTGTTTTTAAAGTCTATTTTGTCTGATATAGCTTGGCTAACCCAGCTTTTTTTTGTCCATTTCCATTTGTATGAAATGTCTTTTCCCATCCTTTTACATTCAGTCTGTGTGTTTTTTCAACTGAAATGGGTCTTTTGTTGGCAGCATATGGATCTTGTTGGCTTTTAAAAAATCCATTTATGAGTCATGGCTAATTCTTTTTGTTGTTGTTGTTTGTTAATCCTCACTCAAGGATATTTTTCCATTGATTTTTAGAGAGAGTGGAAGAGACACACAGAGAGAAACATCAACGTGTGAGAGAGACATTGATTGGTTGCCTCCTGCACATGCCCCAACCAGGGCCAGGGATCGAGCCTGCAATCAAGGTACGTGACCTTGACTGGAATTAAACTAGGGACCATTCAGTCTGAGGGCTGATGCTCTGTCCACTAAGCCAAACTGAGAGAGGGAGGCAGGGGAAGGGAGAGGGAAAGAAAGAGAAACATTGATGTGAGAGTGAACATCAATTGTCTGCCTCCTCCATGCCCTCTACTGGGGATTGAGCTCACAACCTGGACAAACATGTCTTGACCAAGAATCAAACTGGCAATCTTTTAGTACTTGGGATGACACCCAAACAACTGAACCACACCAGCCAGGGCCATGGTTTATTCTTATAGTTGGAGATTCTGATGCAGAGAGGGACACAAAGGAATTTGCCTAAGGCAGAGAGGGGGTTAGAATTTATTAATAACTCAGTTACTTACTCTGGGTAAACTTGTATTTATTGGAGATAATATCCATTTTCACTTTAATTTTATGCCATTGGTACTAGATAGTCCGCATATGTAATTATTGGGGCTGATAACATGCCACAGTTCTGTCATGACATTTTACCAGTAAGTATTTAAATTATTTGTTTCAGTGATTATATAATTTGAAAGCCCCTTTGCAGTACTGTCATCTATTTGAACACTTTGAAGTGAGATTCTGTATTTTCCCAGGAGACCAAAATGTATTAAGGTGTATATGCATGTATAATAATATACTTTCAACTCTCATTGTCCAGGAACAATGGTATTTAATCATCTTGATATAAAGATAGCTCTAGGATAGTGATAAAAGTGAAATTTTTATAGATTTACATTTTAAGAACTCTCCACTATTGTCAAGAAAAACATAAATAATCGAGCTGACTGGATTCTTCTAAACACATGATTGTGAACTTGCCTTTATAAGATAAAAGTATATGAAAGAGTGAAATACTATTAATTATTGAGCTGTTATTGTCAGCCATGTTTTTTCAACTGCATGGACACCCATTACTAGTTATATATGTGGCTTTGCAGCTGCTCAATTCAGTTCACAAAGCGAAACAGCTAACTGTTTGCAATCATTTTAAAATAGAAAATCATGGATTGTTTGTATATGTTATTTTCTTTAGTGGAATAATCCTAGCATTTAAACGGGGAGTGGCAAGGAAGAATCCAGCTGTTTTCTCAACTCCAAGAGGCCACTAATTGTGAGGAGAATGTCATAAAATTCTTCCCTAAGCATCTTGGGTGGATGAGGTGAGGAGAGACTATGCCAAGATGCGCCACATCTGTTCTTGTTCTGTGTGGCCTCTTTGTTTCCATTAAATTCCATATGTCTGGCCAAATAAATGAGGAATTCATAGCTCTATCTCCCCATATCTCTCTCTCTCTCTCTCTCTCTCTCTCTCTCTCTCTCTCTCTCTCTCTCAGTGTGTGTGTGTGTGCGTGTGTGTCAAGTGCCAATAGTTTTCAACCAAAATTCTGTACCAATTGAATATGTGGTAGAATACAAATATTTTAGAAATTGTAGGTATCAGACACTTTTACCTCCTACATATCCTTTCTTAAGAAACTATTGGAGGTTATTATCCACCAAATGAGAGCAAAAATAAAGAGAGAGAGAGAGAGAGAGAGAGAGAGAGAGAGAGAGAGAGAGAGAGAGAGAGAGAGAGAGAGAGAGAGGCTGGAGAAAACAGGGCATCAGAAAATGGTGAGGGAAATTCAAGGAGAGTGGTGATTAGAGCCCCAGAAGGATAGCTGTGCCCTGATGTAACTGGTCCCAATTAAACTATAGCATTTTAATCAAAATATGCTGTCACCATTATATCCTCTTTTCTAACCCAAGGACAGAGTTCTCAGGTGAACCTAGCTCAGATTATGATATGTTCTTGCCTCCACCATTTGATGGAAAAATTATTGCTCTGCTGCTCAGGTCCTTCTGCCTTGATCAACCAAGGACATCATTTCACTCTTTAGAGGTATGCTTTTCTCTCCCCAGGAGGAACCTAAAAGCAAAAACTAGAGCATCCTACTTTTCTGACCATATCTCTGACAAGTATCTATTACCAGGACAATTTATAGCCATACCAGTTGTCCCAATGGTCGTAAGCTTTTTGTTTCCTAGGTCTCACTCATAACCTTGTTCATTTTTAGCTCAGAAAAATCTCTTATAAACTCTTATGAAATAAGAGTTACACTCCATTTAACTTAACTTTTTTAAAATTTCTTCATCAAACACTTGCAGCATTGCCTGTTTTTCAGAGCTAGGTTTTTGGTTCATACTTGACTTTTCAAATCAAACAATGTATTGGTGGAGAGAGTAGGATGTAATAGGAGAGGCACTCATATATCTGTTAAAGTATTGGTAATGTTAAATATTTAAGTGAAAATGCTTTCCTCTTCATCTAGATTTTGGGTGTTTCAGAGTTCATTTTATTAGTATTATAAGTATATTTTGTTAGTATTTACTAGTGTTTTTTTATTTTTAAAGGGATTTAAAAATATATATTTTATTGATTTAGAGAAGAAGGGAGAGGGAGAGAGAGAAAGAAACATCAATGATGAGAGAGAATAATTGATTGCCTGCCTCCTGCACGCCCCCTACTGGAGATTGAGCCTGCAACCCGGGCATATACCCTTGACTGGAATTGAACCTGGGACCCTTTAGTCCACAGGCCGACGCTCTATCCACTGAGCCAAACTGGCTAGGGCTACTAGTATTTTTAAAGTAGGGATCTGCAAACTTTTCCTGTAAAGGGTCATATAGTAAAGGAAATATTTTCAGCTTTGTGGGTCATAATCTCTCTGTCACAACTACTCAACTCTCCTGTTGTGGTATGAAAGCACTATGGGCATTACATAAACAACTGGATGTTTTTTTGTTCCAGAAAAGGATATACATACAGCCAAGAGACATATAAAATTCTCAACATCACTAATCATCAGAGAGATGCAAAATAAAACCCCATTGAGTTATCACCTCACACCTGCCAGAATGGTTATCATCAGTAAATCAACAAATACCAAGTGCTGGCCAAGATGTAGAGAAAAGGGAACCCTGGTGCATTATTGATGGGAATGCACAGTGGTGCCACCACTGTGGATAAAAGTATGGAGTTTCCTCATAAAATTAAAAATTGAACTTCTATTTGATTCACTGATCCTACTTCTTAGAATATATCCTGAGAATCCTAAATCACTAATCAAAAAGTGTATGTGCACCCCTATGTTCATAGCAGTACTATTTACAATAGCCAAGATCTGGAAACAGCCCAAGTGCCCATTGGTAGATAAGTGGATAAAAAGTTGTGGTACATTTACAGAATGGAATACTACACTGCTGTAAAAAGGAAGGAACTCTTACCTCTTGCAAAAACATGAATATTATAATGCTAAGTGAAATAAGCCAGTCAAAGAAAGACAAATACCATATGATCTCACTTATCTGTGAAATCTAATAAACAAAATAAATTGATAAACAAAACAGAACCAGAGACATGGATACATGGTACAGATTCACAGATGTCAGTGGGGAGGTGGGTGGGGTACATAGGATAAAAGAAGGTTAAGAGAATGACCAAGGGACATATATGCATAGCACATGGACACAGACAACAATGTAGTGATAGACAGAGTGAGGGGGACATGGGATCTGGGTGAATGGAGGCAAAAGAGAGAAAATGGGAGACATCTGTAATAATGTCATAAATAAAAATAAAATTATAAAAAAGAAGCAATGAGCAGAGTAGCTGTCTCAGAGAAAGAGAGATCTGGTAGTTATGAATGCATCACCTGAATTTCAATATTTTATTTTGTGGGAGACACGTTAGTTCAGAGCATGCATTACCTTTCTTTGTGTGTGGCACAGGGGTAAAAGAAAATACTAAGGATCATTAGAAAAATATAACTTTTTGAGTATTGCCATAAAGGGGGCCTGCCTGTACATTTGAATTTGTGGAGCTAATTAAAAGCAGTCTCTTCAGAAATACATGCTGGAAAAAGAACATAGTTGTTATCACTTTATATGTCACTAGGGATTACTATTTTACTAGAGGCCTGGTGCATGAAAATTCATGCACTGGAGGGGGGGTCCCTCAGCCCAGCCTGCCCCCTCTCACAGTCCGGGAGCCCTCAGGGGTGGGAGGCAACCCGGTGATCAGGGGAAGGCGATGCCCCATCACACCTCTGCTGCTGCCACAGCTGGCGGCGCAAGCCTCGGACAGCCCTGGTTACCTGAGCCTTGGGCAGCCCTGGGCAGCTGGGCAGCCACCATCCGAGGCTTGCCTGTGCCTCAGGCCAAACCTGGGTGGCTGGGCAGTGGACATCTGAGGCTTGCCTGCGCCTCAAGCCAGCCCTGGGCAGCTGGAGGGCTGAGGGGACTGGGGTACTCTGAAGGCAGGCGCATGGCGTGGCCAGGCCCGCAGGCAGGCCCGGCCTTGCCATGTGCCTGCTGCCCCGGTGGGGCTGAGGGGACTAGGTGCTGCCATCTTGTGGCTGTGAGTGCTGCCATCTTAGAGGGCGTAGCAGTCAATTAACATATTCCCTCCTTATTAGCTGTGGGTGCCGCCATCTTTGCGATGGTGTGGGGGTCAATTAGCATATATCCTCTTTATTAGATAGGATAGCATTTGAAAGTATAAGAGAAAATATTGTTCTACAAACAGCACAAAGCATTTAATCTGTGGTCAGTCTCACTGCTGAATGTATAATTCTAGTAATGAGTGCTGACATGGACTATTTGGAGCGTGGTTTAAAAATGCATTATAAAATACAGAAAAAAAAAAGTGGTTTAAAGCAAGAAATAAGCCTGTTGGTTAACCCATTGGATTGGAAAGTTTCAGGTTCAGTATTGTTTTTGTCAAGCTCTTAGAAGTTTAGGAGGTATTCTGGAGACTGAACATTTCTGCTAGTTATTGTAGTTTGTTGTGAAGATTCAATTTCTGTCTCTGTGAGTCTGCTCTCTTTTTCTACTGATTCTGTCATATCAATTTGGACCTTCTCCTCGATGGGTGCTTGTGTTACCATGAAACTAGAAATCTATTAATTAAAGATTATATTTAAAACTAGAGGCCCGGTGCACAAAATTCGTGCATGGGGGGAGGTGTCCCTCAGCCCAGCCTGCACCCTCTCCAATCTGGGACCCCTTGAGGAATGTCCAACTGCCATAAACGGGTAGTCGGACATCTCTCTCACAATCCAGGACTGCTGGCTCCCAACTGCTCACTTGCCTGCCTGCCTGATTGCCCCTAACCGCTTCTGCCTGCCAGCCTGATCACCCCCTAACTACTCCCCTGCCAGCCTGATAGACACATAACTGCTCTGCTGCTGGCCAGATTGCCCCTAACTGCCCTCCCCTGCAGGCCTGGTCGCGCCCAAGTGCCCTCACCTGCTGGCCCGGTAACCCCTAACTGCCCTCCCTTGCCAGCCTGGTCACCCCAACTGCCCTCCTTTACTGGCCCAGTCACCCCTAACTGCCCTCCCTTGGAGGACTGATCACCCCCAACTGCCCTTCCTTGCAGGCCTGGATCCTCACAACTGCTCTCCCCTGCTGGTCTGATTGCTCCCAACTGCCCTCCCCTGCAGGCCTGGTGCCCCCAACTGCCCTCCCATGCAGGCCTGGTCACCCCTAACTTCCCTCCCTTACTGACCTTGTCCCCACTAACTGCCCTCCCCTGTAGGCCTGGTCCCTCCCAACTGCCCTCCTCTGTCAGCCTGGTCACCCCTAACTGCCCTCCCCTGCAGGCCTGGTCCCCCCAACTGCCCTCCCCTGCAGGCCTGGTCCCTCCCAACTGCCCTCTTCTGCAGGGCTACGTCCTCCAAAACTTTCCTCCCCTGCTGGCCTGTTCCCCCCCAACTGCCTGCCCCTGTAAGACTGGGTCTCCCCCCAATTGCCCTCCCCTGCAGGCCTGGTCACCCCTAACTTCCCTCCCCTGCAGGCCTGGTCCCCCAACTGCCCTCCTCTGCCAGCCCGGTCATCCCTAGCTGCCCTCCCCTGCTGGCCAGATTGCCCACAATTGCCCTCCCCTGCTGGCCATCTTATAGTGGCCATCTTGTGTCCACATGGGGGCAGCTATCTTTGACCACATGGGGCAGCCATCTTGTGTCTTGGAGTGATGGTCAATTTGCATATTACTCTTTTATTAGATAGGATTATATGTTCCAAGGTAGTCTTAGGAGTGAAATAATTTATTTTAATGATGGGTAATATGGGAGAGAGATCTGTAAACATCTATCTGACAATAGCATAGCTTGATTAGAAAACACAGATTTCCACCACATACAAAACTAAAACCTGAACACTAACACCACCAAACCCTCTCATCTGTAAGAATACAACATCAAATTATAGTAGAATGTTTTTTCAGTTTTCAATTATTGTTTTTTTCTCTAAATGTTTTGTAGAAATACCATATAGAAATTAGATTTTAAAAGTATGAAATCATTATGGTATTTCCATCAATAAACTGATTTTATTCTGAAAAGTTTAAAGATTAAAACAAAGTTATTTGACAACATTTGCTTTAAGGAAATTAGTTTTGTTGTTGTTTGTTTGTTTGTTTTTATTTTTCAATTAGATTTTTGTGCCTGAAAATAAAGAGTTCTCACTCCTCTAGATATCTCTTTATTTCATAAATAAATAAAGTGTAAGAAGTGCTTCCCTTAGAATGTTTGTTTTGGAGACTGGAAGATAAAAAATTATAAACTCATGTTTCAAAAATTTTCTTGAATCTAATCTCACTTTTGAGATTGCTTGTATCTCTTTTACTCATTTGGAGACATGCACAGTTGTTTTAACAAATTAAGCATTATAGTAATTCTACAAGTGCTGTAGTAATTGCTCATAGAAGAATGTTTCTCAAAATGCACTCAAGATTAATGACTTGAGTCTTGTATTTGAAAGCATAGAAATGTATCATGCTATTTCTTGAGTAGAATAAGATGACTAAGCCACCAATATTTTTTCTTTTAAAATCTATTATGCCTTTCATCATGCTGTAGTGGTTAGAGTATAAAAACAAAACAAAACAAAACAAAACAAAAAACTTCCAGTCCTAGAGAAGGAATAATGTGCTAAGCAGTGGTGGTGTAGAAAGAAAGCAGCATTGGCATAAATATGTCTGCCTTATTGAAATACTAGAGGCCCGTTGCACAAAGAGATTCATGCAATAGGCCTTCCTTCCCTTGGCTTCCAGCACCGGTTTTCCTCCAGTACCCGGGACCCAGGCCTTCACTCTGGCCAGAGTCTGCCTTCTTCATCTTTTCTGCAGACTCCAGCCGGAATCTGCCATCTTTGTCTTTGCTGCAGACTCCGGCTGTAGTCCACCATCTTTGTCTTCGCTGCAGGCTCAGGCCAGAGTCTGCAGTCTTGTCTTCGCTGTGGCACTCCGCTCCTGTAGATCCCTTCGCCCCCCACCCTCCCTCTCATAGCAGGTGTCCTGCCCCGCCTGGCCACTCTGCGCCTGGAGCAGCTGGTTGGCCACCATCTTTGGCCTTCTAATTTGCATACTCACTCTGATTGACTGTGGGCATAGCAGAGGTATGGTCAATTTACATTTTTGTCTATTATTAGGTAAGATGCCTATCTTAATGAAAAAGGCTCATGGGACTTTCTGATTCAAGTTTCCAGATATAGGCTTTTGGAGAACAGGGAGCTCTGTTTCTCTAATCCATGCCATGCTGTGCATTGTCTTGCATGTGGCAGGCACTTTGTAAATATTTATCGAATGAGAGTTAAGCCCACTACTCATTGGCTGTCTACTCTGTGCCAGGTACTGCATTAAACAGTTTACTTCCATTATCTCATTTAATCATACATGTTGTCTCACTCCCATTTTAACAGATGAGAAAATGGAGGTACAATTAAGTATCTTGTCTGATGCTATAAAACTAGGAAGTAGATGAGAGTCAAACCTATGTCTGTCTGGTTCCAAAGCCTGTGATCACTAGGGTATACTGCTTTTTCAGATGAAATTATCCTATATAATAAAGAGGTAATATGCAAATTGACCATCACTCCAACACACAAGATGACCACCCCTATGTTGTCAAAATGGCTGCCCCTATGTGGACACAATATGGCTGCCACAAGATGGCTGGCAGGGGAGGGCAGTTGTGGGAAATCAGGCCAGCAGGGGAGGCCCATGGGATCGGGCCTAAACAGGCAGTTGGACATCCCTCGAGGGGTCCCATATTGGAGAGGGTGCAGGCTGGGCTGAGTGACACACCCCCCCCCCACCCCGTGCACGAATTTCGTGCACCGGGTCTCTAGTGAATGAATAAATGGATTCATACTCTATCACTTCACTATTTTGAAGTTACCTAATTACAATTTGCTGGAATCTTTTCCCACATATAAAAGTCTCTTCCCAAATTGATATTGTGATAAAACAAACCAACATTCAGAATTTTGTTTTCTGATAAACTCAGCATGCAGTGTTTAGGAATGTTTTTCATTTAAATGTGGAGATGGCCTTTAATAGGCTTTCTGAGGAGGTAGAAGTGTGGAAGGGTGATGAGAACAGTGTTTTAAAGACCCAGTATTCAAAAGCTTTTCCCTTTCCAATACTGTTCAGAAACTGGCAAGGTTTAGAGATAATGTTATCATCTGGTCTCCCGCTTTTCTATATAAGATAATACTTCAGCTACTGTGAAAGGAAATTACTAAGTGTTACTGTTAAAGTATCTTCTGAAACTTTTCTGGAAAGTTGCCATGGGCTGAATCTATTAGTTTACTGAGCTCTGAACCAGTTCCCATTTAGATTCCTAAATGTCAGAGGACATTGACTAGAATAATAGCCATTTTCTCAGGATTCTCTTTTAGACCCATTGTGCTACTCTGCATATTCCAAATAACCATCACTGCTGATATGTTTCCACTAAACTGAGCAGAAGTTTAACTGAGTAAACATCTTGCTTATTTAACATCATGAAAATTTAGGATATAATAAATATATTCCATGGAAAAATCCATAGAAACATTCATAAGTCCTCTTATCACCTTCCTCTGGATCCTAAATTTATATTCTTCTGTTTCACTGTCTCTTAATATACACCCCATTCTCCCAGCTTCCTTAGTGCTAAGATAAGAAACCTCTTTAATGCTTAGTTGTCTTCTGAATCAAGATCAGGTTGATTTTGCATTCAGGATATCATGAGCTTTTTTTGATTTTTCCTTCCCATATCCATTGTACTGGTCTAGACCCCTGTTGTTGCTCCTGTGACTACTACAACAGCCTTTTAATATGTCTCCATATTTATATTCTTGCTATTCCTACAGCCCATTATCCACACTGAGGAGTGATCTTTATAAAATGAAAATTAAATGTTATCACTGCTCTGCTTAAAGAACATTAGTGTGTGCTTATTGTTCATGGCATAAAGTGAAAACTCTTTACTATAGCATTCCAAATATCTACAGTCTAGTTCTGACCCACCTATTGGGTTGTATTTCTTGATACTGCTCCTCCTACACTCTACCTCCAGCCTAAGTACATAAGGTGCCTAAACATAGTGGATGGAATAAGAATTTTGGAATCGTGAAAACTAACTGATTTTAAATCCTGGCTTTGCCATTTACCAGCTATGTGCTTTTTGGTGAGTTAGCCAGGCTCCCTGAGCCTCTCTATTCCCATCCATAACAGTAGGGATAATGATATGTGTGCCTCAAAGGTTGTCAGGAAGATTAAATTAGATAATATATGCATATATTATATGGTGAGTCTATTTCAGTATTTTCCCATTCTGAATTGAGTTATAAGTGTTATTGACTTACTACTTATTTTATCCATGTTTAAAGTGCTACAGCCGATTGTATCTTAGCAGTGTCTGACATAATAATTGCTCAAAATGTGTTGCATTGATTTGAAATAAAGTGACAGCCTAACCATTCAATAACTGAGTTTTATTAACTTTCTGAAGAACAAAGTGTGAGTCACCCATTGGAGTATTCATGTGTAATATATACAATACCAAATATTTTTGCTCATTTACCAAAATGCAGTATAATAAATGATTTCTAATCATTCCCTTATATCAAGTACCCCTAATGCTGGTCATGGTTTTCTGAATTCTAAGAGTTATTTGGATATTTCAAATATATAGTTATTGACCTTATTAGGGTGACATTGGCTAATAAAATTATATAGGTTTCAAGTGCACAATTCTACAATACATCATCTGTATATTGTATTGTGTGTGCACCACCCCAAGTCAAGTCTCCTTCAATCACCATTTATTTCCCCCTATACCCTCATTCACATGTGTCTAAAGCACTTAGTTTCGTGCTTTGGTTGTCCTCACCCACACTGATCAGAGATAAAAAGGAGTTGATGGTTAGATGAGACCTGGAGAAATAGGTCAAAGACAGAGAGAGAGAGCCTGAACTTGCTGCTTAGCTGTGTACGGAGCTCACACAAACCCTTTCCTGATGGATGATCTGGGATTGGGGTGTCTCATTGCAAAGTGATGACTGAGTCTTAACATATCTTGAAACTCATATTTGGAAATCATGCCATAATGTCCCCTTGTTTAATAGGGTTAAGTGGAAACAATGCAATTATGTCCCTGGTCATTACTGAACATCTCCTTGAGCTATTATTTTCTCCCTCTCTCCCCTCCCCCCATTAAGAAGATTTTATATAGACTATAAAGGTGGTAGAAATTGAGACTGGTTTTCTGCATACTATCTTCTGCTATTCCTTCAAGCCACCCCTGATTTCGCTGTTTAGGCCAATTATGTATTCATTTGGTAAAGCTGTGGGGCATAGGTTTGAGCTGCTTTGGCTACCTTCTTTAGGGGTACAATTTTTATTTAGTCCTTTAGCACCATCTGACCAAGCCATCATCAGTCTGCATTTCTCCATCTTAATAAAAATAACAAAGCAATACTTATGGAACTTTTACTATATGCCTGTCCTCTTCTGGGAATAGGCATTTTATCAGGCAATTCTTGCCACAACTTTATAAAAAAGGTTTTATCATCATCCCCATTTTTCAGATGAGGAAACAGGATTAGGGAGGTTGAATACCTGTGCAAAGTTATACAGCTAGGTGTGTTTGAACTGATGACCTTTCCATCTTCTGAAAAGGCCATCTTTCCAGATCCAAGTTTATATCACATATAGTAATATTGAATGTAAACTGTAATTGAAAAATAAAATTTAAAAAATGTTACATTGAAATTCAGAGGCCAAAATGTGATTCTATTGTCTCTCTTCCTTGTGATCTCTTCCCTGAGACAGTGAGTGCTGCATATCTACTGGCATAGCTAATGTTTTTGGTAATGGAGTGGCAAGAAATATAAAAATCAACTCTTAATATATCAAAATGTTAGTATCACATGTTTTCCTCCTTCATTAATATGTAACTTGCTCAAAGGGAAGAACTGTGTCACTAGCCCCTTGCATAGTGCTTATTATACTGTGTGTGTGTGTGTGTGTGTATATATATATATATATATATATATTAGAGGCCTGGTGCATGAATTTGTGCGTGGGTGGGGTCCAGCCAGCCTGGCCAGGGGGAGGGGACATTGGGGGTTGTCCGGCCTGCCTGCTGGTCGAACTCCTGTTTGAAGGGACAATTTGCATATTAGCCTTTTATTATATAGGATATACACTGAGTGGCCAGATTATTATGCATTCAGAGATCATAATAATCTGGCCACCCAGTGTATACTAGAGGCCCAATGCACAAATTCATGCATGGTTGGGGTCCCTTTGCCTGGCTGGTGATCAGGGTGGGCCAGGGGGGAGTGACCACAGGAGGTTGGCTGGCCATGGGAGGTTGGCTGTTGGAGTGCACTGACCACCAGGGGCAGCTTCTGCGTTGAGTGTCTGCCCCCTGGTGGTCAGTGCATTGTCATAGCAACTGGTCAACTGGTTGTAATGGTCACTTAGGCTTTTAAATATATAGATTAGGTACTGGGGATAAAATAAGTTGATGCATTCAAAGAAAACACATATGACTTTATTTATTCAGTTACTCAGCACAACAAATGTTCCTGAGAATCTACTATATTCCATACCCTAGTCTAAGCTCTGCAAATAAATGAGTAAGCCAGGCACAATCCCTGGCCTCAAGGAATTTACAGGCAAATAAATTCCTACAGATTTAATGTCACAATACATCAAAGATATAAAATATTAGTGGAGTGAATTAAAAGTAATTGGAGAATATTTGTAAGCATAGGAGTGTGGGAGAGACCTTCTTAAGCAATACTGAAAATCTCAGAAACCATGAAGAAAAAATATGAATGTATTTGATTGCATACATATTTGAAACTAAATGCATTGTAAAATGCATCATAATAAATGTAAATAAAAGCATATAAACCTTAATAGATTAGGAAAAATATGTGTGTGATACATGCTAAATCATTAATAATCCCAATGATTGAAGAATTTCTACAGATTACTAAAATAGAGATAAAGAATCTAGTAGAGCCCTAGCTGGTTTAGCTCAGTGACTAGAGCGTTGGCTTGCGGACCAAAGGATCCCGGGTTTGATTCCAGTCAAGGGCTCCTTCCCTGACTGGGCCCTAGTCAGTGCTCATGCAGGAGGCGATCAATCTATGTGTTTCTCGCACATTGATATTTCTCTCTGTCTTTCCCTCCTTCTCTTCCACTCTTTCTAAAAATCAATGGGAAAATATCCTTGAGTGAGGATTTAAAAGAAGGATCTAATGGAAAAATAGGCCCATGACATTTATTTTTTAATTTACAGAAAATAATATATTGCCAATAAATATATAAAAAATTCTCAAATAATAAGGGAAATGCAAATTAATAAAACAATGAAATGTCATTTCCTCCATCAGATAAAAAATAAAAAGAGTAACATCAATTCTGAAAAGGCTATGGGGCATAGGTACTCTCATACATTGCTGGTGATAGGGTGAATTGCTTCTTTTTTAGAAAATTAATCTGGCAATACCTATTTAAAAATGCATACCCTTTGATTTTCTGGGAATATAATTGCAAAAAATAAAAGTCTTTGCATGTACAAAGATGTTTATAGAAGCAAAATATCTGCATAAGCACCCTGAATGTCTATCCATAGAGGAATGGTTCAATAAATTACAGTAGATTTTACTATGGTATAATGGAACTATTAACAGCAACAATTTAAATCTCTATAGAGCTGAGGGTACTAGCAAGCTTATTTTTTTCTTGTATATCTCTATACTGTTTGACTTACTATAAAAACTTGGTAATTATAGCACATATTATGTGTTACAATAGGAGCCAATCAAATGCTGTAGGAACTCACAGGAGGAGGCACCTAACCCAGTTGTAATACATCTAGAGAGGTTTTCTGGAGGATGTAACATTTGTGTTTACTCCTGAAGGTTGAGTGGGAGTTAGCTTGTGGGTTGGGGCAGGGTGGGTGGGGGTGGGGGGAGCATTCTAAGCAGCAGGAAACAGTAGATATGGAGGCTGAGAGAAGAGAGAACTTGACTGGATGGAGTTACTAAGACCTAGTTCTTACTGAAGGGGAAAGGTGAGAGTTAAATTAAGATAGAGAGGTCAATTGGTGCTAGATTACCATGTTACAAGGGGCCCTTATGTCATGTTAAGCTTGAACTTAGTTATTATTAATAGTGGGGGCCACTTAGGAGTTGTAAGCACAGGAGTGACATGATCAGGCTGTTCTCACACTTGCTGCTATATTGATAAAGATTAGAAGGTGAGATGCTAGTGGACATGTCAAGAGGACACTGAAGTTGTGCAAGAAGATAGAACTTGACTGGCATGGTGACAATGGAGAACAGGGAAAACTGCATAGATTCAAGAGATATTTATGGTTCAGAATTGACAGAACTTGCTGATTGATAAGGTTGAAAAAGAAAAGAGGGTTTCCGTCAGGATGCCTGACTGTTTGGCTTGAGCTATTGGGTTAAAAGAAAACAAAGAAACTGATTTTTTGACTGTTTGTTCAGTTTGGATAACCCTTGGTGGGGAGCAATGGGACATCACTTGGACTTCCAGAAGTTGACCTGCTTGGCCCAAGAACCTGGCCTCTGACAATGGTGTCACCCTCTGGTCTGTCTCTTGGTAACTTCATAACTATGTGGGCTAACCATGAAATCTAGCTTGTCCTCTACTTTCTAGTCAAGGACCTGCAGATGACTCTGGAGCTCAAGGCCCCTAGGCTGTCTTGAGCTGGGTCTCAGGGCCAGATCTAGGTTTTGTGGGGCTTGAAGATTATACAATTTTTTGGATCTCTTTCTTAATAAGATCACAAATTTAGAAATGAACATGAATGTTGACTTACAATGAGAAGATGAAACAAACCAAATGATACTGTAATGGTGAACACATGAAATGATGCAATTGGCAAAGTTCATATAACATACAACATAAAGGGTGAACCTAATGAAAACAATAATAGAAGAAACTGAGCTGCAGTGGGGAGAGGGAGTATATAGGAATCCTGTACTTTCTGATCAATTTTTAGTTAAAACACTACTCTAAAAAGCTATTAAAATAAGATAAGTCAGTCTTTCTTGTAACATGGTTCATCAAAATTTGATTTTACTATTGATAATTGGATGTATTATATTTGAAAGTTCACAGATAGCAGTTCATATATAGTCCAGTTATGCAGCAATTCTGGTAAATTCTATTTCACCAAAATGAAAAATATGGCACATTTCTAAATGAATACACTGACTCATCCCAAGAAGATAAATCTCTACTTTGAGTGGACATAGATAAGAATCACATCCTTCCCTTACAATGTATAATAGATGCCCTGTCTACTTTATTGCATTATGAAGACAAGCAATGTATAAACAAATATTTGCAATGGAAATCTAGCTTTGACCCTTCCTTAGCTACCCTTACTTTCATCTTCTGTGTAGCTTATCTGTTGGCTGATAATAAGGGTCAAGGCCCCAAGGTTGGGTATAAACTATGGCAGTGGTCGGCAAACTGTGGCTTGCGAGCCACATGCAGCTCTTTGGCCCCTTGAGTGTGGCTCTTTGTGGCCCATGAGGAGAAGTCGGTTTGCGGCTCTCAAAAGAAATTTCAATCATTGTACTGTTGATATTTGGCTCTGTTGACTAATGAGTTTGCTGACCACTGAACTATGGCATTGCCAATAGGCTAGGATTCCAGGCTGAGCAACTAACCAAAACTGAAGAATATAAACCGAAACAGAATTTTAGCTTATAAATTTGCCAACTTAGTAATAGAGTGAGTGTGGAATAGAAAATTCTGCCTCAGGGTGTCTACCTGGCCACCCAGAGTTTCACCCTTGGAAAGGTTCTGGGCCCTGAGCCTTACTAGTAAGGAGGTGGCTTGAAGACTCAGACAGGGCTGACATTGATGTCTTGTCTCCTAGTCTGATTAGCAACAAACCCCTTGCACCTCAAACTTCTCTCATTTTCTTGCTGTATCTGTCTTTCCTTAACTTTTCTGTATCTATTGCATTCTAGCTATATCTATGTCATCTCTAGTTCAAGATTATTTTATCCTTTGTCAGCTGTCTCATAGATTCTCAGGACTGGAAGCTTTGCAATTAGCTGAACTTCTCCAGAAGTCTTGAATAGCATCTGCAATATTCTCCATACCTGTCTCTACTAGAAAGTCTGGTGATAAAGGCATTGACTACATCACAAAGCAGCGCTTAACATAGGGGAACAATTTCAAATCGGAGAAGATTTCCTTGTTCAAGGCTAAATCTGTCTCCCTGAGACTTTTTTAAGTCCTCCGTATTTGCTGAATGACACCATCCAGAACAAGGAACAGAATAAGTTTGTTCCTTCTCCCACATGACAGCCTTTCAGGGATTTGAAGACAATGCTCTCATGTCTGTACACTTTCAGGTTAAACATCCTAAGGCCTTTAAATGGCTTCTCATATGTTTCATCCCTTCACCATCTGAGTGTCTGCTCTCTAGGCATGTGTCCCTTAAAGGGTGCTACCCAGAGATGAGCCCACTGCTTCAGTTGCGTACAGGAGGTGGGGCTGGACCATCTCTTAATATGAATGAACACTTTTATTAATGCAGTTGAACTCAGATTTGCCCTTCTAGCCATCACACAGCATTTCTCATTTCTACTGAACTTGTAGACAATGAAATCCCTTGTCATCTTTGCACATGCTGTTGCTAAACCACATCTCTCTCTCTTATTCTGGTGTCTTTTGAAATTCTGTATTTAATCATTATGTGTATCCCTCCCATCATTCCTGCTTGGTGAGAACTGTGAGCACCTTGACTCTACCATTTGCTGCTATTCCTTCCTGTCATCTCTGATTTCGCTGTTTAGGCCAATTATGTATTCATTTGGTAAAGGTGTGGGGCATAGGCTTGAACTGCTTTGGCTATGACTAAAAAAGCAGTACAATTTTTATTTAGTCTTTTAGCACCAACTGACCAAGCCATCATCAGCCTTCATTTCTCCATCTTAATAATAGTAATACAGCAATATTTATGGAATTTTTACCATATGCCTGGCCTCTTTTGGGAATAAGCATTTTATCAGGCAGTTCTTGCCACAACCTTCTAAAAAAGGTTTTATTATCATCCCCATTTCTCAGATGAGGAAACTTGTGCTTTGAGTGAAATGAGGAAGTATGGGATGGTTTTGAGCAGAGGAATGACATGATATGGCCTATATATTTTTAAAAATCTAATCTTATCTAATCTGCTGTTTATGTTGAGAGTAGGGTGTGGGAGACATGGGCAAAGTGTTTTGGAGCTCAATGGACAAGGTCATATTTTAAGGAATGGAGGTTGGATGGAGAGTCAGAGAAGGCAAATTTTTTTCATAGCTCAATTTAAAGGGGAAATATAGAGAGTCAGAGAAGGCTAAGGTTTCTCATAGCTCAACTCAAAGGGGGTACATTATAATATACTCACAATTGGGAAGGCAACTTAAATCCTATATATAGGAGACTGTAATGAACTGATTTTATCAGCAGGTTAGCTTTATTTTTATTTATTTTTTTTCAATTACAGTTTACATTCAATATTATTTTGTATTAGTTTCAGGTTTACAGCATAGTGGTTAGATAATGATATACTTTACAAACTGTTCCCCCTGATATTTCTAGTACCCACCTGATACTGTACACAGTTATTACAATATTATTAACTATATTCCCTATGCTGTACTTTACCTCCCCATGACTATTTTATAACTACCAATCTATATTTCTCAATCCCTTCACCTTTTTTCACCCAGAACCTCAACACCCTCTTCTTTCTGACAACCATCAGTTTGTTCTCTGTATCTGAGAGTCTGTTTCTGTTTTATTTGTTCATTTATATTGTTCTTTAGATTCCACATATAAATGAAATCCTGTGGTATTTGTCACCAGATTAGCTTTAGTTCACAAGACTTCAGGTGCCCTAATCCTGGGAGTACTTTTTCCCCTTTGTCACTAGATGGCACTTGTGAGTTCTTCTCATTTCAAGAACATTTACTCTAACAGCATTTACACTAGATGGCGCTCAGGCCATTTCCCCCTGAGACTGGTTTTCCCCCTCATAACTGTTTACAGGTAAGCCTAGCTACTTGTGCACAAAGACCTCTGAGAAATTCGTCAATACTCAGTCGTCAATACTCAGTTCTGGTAAAACAATCACTTCTATTCTGACCACTTTTCTGTTCAATATTGAATAATACATGCCCATTGTGTAGTGATTCTGAGTCATATTCAGAATTTAGCTTATATCCAAGACAAATTCCAGTTTATCTTATTAAGACTGAGAAGGGGCTCCCATCCTAAATCTACCCTTTGCTATTGAGATTGGATATCGTCACCTAATCTGCAATGGTAGGTTGTTTTTCCTGCTTCAGATCAGCTATGTGATTGTATGTTAGTTGTTTTTATATGGTTAAAAATCTTGATAAAATGTCTCTTAAAGCCAAAAACTGAACCACAATTCCCTTGTTAACATTCATCTTTTTGTTTTTCAGGGATGGTCATTCCTTAAAATGGTCCCTTCTTCCTCATGCTTAGTTCTGACTTGATTATATTTCCCTAGTTGAGATATATAACTTCAAATGGTCCTTGAGATAGAAATGTATTTCATTTTCACAGTTTGTCTTTCAAAGTTAAACTGAAGAAAATATTTTATACCCAGACTGGAAGGCTAACTTTTTCATCCTTTCAGCAATCAAGTGCTATCCAGATTTCCTCTGGTTACTTTAGTGGAAAGAAGAGCAGATTAAAAAATCATAAGACCTGGATTTAGGTTGAATCTTGCACCTTATTAATAGCGTGTCCTTGGATTTGAAACAATACTTATTTGAGCTTCATTTTTCTCATCTGTAAAATGGGAGAATAGTTAGTCATAAATTACTGGCAACTGCACTCAGCACTTTCCCATCCAGTCAGACTTTATGCTGATGAGAGTCCCTCTTTTTTGTCTCTTACACCTGATTATAAACTAGAATTAGCTCCAGAAGCACTTCACCTAAGAAAAACCAACATCTATAACCACACGTTAAGAGTGCAGACATTTAGACATGTATACATAACAAAAAACCTTTCTTTGTAAGAGAGGAGAGCAATGCACTTATAATGGCTCACATTTGGAGAGTTCCCAAAGTATGTTCACATCTCCTTCCTCATTTAATCCTCCTCCAAATCCCAGGTGGAATAAGGCATGCAGCCATTACAAGTCCTAATTGACAGATGAAGAATGTGAGGTTAATAAAACTGAAGCGACTAGCTCAAGGTCACAAATTACTGGGTGGTGGAACAGGGATGTGAACCCCGGTATCTATGAGTCCTGTGCCATTGGTGGCGACCCGTTTGATTTAGGCTGGCTATTAGAGTTAACTGGGTAAGATGTCTCAAAATGCTTGCTCCCTTTTTTAAAAAAATTATTTTTATTGTTGAAAGCATTACAGATGTCCAATTTTTTCATGAGCTACGCATAGCTATATTTTAAAAAAGGCTAATATGCTAAGTGTCCGACCATCCAACCAGTCGATATGACATGCACTGACCACCAGGGGCAGACACAACGCAGGAGCTGCTGAGCTGCAGTGACATGGCAGCAGAGGTTCTCAGGTGACTCACCCCGAAACCTGAGAAGAAGGAGACTGATTCCTTGCGGGGCCCTGTGATTCCACCTTTGGCTTTGGGTTATGTTATTGCTGGGGCACTGTCGGCCCTGAATCTGGTTTACTGCACACTTGTGTTTGCGTTCCACACCCTGTACAACAGCAACTTTGCAGTTTACAGAGTGCCCTCTCACTCTCCGGGACCCCTCGGGGGATGTCAAAGAGCCAATTTTGCCTGATCCCCACAGGCCAGGCCAAAGGATCCCACCTGCTGCAGGGACCCCCCTGCACTCCACAGATGCTGGGGAGGGACTGCAGGAGGTTGGCTCCAGGCCGTGTCTGGCCCATCTTGCTCAGTCCTGCCCTGCAGGCCACCTTCTAATTAATTTCCTTTCAATGTGCATGAATCCATGCACCAGATCACTAGTATGCATATACTAGTAAGTTCCCCAGTTAACCTTGTCCCATCCACCACCCACCCTCCCCCACCTTTCCTCTGAGATTCCTCAGTCTGTTCCATGCTTCTATGTTTCTGGATCTATTTTGTTCATCAGTTTATTTTGTTCAATAAATTCCACATATGAGTGAGATCATGTGATACTTACCGTTCTCTAACTGGCTTATTTCACTTAGCATAATACCCTGTAGGTCTATCCATGCTGTTGCAAATGGTAAGAGTTCTTTCTTTTTTATAGCAGAGTACTATTACTCTATGTAAATGTACCACAACTTTTCTATCCACTCATCTGCTGATGGACACTTGGGCTGTTTTCAAATCTTAGCTATTGTAAATTGCATTGCTATGAACATAGGGGTGCATATATTCTCTCTGATTGGTGTTTCAGGTTTCTTAGGATATATTCTTAGAAGTGGGATCACTGGGTCAAAAGGCAGTTCCATTTGTAATTTTTTGAGGAAATGCCATACTGTTTTAAACAGTGGCTGCACCAGTCTGCATTTCACCAGCAGTGCAAAAAGATTCCCTTTCTCCACATCCTCACCAGCACTTGTTGGTTGATTTGTTGATGATAGCCATTCTGACAGGTGTGCGATAGTACCTCATTGTTGTTTTGAATTGCATTTCTCTGATGATTAGTGACTTTGAGCATGTTTTCATATATCTCTTGGCCATCTTTATGTCACTTTGGAGAAATATATATTTAGGTCCTTTGTCCATTTTTTAATTGGATTGTTTGTCTTCCTTTTGTTAAGTTGTATGAGTTTTTATATATTCTGGATATTAACCCCTTATCAGATGTCACATTGGCAAATATGTTCTTCCATGCAGTGGGCTCCATTTTCATTTTGTTGATGGTTTCTTTTGCTTTGCAGAGCTTTTTATTTTGATGTAGTCCCATTTGTTTATTTTCTTCTTAGTTTCCTTTGCCTTAGGAGATGTATCTGTAAACAAATTGCTATGAGAGTTGTCTGTGATTTTGCTGTCTACGCTTTCTTCTAGAATGTTTATGGTTTTTTTCCATTTTGAATTTATTCTTATGTATGGTGTAAGTTGGTGTGATCATGTGATATTTATCTTTCTCTGACTGGCTTATTTCACTTAGCATAATGCTCTCCAGTTCCATCCATGCTGTTGCAAATGGTAAGAACTCCTTTTTTACCACAGAGTAGCATTCCATTGTGTAGATGTACCACAGGTTTTTTTTCCATTTTTTTTATTGATTGAGGTATTACATGTGTCCATATCTCCCCATTGCCCCTCCACCACTCCCATGTATACCCTCACTCCCCAGTGTCTTACATCCATTGGTTATGCTTATATGCATGCATAAAAGTCCTTTGGTTGATCCCTAACGTCCCCCGCCCAGCCTTCTCGCTGTAATTTGACAGTCTGTTCGATGCTTCTCTGCCTCTGTATCTATCTTTTTGTTCATCAGGTTATAATATTCCTTATTATCCATAAATGAGTGAGATCATGTGGTATTTTTCTTTCACTGACTGGCTTATTTCACTTAGCATAATGCTCACCAGGTCCATCCATGCTGTTGCAAATGGTAAGAATTCCTTCTTTTTTTACCGCAGTGTAGTATTCCATTGTGTAGATGTACCACAATTTTTAATCCACTCATCTGCTGATGGGAACTTAGGTTGTTTCCAAATCTTAGCTATGGTAAATTGTGCCACTATGACATAGGGGTGCATATATCCTTACCTATTGGTGTTTCTAGTTTCTTGGGATATATTCCTAGAAGTGGGATCACTGGGTCAAATGGGAGTTCCATTTTTAGTTTTTTGAGGAAACTCCATACTGTTCTCCACAGTGGCTGCACCAGTCTGCATTTCTACCAGCAGTGTATGAGGGTTCCTTTTTCTCCAGATCCTCGCCAGCACTTGGCATTTGTTGATTTGTTGATGGTAGCCATTTTGACAGGTGTGAGATGGTACCGCATTGTCATTTTGATTTGCATCTCTCGGATGATTAGTGACTTGAGCATGTTTTCATATGTCTTTTGGCCTTCCTTATGTCCTCTTTCGAAAAGTATCTATTTAGGTCTGTTGCCAATTTGGTGATTGGGTTGTATATCTTCCTTTTGTTAAGTTGTATGCATTTTGTTGATGGTTTCTTTTGCTGTGCAGAGGTTTTTATTTTGATGTAGTCCCATTTGTTTATTTTCTCTTTAGTTTCTATTGCCATAGGAGCTGTATCAGTGAAGATATTGCTACGGCATATGTCTGAGATTTTGCTGCCTGTGTGTTCCTCTAGTATTTTTGTGGTTTCCCATCTTACATTTAAGTCCTTTATCCATTTTGAGTTTATTTTTGTATGGTGTAAGTTGGTGGTCTAGTTTCATGTTTTCGCATGTATCTGTCCAATTTTCCCACACCATTTATTGAAGAAACTGTCTAGACTCCATTGTATACTCTTGCCTCCTTTGTCAAATATTAATTAAGCATAGTGTTTTGGGTCGATTTCTGGGTTCTCTATTTTATTCCTTTGGTCTATATGTCTGTTCTTATGCCAGTACCAGGCAGTTTTGAGAACAGTGGCCTGTAATATAACTTGATATCTGGTATTGAGATCCATCCTACGTTGCTCTTCTTTCTCAGGATTACTGCAGCTATTCGAGGTCTTTTTTTATTCCAGATGAATTTTTGGAGAGTTCATTCTAAGTCTGTGAAATATGCCATTGGTATTTTAATGGGGAGTGCATTGAATCTATAGATTGCTTTGGGTAGTATGGACATTTTAATGATGTTGATTCTACCAATCCATGAACACCGTATGCTCTTTCATCTATTTATGTCTTCCTCTATCTCTTTTTTCAATGTCCTGTAGTTTTCTGTGTAGAGGTCTTTTACCTCCTTAGTTAAGTTTATTCTTAGGTATCTTAATTTTTTTGGTGCAATGGTAAATGAGATTGTTTCCTTAGTCTCTCTTTCTGTAACTTCACTGTTGGTGTAAAGAAATGACACAGATTTTGTGGCATTAATTTTGTATCCTGCTACATTGCCAAATTCATTTATTAAGTCTAATAATGTTTTGATGGAGTCTTTAGGATTTTCTATGTACAGTATCGTGTCATCTGCAAATAATGACAAGTTTACTTCTTCCTTTCCAATTTGGATGTCCTTTATTTCTTCTTCTTGTCTGATTGTCCAGTACTATGTTGAATAGGAGTGATGAAAGTGGGCATCCCTGTCTTGTTCCTGTTTTTAGTGGAAATGGTTTTAGTTTTTGCCCATCGAGTATGATGTTGGCTGCAGGTTTGTCATATAAAGCTTTTATTATGTTGAGGTATGATCCTTCTATTCCCTCTTTGCTGAGCATTTTTATCAGAAAAGGGTATTGGACACCAGACACTGGGGGTGGGGGTGGGATGAGGGCATGTGACAGGGGGTAGGGGAGGCAGGGGAAGGTCAATGGGGGGAAAAGCAGATATGTGTACTACTATATGTAATACTTTAAACAATAAAATAAAATTAAAAAAAGAAAAGGGTGTTGGATTTTGTCAAATGCCTTTTCTGCATCAATTGATATGATTATGTGATTTTTGTCTCTCACTTTGTTTATGTGATATATCACATTTATTGATTTGCAGATACTGTACCAGCCTTGCTTTCCTGGAATAAATCCCACCTGGTCATGGTGTATGATCTTTCTAATATAATGCTGGATCTGGTTTGCTGGAATTTTGTTGCAGATTTTAGCATCTATGTTCATCACGGATATTGGCCTGTAATTCTCTTTCTTTGTAGTGTCTTTATCTGGTTTTGGGATTAGGGTAATGCTGGCTTCATAGAAAGAGTTTGGAAGTGTGCCTTCCTCTTGAATGTTTTGGAATCGTCTGAGAAGGGTTTGTTTTAGTTCTTTGAATGTTCAGTAAAACTCTCCTGTGAAGCCACCTGGTCCTGGGCTTTTGTTTTCTGGAATCTTTTGGATTACTGTTTCAATTTCATTAGTAGTTATCAACCTATTCAGTTTTTTTTAATCTTCCTGGTTGAGTTTTGGAAGCTCATATTTTTCTAGAAATGTGTCCATTTCGCCGAGGTTGTCTAGTTTGTTGGAGTAGAGTTGTTCATAGTATTTTTTTACAATCCTTTGTATATCTGTGGGGTCAGTTGTTACATCACCTCTTTCATTTCTGATTTTGTTTATTTGGGCCTTCTCTCTTTGTTTGTTGGTGAGTCTAGCTAGAGGTTCACCAATCTTGTTTATCCTTTCAAAGAACCAGCTCTTGGTTTCATTGAGCTTATGTATTGTTTTTTTTTGGTCTCTATGTCATTTATTTCTGCTCTGATATTTATTATCTCCTTCCTTCTGGTTACTGTGGGCATTTCTTGTTGCTCTCCTTCTAGTTCTTTAAGTTGCAAGGTTAGATAATTCGTTACCATTTTTTCTTGTTTTTTGAGGTAGGCCTGTAGAGCTATGAACTTCCCTCTCAGGACTGCTTTCATTGTGTCTCATAGATTTTGGATTGTTGTGTTTTCATTGTCATTTGTTTCCAGGATGCTTTTAATTTTTTCTTTGATCTCTTTGGTAAACCAAACATTGTTTAATAGCATGCTATTTAGCCTCCAAGTGTTTGATTTTTTTCATTGTTTTTATTGTAGTTGATTTCTAGTTTTATGCCATTGTGGTCTGAGAAGATGCTTGTTATGATTTCTATCTTCTTGAATTTGAAGAGACTTTTCCTGTGTCCTAATATGTGGCCTATCTTTGAAAATGTTCCGTGTGCACTGAAGAAGAATGTATATTCTGTAGCTTTGGGGTGAAATGTTCTAAAGATGTCAATTCAGTCCATCTGATCTAGTGAGTCATTTAGGATTGCTGTTTCTTTGCTTATTTTTTGTTTAGATGATTTATCCAGTGGTGTCAGTGGGGTATTAAAGTCCCCTACTATGTCTGTATTGCTATCCATCTCTCCCTTGATATCTTCCAGAAGTTGTTTTATCTATTTGGGTGCTCCTGTATTGGGTGCATATATGTTTACCAGAGTTATATCTTCTTGTTGAATTGCTCCCTTTAGTATTATGTAGTGGCCTTTCTTATCTCTTGTTAAGGCCTTTACTTTGAGGTCTATTTTATCAGATATAAGTATTGCAACCCCAGCTTTTTCCTCATTTCCATTTGTCTGAAAAATTTTTTTCCATCCTTTCACTCTTAGTCTGTGTGAATCCTTTGCTCTGAGTTGGGTCTCTTGCAGACAGCAAATATATGGGTCATGTTTTCTTAACCATTCAGCTACCCTATGTCTTTTATTGGTGCATTTAATTCATTTACGTTTAATGTTATTATTGATAAGTACTTGTTTGTTTTCATATTTATCCTTAATGTTTGTGTTTCTTCTTGCCTTTATGTTTATTCTTTTTACTCTCTTAGCCCTTTTTGTCTGTGAAGCTTCTGATTCCACCTTCAATTTTGAATGATAGCCTTGCTGGGTACAGTATTCTTGGGTTCAATCCCTTGCTTTGCATCACTTTGTATATTTCATTCCATTCCCTTCTCGCCTGGAGTGTTTCTGTTGAGAAATCCCTTGATATTCTAATAGGAGACCTCTTGTAGGTAAATTTCTGTCTCTCTCTGGCAGCCTTTAAGATTCTTACTTTGTCGTTGGTGTTTGCCAATTTAATTATAATGTGTCATGGTGTCGGTCTTTTGGGGTTCCTCTTGTTTGGGACTCTATGTGCTTCTTGGACTTGCATGGTTTTTTCCTTGCCAATATCAGGGAAGTTTTCTATCATTATTTCTTCAAACAGGTTTTCTATTCCTTGCTTCTCTTCCTCTCCTTCTTGTACCCTTATTATGTGAATATTGTTTCGTTTTGTGTTGTCCCAAAGATCCCTTAGGCTCTCCTCTTGCTTTTTAAGTCTTCTTTCCAGTTACTGCTCTGTTTGTGTGTTTTTTCCTACCTTGTCTTCTAATTCACTGCTGCGGTCCTCAGACTCTTCTAGTCTACTGTTTAAGCCTTCCATTGTGTTCTTTATTGCAACTATATTGTTCTTCATTTCCTCTTGGTTCCTTTTCATGTTGGTGACATTCTCATTCAGCTCCTTATAATTCTCATTGAGTTGTGTGTATTTGTCATTCAGCCATTTGAGCATCATTATAACCATTACTCCGAATTCTTTCTCTGATATGTTGCTAGCCTCAATTTCATTTAACTCCCTTTCTGGTGATTCCTCTTTTTCTTTCTGTTGGGGATTGCTTTTTTGTCTTCCCATATTTTGCTGTAACATTTTTTTCTTTTTTTTGTGTGTGTTGTTTCCAGTTTTTTTTTTTTAATTTAATTTCTTTATTGATTAAGGTATCACATATTTGTCCTTATCCCCCCATTCCCATCCCACACCTCTCCCCACACATGCCCCCAACCCCCTGTTGACCTTAACCACTGGTTAGGCTCATATGCATGCACACAAGTCCTTGGGTTGATCTCTCCCCTTTACCCCCACCCTTCCCTATCCTCCCTCTTAGGCCCGATAGTCTGATCCATGCCTCCTTATTTCTGGGTCTGTTCTTGTTCATCAGTCTATGTTGTTCATTATTTCCCCTAGATGAGTGAGATCATGTGCTATTAGAAATACACTTATAAGAACCGAAAATGAGACAAGCAATAATGGTTATGCTGACAGGCAAATGAATCTGTCTGTAGTGAGTTTCTTTCTGGGCGAACAGTTCTTTTGAGACCCAATTTCAATGTCAGACAGTTCCTTATGTGTATATGTCAGCAATTACATTTCAGTTCTGTATGGTGGACAAATGGTGGTAATGCAGGTCCGACTCTCTCTGGTTTGGTCCTGGGCAACCTGCAGTGACACACAGCTGCTAACTGCTAGTATGGCAAGGCGACATCAGCATCTTCCATCTCTGGACTGCTTCTCTTCTGTCTTCATGGCTGGAGTAGTCCTGTCGATTCCTCTATGTTGCTGGAATCCACATGGTCTCGGAGTTGTTTTCTGAAAATTTACAAACATATTCTCGACCAAAAGTTAATAAAGTAATATTTTCTATAAATTTGACCTGGGATCCTATTTCATTTTTTGCCCAAATGATTTTCCTCTGGCTTGTTTTGACACCTTGTGTGTTTTTCATGGGTGTCTTGCTTTTAGCCTTACAATTAATTTTCTAAAGTATTAATTTTCTAGATGTAATTTACTTACAGGATATTTTTCCTTACATGATATTCTTCTACTATCCCCCTCTTTTTTGATTTAAATATTAGGAGGCTTTTGAAAATTTTATAATGTAGTCTTGATGGCTTTTACATTTTAAAATTTTTGAACTATAATATTACTGTTTTAGGTTCATTACATGGTGCGCAATTTTATCATTAGATGAACTGCTGTAACGTTTTAATTGTAGATCCTCTTGCTTTGCTACCCAGGTTCTTTTGGGGATGGTGCTACTGTTGTGTTATCTCAGGTCTCCTGGGCTTGGTAATCTAGTGTAGCTCCCTATTTGAGCTATTTGGGTTCTCTTGATGTAGACCTGTGAGCTGGAAAGGTGCAATTGCGGTGTCTAGAAGGCAGCAGCTGTGGAGGGGGGTGTCCCAATTTTTTCTGTCTTGCACCTTTGAATGAAATCCTGTGTGCCCAGCAGGGACTCACAGTGGCACCCAGAAACCGTCGGTTGGGGTGATGGGGCTCAGGGGGCCTGTGCTCTGGAAAGGCGTGACTGTGGTGTCCAGAGTTCTGTAGTTGTGGGGTGGGCAGACTCAGCTTTTGCTGCTGCACCTGTGGTGGATAGGCACATGCTCCCAGTGGCAGCTCACAGGGGAACCCGTGGTGCGTTTGCCAGCGAGGCACACTGAAGCACTCTGAAGGGCCCTGGCACTGAAGCCGCGTAATTGAGGCATCTGAGGGTAGGTATCCAGGATGAGTGAATTCAGAATTTCTACTGCTAGGGGGGAATGTGTCCCTGTTTGTCCAAGATCACACCCAGCAAGAGCTCACAGAGGCTCCCATGAGCACCCTGTGGATAGATAGGCTCAGGGTGCCTGCCCCTTGCAAATGCGTGACTGTGGTGGTGCGTTTGCCAGCACAGGGCTCTCACGCACTCTGAGGGGCCCTGGCACTGAATTTGAGCAGATGGGGTGACTGTGGACAGTTATTCAGGAAGAGAGAATTCAGAATTTCTACTGTGGGGCAGCGCGCCCTTGTCTGTGCAGAATCACACACAGCAGGGGCTCACAGCAGCTCCCCAGAGTGCCCTGTGGATAGATGGGCTCAGGGTGCCTGCCCGTTGCAAATGCGTGACTGTGGCAGTCCCTTTGTCAGCACAGAGCTCTGACGCATTCTGAGGGCCCTGGCACTGAAGTTGCACAGCTGGGGTGTTTGTGGGCAGTTATTCAGGAAGAGGGAGTTCAGAATTTCTACTGCAGGGCAGCGCACCCTTGTCTGTAAAAAATCACGCCCAGCAGGGGCTCCCAGTGGCTCCCAGGTGCTGCCTAGGGAGTGGTGTGCCCTGGATGCCTGTGTGCTGGAAATGCATGAATGTGGTGTCCAGAGTTCTGCCTCTGGGGAGGGGGAAGTTGCACTTATTGCTGCTAGAGTAGTGCACCTTTAGAGGTGGAGGTCCCAGGGTCCACAGGTCTGTGGGTGGGGCAGCAGCATTTTGGCTGGAGTGGCTGCTGGGCCATGGGCAGTTCCAAGGCCTGTCTGGGTGGTGGTGCTGATGAGTTCCTAGAAAAGGCCATTCTCCCTTTCAAGATGGTGTGGGCTTCGTGCCTGAGTCCTGCAGTCCAGGGAGTGCCCGCAGCAGTGGTAGTCTCTCTCAGTCCAAGAGAGCCTGGTCTGCCAGCCCCTGCTGCTCTTGCGGGGATTTAACTGTCACTCACTCACTCACACACTCACCACACACATCCATGTACTCTCCTTTCATCCCCTCACTCACTCACTTGCTCTCCCTCACCTCCATCCTGCCAGCCGCCATCAAGAATCTCCTTGAGACTCTGTACCATAGTTTTTTAATCCATTCATCTACTGATGGGCACTTAGGCTGTTGCCAAATCTTAGCTTTGGTGAATTGTGCTACTATGAACATAGGGTGCATATATCCTTTCTAATTGGTGTTTCTAATTTCTTGGGATATATTCCTAGAAG
This sequence comes from Eptesicus fuscus, assembly GCF_027574615.1. Lineage (NCBI taxonomy): Eukaryota > Metazoa > Chordata > Mammalia > Chiroptera > Vespertilionidae > Eptesicus > Eptesicus fuscus. The sequence goes on from NC_072473.1 coordinate 96,074,130, forward strand.
TGGGATCACTGGGTCAAATGGGAGTTCAATTTTTAGTTTTTTGAGGAAACTCCATACTGTTCTCCACAGTGGCTGCACCAGTCTGCATTCCCACCAGCAGCGCACGAAGGTTCCTTTTTCTCCGCATCCTCGTCAGTACTTGTCATTTGTTGATTTGTTGATGATAGCCTGTACTACAGTTTTTTAATCCACTCATCTGCAGATGGGCACTTACGCTATTTCCAAATCTTAGCTATTGTAAATTGTACTGCTATGAACATAGAGGTGTATATGTTCTTTCTGGTTGGTGTTTCTGATTTATTGGGATCTATTCCTAGGAGTGGGATTACTGAGTCATATGGCAGTTCAATTTTTAATTTTGTTAGGAAACTTCACTACTGTTTTCTACAGTTTCTGCACCAGTCTGCAGTGTATGGGGTTCCCTTTTCTCCACATCCTCACCAGCACTTGTCATTTGTTGATTTGTTCATGATAGCTATTCTGACTTGTGTGAGGTGGTACCTCATTGTTGTTTTGATTTGCATTTCTTCGATGATTAGTGATTTTGAATATTTTTTTCATATACCTGTCGGCCTTTTGTATGTCTGCCTTTGAGAAGTGTCTATTTAGGTCCTTTGCCCATTTTTTTGATTGTATTGTTTATCTTCTTTTTGTTAAATTGTATGAGATCCCTATAAATTTTGGAGATTAAACCCTTATCAGATGTCACATTGGTAAATATGTTCTCCTATGCAGTGGGCTTCCTTGTTATTTTGTTGATGGTTTCTTTTGCAGTTCATAAGTTCTTTTTTTAAGATAGTCCCATTTGTTTATTTTCTCCTTATTTTGTCCTAGGAGATGTGTTGGTAAGCATATTGCTACAAATTATATCTGATATATTGCTGCCTATGGATTCTTTTAAGAATTTTATGGTTTCCAGTCTTACATTTAAGTTTTTTATCCATTTCCCCTAAGAACGGAAGAAGACAGGGATGCCCACTTTCACCACTCCTGTTAAGCATAGTACTGGAAGTGCTACCCATAGAGACCAGACAAGAAGAAGAAATAAAAGGCATCCGAATTGGAAAAGAAGAAGCAAAACTGTTATTATTCACTGATGACATGATATTGTACATAGAAAATCCTAAAGACTCCATCAAAAAACTACTTGATTTAATAAATGAATTCAGCAAAGTAGCAGGATACAAAATTAACACCCAGAAATCTATGGCATTTTTATATACCAATAATGAACTCACAGAAAGAGAAATGAAAACAAACAAGCCCATTCACCATTGCACCAAAAAAAATTAAGATACCTAGGAATAAACTTAACTAAGGAGGTAAAGTACTTGTACTCGGAAAGCTACAGGACGGTGAAAAAAGAAATAGAATAAGATGTAAACAAGTGGAAGAATGTACCATGTTCATGGATTGGTAGAATAAACTTCATTAAAATGTCCATACTACCCAAAGCAATCTATAGATTCAATGAAATCCCATTAAAATACCAATGGCATATTTCACAAACCTCAAAAAATTTATATGGAATTAAAAAAGACCCCAAATAGTCGCAGCAATCCTGAGAAAAAGAAGAAAGTTGGAGGGATCACAGTAATAGACATCAAGTTATGTTACAAAGCCACTGTTCTCAAAACAGCATGATACTGGTGCAAGAACAGACATATAAACTAATGGAACAAAACAGAGAACCCAGAAATCAACCCAAACCATTATGCTCAATTAATATTTGACAAAGGAAGCAAGAGCATGCAATGGAGTCAAGACCGTCTCTTCAATAAATGGTGTTGGGAAAAGTGAACTGATACATGCAAAAAAATGAAACTTGACCACTAACTTAAACCATACACAGAAATAAAACTCAAAATGGAAAAAAAGACTCAGTGACACATTTTAAATGGATTCTGCAGGTTCCAGAGGTGGCTTATCTTAAAGCAGGCTTTTCAACCCAACAAAGCAGCCTTAATTTTCTACCAGCAAAGCTGTCTGTAATTCATTCCTTAATCCAAGAAACATTTCAGAGCCCACTCTTTTAAGAGTTAGGCACTGAAAACAACACAGTCAACAATAGATTCCTGACAACAATGAATTCATAGTCTAGCAAATTAGATAGACATTGAACAATTTCAGTAACCATGAGTTTTATGTCATGGAGAACACAGGGTGCCATGAGGAAATATAACAAGGATTCTCACCTAATATGGGTTTAGGGAAACTTTCTCAGAGGAAATTACCTTGAACTGAGTTCTAAGTAATAAATAGGAATTGGCTGAGTAAAAATATCAGCACAGAAGGAATGAGTGGGCTAGATTTCAGGCAAAGGGTCATTGTGTTTAAAGGCCCTAAAGCAAGAGAGAGTATGACTGTTTTAAGACTTAAATATTTTCAGTGCAGCTAGAGCAGAGATAGTATGAGGGGGAAAGGTAGGTGGGTCATAGGAGATGATCAGATCCTCATGTCCCCATAGCTAATGTTAGGAGCATTTCTCAGGATCTGTCAAGTAAACAGGAAGAAAGTAATCCAGATTTATGATTCTACTAGTGGCCCAGGGCATGAAACTCTTGCATGGGGGGGGGGGGGTCCCTCAGCCCAGCCTGCACCATGTCCAATCGGGGACCCCTGTGGGATCGGGCCTAAACCGGCAGTCAGACATCCCTCTCATAATCTGGAACTGCTGGCTCCTTACCACTTACCTGCCTGTCTGCCTGATCACCCCTAACTCCTCTGCCTGCCTGCCTGATCACCATGAACCTCTCTGTCTGCCTGCCTAATCACCCCTAACTGCCTCTGCCTGCCTGCCTGATCACCCCTAACTACCGCTGCCTGACTGATCGCCCCTAACTGCCCTCCCCTGCAGGCCTGATCTCACCCCCAACTTCCCTCCCTGCCAGCCCGATCTCACCACCAACTGCCCTCTCCTGTCAGCCTGATCGCCCCTAACTGCCTCTGCCTTGGACCCCACCACCATGGCTTTGTCCAGAAGGAACTCGGACAACTGGAAGATGTCGTCAACCCGGATAATTATCATATTACTCTTTTATTAGTATAGATAGATGATATAGGATAGTAGTGCTTAAATGGGGGGGGGGGCTTTTTCAGCCGGAGGAGATGCTCTTGGCAGACAAAAATACATAATCCCTATATCTGGACTGATAGCCAGCCATATGCATTATACTGCCAAACTGGTCATTAAAAAATTGAACTGCTTTCTTACACCTTACACCAGTTGTTGCCTTTAAAACCCCTCCTCAGCCCCCACCTTAGGTTCTGCCTTTGCAGTTCACCCAAATTAGGTTCTGATTGGTCAGTTTCTATGACAGTCAGCATCAAAAGCTCAACCTCTTAGGCAGCCATTGGCTCCTCACAGTTCACCCAGATTTGGTTCTGATTGGTCGGTTTCTATGGCAGTGAGCATCAAAAGCTATGCCTCCTAGGAAGCCATTGGCTCCTCGCAGTACAACCAGATTTGGTTTTGATTGGTTGGTTTCTATGCCAGTCAGCATCTCTGGGCCTATCTCCGGGTCTGATCAGAGAGGTGGAGCTGATCAGCAGAGCTTGCAGAGGCCTGGAGAGAAAGAGAGGTGCGGCTGCTGGCAAAGCCCAGAGAGAAAGAGAGAGGCAAGGGCTGAATAACAGCTGCCATGGATGCTACAGATCAGACCCTGCCTCTCTCTCTGGGCCTTGCTCCAGGCCTGATCTGCAGCCCCCTTGGCAGTCAGTGCTGGGTCGCCACAGCAACCAAGCACTGACTGCAGGACTGACTTCCAGTGTTCGGTCAAGCCTTCAGTCATTATGGACCCTGGGATTTTATATATTAGGATTATTAACTTAACTTAACTTGTATTTCTGTTCTGATTCTCATTTTAGCATATACCAGTAAATCCTATATAATAAAAGGTTAATATGCAAATCAACTGAACGGCAGAACTACTGGTCACTATGACACACACTTCAGCAGCCAACTGGCCCTATCCAACCCCAATCGTCCCCCCCAACTGCCACCAGCTCCCCCACCCAGCCGGCCCCACCCCCAATTGCCCCCACCCTGGGCTCAGCATCTGCCTCCCCCTGGGCCACTTGGTCTCCCTGGGGTGAGGCTGCTCCAGTGGGTGAGCTGCGCCCACATCTACAGTGCACTGTAACAGATGGCCCACAAGATTGACCTGGCCAAGTTCACCCATGGCAAGTGTTCCACCCTCATCGTGACTGACCAGGGGGCCCGGAACCTCCACATCCCACTGCTGGACAATGTCATCAACTTCAGCTTCCCAGCAAGCGCAAGCTCTTCCTGTAGTGCGTGGGTCATGTAGCCCAGGCTGGCTGAAGTGTCACAGTCTACTACTTGGTAGCCCCAGATGAGGTCCCCTACCTGCTAGACCTGCACCTGTTCCTGGGCAATGCCCTCAACTCGCCGGCCACCAAAAGGAGCCCTCAGTTGCGGTCAGCATGGACAGTGTGCTGGGCCGGGTGCCACAGAGCATGGTGGATAACGAGGACTCTGGCCTGCAGAACACCCTGGAGGCATCATTGGAGCTGCCAGGCCTGGGCACCGTAGCTGACAATGCCCAGCAGCAGTATGCGTGCTGGTGGCCAGCACCCTTGCCAGAGTCCAACAAGTGGGATAAGGAGCTGGACCTACTTGGGCTGGGCCTGCACTCCCTCTTCAGCTCAAGCTTCAGGGAGGAGGAGCTGCAACAGCTGAGGCTGGCGGACAGCATCAAGCAGTACCGCTCACAGGCGACCATCTTTGAGATCAACGCCTCCAGCTGGGACCTGAGCAGCCAGGTGATGTGGGCCAAGTGGCAGAAGGACTGCAAGGCCATTGACAGCTTCCAGTAGGGCCAGCAGGAGCAGCAGGAGGGCCTGGCTGGTCCAGCCCCAAGCTTCCCAGCAGGGCAAGTGGAGCAGCCTGAGAAAGAGGAGGAGGAGAAGGAGGAGGTGGGAGAGAGCTGGAGGATGTCTTCACAGAGGCCATGGACTGGAAACAGCAACAGCCAGGACGTGAGCAGGGAGCCAAGAGGCGGAAGGAGTTGGCCCAGCCACTGGTCCAGGATTTCTATGTCCTCTATCAGCCCAAGGACTTCAACAGTGAATGGGGCCTGAGCATTGGAGGGGACAGGGGCACCTTTGAGCAGCAGGTGGCTGGCGCTGTCCTGGACTTGATGGGGGATGAGGCCCAGATCCTGACCAGGGGCTGGCAACAGCTCAAGTGGGATGGGACTGTAAGAAGAAGCAGTTTGTGGAACAGTCAGGATAGTAGGACAAGAAGAAGATCAAGACAGAAAGTGGTGGCTACATCAGCAGCTCCTACAAGTGGGACCTCTATCAGAAGTGGATGCAGAAACAGAAAATCACCGTATGGTCAATGCCTGAGCCCCAGTGGGCCGCCAGCAGTAGGCCCTGTCGGTGGTGCTGTTTCAGCCCAATCCAGTCAGGGCATTTGCAGGAGGCAACCAATTCATGTGTCTTTCTCACATCCATGTTTCTCTCTCTGTCTCTCACCTTCCCTTCTACTCTAAAAATCAATGAAAAATGTCTTCAGGTGAGGATTAACAAAAAAATATGCATACATACACACCTATACATAAATACATGAATATTGGGGGGCTGAGGGGAGGGGCCCCACAGGTGCATGCATTTTGTGCACTGAGACTCTAATATATACATTTATGTTTCAGTACAGGTAACTGGATTCTAGTAAATGAAGACCAAGTCATAGGCAGGTCATACAAGAAAAAGCACCTAAGCTGGCTCTGAACCTAAGCACCACCTGCATTAACTGCTTCTAATAATAGTGATTACTCCCCAAAAGCCATATCCAAACAGTACAATGGTATTGGTAGTGAAAGATAGTCCTTTATCAGATGCTGGATTCAGAGCCTAACAAACCAGAGGGGAAGTGATTTACCCAGGGGCATATTTTGCCATACTTACTGATCTATTTCCTGGTACATATTTGCATTAGAATGTGGAACATGGGAATCTCTGTGTTCTTCCATAGATCCCCAGTGTGCAAACAAATGTGACTCGCACACAGCTAATCACTTTAATGTGTTGCCAGCAGCATAGGCATCTATGCTGACATATCATGAAAATAGTTTCCCCCAAGCTGACAATGCCTGACAGGTGAGAAGAAAACACTGGAAGAAAATAAAAAGCAAAAACAAACACTAAAACTCCATTTCTCTCTATCACGTCCAACAATTATTGGTATAGTCAAGCACAGCATTCATTCTAAATATGGACCACCTTGATATTTAAAGTCTCATGTTTCTTTAAAATTAAGTAGCTTTAGAGTGAGAAATTATTGCTATAGTAACAGATTATCCACAATTAAAAAAAATAAACATGCATGTCAAAGCAAGAGTCCATTCAAACTATATCTATATACATAAAAGGCTAATATGCTAAGTGTCCAACCATCTGACTGGTCGCTATTACGTGTACTGACCACCATGGAGCAGATGCTCAATGTAGGAGCTGCCGAGCTGCAGTGACTTGACAGCAGTGGTTCTCTGGTGACTCACCCTGAAACCAGAGAGGAGGGAGACTGACTCCTCGCAGGGCCATGCGATTCCACATTTGGCTTTGGGTTATGTTGTTGCTAGGGCACTGTCGACCCTGAATGTTTTACTACACACTTGCATTTGTGTTCCACAACCTGTATGACAGCAACTTTGCAGAGTGCCCACTCGCACTCCAGGAACCCTTGGGGGATGTCGAAGAGCCGATTTTGGCACAATCCATGCAGGCCAGACCAAGGGACCCCACCTGCTGGAGGGCCCCCTCTCACTCCACAGATGCCAGGGAGGGACTGCAGGAGGTTGGCTCCAGGGCTTGTCTGGCCCATTTTGCCCAGTCATGCCCGACCAGCCACCTTCTAATTAATTTCCTTTCAATGTGCATGAATTCGTGCACCGGGTCACTAGTTAATAATAAGCAAATAAAATGAGAGAACTGTGGTATTCAAAAGCATTGATCCCTGGCTGGTATGGCTCAGTTGGTTGGGAATCATCTTGTGCAATGAAAGGTTGCTGGTTCAATTCCCAATCAGGGCACATTCCAGGGTTGAGGGCTTGATCCCCAGTAGAGAGCATGCAAGAGGCAGCAGAATGATATTCTCTCTCACATGGATGTTTCTCTCCCTCTCCATTCTTCTCTCTCAAAAAATATATTTAAAAATCTTTAAATAAAAATAAAAAATAAAAGCATTGAATATTTTCTATTTTTATTTCTCTAAAACTACATAACCACACTTAGAATATAAATTTTAGATTAAATCAAAGGATTTTGATTTGCTCAGCTTGAAGGGCAAGCTTTGTTTTTTAAGAATAAACATTCTTTTTGCTTTTTTGCACCTACTGATTTTAATAAACGTCACAATATTTGGAAATATATTTGGCTCTTTTAAGAAGAACAAGATTCCTTTTAAAAAAGGAGATATGCTTTTAACAACACAGAAAGAGGTTTTGTTGTAAACACAGGCTGAAGTTAGATTGACTTTATTCTTTTTCAATTTTTGATTTATAAAAAAAGGGGGCAACCCAAGCCATTATGCTCAATTAATATTTGACAAAGGAGACAAGAGCATACAATGGAGTAAAGACAATCTCTTCAATAAAGTTGATGGGAAAATTGGACAGATACATGCAAAAAAGTGAATCTAAGGCCACAAGGAGCTCCAGTGATTCTGATCCTAGCCGAGTGTGGCTCCGACCAACCTATGGCAGCCACACGTCTTGGTGTTGGAGCTCTTCAGTGACACTTGGGTGGTGCAAAGCTTTCACTGCAAATGGCCTAGGCCCATGCAACTTGACGTTTGAACCTTCTGATGATAGTCAGAATGGGGAGACCACACAATCCCCAGAGGAAAGAAAATGAGGAGTCACCAAGAAAAAGGAAATTAGTGAAATGGAAGCATACAACATGACAAAAAAGAATTCAGAGTAATGGTTGTACAGTTCATACACCTGATGGATGAGAAAATCAACAACCTATGTAAGAATCAGGAAGAAATAAAAAGTGATATAGCTACAATCAAAAACAGCATGGAAGGTTTCAACAGTAGACTAGAAGAAGCAGAGGACCGAATTAGTGAGTTACAGGATAAGGTAGAGAAACAAGCTCAATCTGAACAGCAACTGGAGAAAAAAATTAAAAAGCAGGAGGAGAGCCTAAGGGAATTTTTGGAACAACATGAAACGAAGTAACATACGTATAATAGGGCTGCCATAAGGACCAAGAAGAGCAGCAAGGATTAGAAAATCTATTCAAAGAAATAATGAGAGAAAACTTCCCAGATATGGGGAAGAAAAAAGTTACACGAGTACAGAGAGTCCCAAGCAAGATGAATCCCAAAAGACCCACACCAAGACATGTCATAATTACAATGGCAAATGTTCATGACAAAGAGAGAATCTTAAAGGCTATAAGAGAGAGACAGAGAGTTACCTACAAAGGATCCCCCATCAGATTATCAAATGATTTCTCAACAGAAACACATCAAGCTAGAAGGGAATGGAATGAGGTATACAAAGTGATTCAAAGCAAAAGACTGAATCCCAGAATACTCTATCAAGCAAGACTATCAATCAGAATTGAAGGGGAAATCAGAAGCTTTGCAGACAAAAAAAATGCTAAGGAAGTTTATCACTACCAAGACAGCAATGCAAAAAATGCTAAAGGGAATGCTGTAAAAAGAAGAAATAGAAAGGGAAGAAGGAACACAGGCATAAAGTACAGAAATAGCTACAAACAAGTACCTATCAATAATAACATTAAACATAAATGGATGAAATGCTCCAATCAAAAGACATCTAGTGAGTGAATATATAAGAAAACATGACCCATATATATGCTCTCTACAGGAGACCCACCTCAGAACAAGGGACTCACACAGACTGAAATTGAAGGGATGGAAAACTATCAGGCAATTGGAAATGAAAAAAAAAAAAAACACAACCAAAAACCCTTGGGTAGCAATACTTATATCTGACAAAATAGACCTCAAAGTGAAGACCATAACAAGAGACAAGAAAGGCCATTTCATAATTCTAAAGGGATTGATACAACAAGAGGATATAACTCTGGTAAACTATTATGCACCCAATGCAGGAGCACCGAAATACATTAAAAAAAAAAATTTTTGGAAGATATCAGGGGAGAGATTGACAGCAACACAATCATAGTAGAATTTAATACCCCATTAACATCACTGGATAAATGCTCTAGACAAAAAAATTAGCAAAGAAACATCAATCTTAAATGACGCACTAGATCAGATGGACTTAAGTGACATCTTTAGAACATTCCACCCCAAAACTACAGAATATACATTCTCCTCAAGTGCACATGGAACATTTTCAAAGATAGACCACATATTGGGTCACAGGCAAACTCTTTCCAAATTCAAGAGGATTGAAATCATATCAAGCATCTTATCAGATCACAATGGCATAAAATTAGAAATCAACTACAGTAAAAACAATCACAAAAATTCAAACACTTGAAGACTGAATAGCACACTACTAAACAATGCGTGGGTTACAAAAAATCAAAGAAGAAATAAAACACATCCTGGAAACAAAGAACAATGAAAACATAACAATCCAAAATCTTTGGTACACAGTGAAAGCAGTCCTCAGAGGGAAATTCATAGTTCTACAAGCCTACCTCAATAAACAAGAAAAATTGGTAATAAGCCATCTAACTCTGCAACTTGAATTAGAAAGAGCAACAAGAAAGGCCCAGTGTGAGCAGAAGGAAGGAAATAATAAAGATCAGAGTGGAAATAAATGACACAGAGACCAAAAAAATAAATAAATAAATAAAAATACATAAGATCAATGAAACCAAGAGCTGGTTCTTTGAAAGGATAAACAAGATTGATGAATCTCTAGCCAGGCTCACTAAGAAGGAAAGAGAGAGGACCCAAATAAACAAAATCAGAAATGAAAGAGGCGAAATAACAACAACCCCCATAGAAATATGTGGAATCATAAAAAAATACTATGAGCAACTCTACTCCATCAACCTAGAAGAAATGGACATACTCCTAAAAAAATATGACCTTCCAAACTCAACCAGGAGGAATCCAAAAATCTGAGTAAGCCGATAACTATGGAGGAAATTGAAGCAGTAATCAAAAAATTTCCAACAAACAAAAGCCCTGGACCAGACAGCTTCAAAGGGAAGTTTTATCTAACTTTCAAAGAAGAAATGAAACATATCTTCCTCAGACTATTCCAAAAAAATTCAAGAGGAAGGAGCACTTCCAAGCTCTTTCTACAAAGCCAGCATTACCCTAATACCAAAACCAGATAAAGACAATATAGAGAAAGGGAATTACAGGCCAATATCCCTCATGAACATAGACATCGAAATCCTCAACAAAATTCTAGCAAATCTAATTAAGCAATACATTAGAAAGACCATACACCATGACCAAGAGGGACTTATCCTGGGGATTCAAGGATGGTACAATATCCACAAAACAATAAATGTTATACACCACATAAACAAACTGAGAGATAAAAACCATATAATCATATATATTGATGCAGAAAGAGCATTTGACAAAATCCAACACCCTTTCTTAATAAAAACTCTCAGCAAGGTGGGAATAGAAGGATTATATGTCAACATAATAAAAGCCATATACAACGAACCCACAGCCAACATCATACCCAATGGGCTAAAACTAAAATAATTTCCCCTAAGAACAGGAACAAGACAGGGATGACCACTCTCACCACTCCTCTTCAACATAGTACTGGAAGTACTAGCTATTGAGATCAACAAGAAGAAGAAATAAAAGGCATCCAAATTGGAAAAGAAGAAGAAAAACTGTCCTTTTCTCAGATGACATGATATTGTATATAGAAAACCCCAAGGACTCCATCAAAAAACTACTATACTTAATTAATTTGGCAATGTAGCAGGATACAAAATTAACACCCAGAAGTCTATGGCTTTTCTGTACACCAATAATGAACTCACAGAAAGAGAAATTAAAAAAGCCATCCCATTTACCATTGCAACAAAAAATTTAAGATACCTAGGAATAAACTTTACCAAGGAGACAGAGGACCTGTTCTCAGAAAATTTCAGGATGCTGAAAAAGAGGCAGAGGAAGACATGAACAAATGGAAGAATATACCATGTTCATGGATTGGTAGAATCAACATAATTAAAATGTCCATACTACCCAAAGCAATCTCTAAATTCAACACAATCCCCATTATAATATCAATGACATACTTCAAAGGCCTAGAACAAATTCTCCAAAAATTGATCTGGAATAAAAAAAAAGACCCCGAATAGCTGCAGCAATCTTTTTTTTTTAAATATATTTTATTGATTTTTTACAGAGAGGGAGGGAGAGAGATAGAGAGTTAGAAACATCAATGAGAGAGAAACATCAATCAGCTGCCTCCTGCACACCCCCTACTGGGGATGTGCCTGCAACCAAGGTACTTGCCCGCAACCAAGGTACGTGCCCTTGACCGGAATCGAACCTGGGACCTTTCAGTCTGCAGGCCGATGCTCTATCCACTGAGCCAAACCGGTTCCGGCGCTGCAGCAATCTTGAGAAAGAAGAACAATGTTGGAGGGATCACAATACCAGATATCAAGCTATACTACAAAGCCACTGTTCTCAAAACTGCCTGGTACTGGCACAAGAACAGACATATAGACTAGTGGAACAGAACAGAGAACCCAGAAATTGACACTCAATATTTGACAAAGGAAGCAAGAGCATACAATGGAGACAAGACAGTCTTGTCAATAAATGGTGTTGGGAAAACTGGAAAGATACTTGCAAAAAAAAAAAATGAAACTAGACCACCAACTTACACCATGTATAAAAATAAACTCAAAATGGATAAAGGACTTAAACATAAGATGGGAAACCATAAAAATCTTAGAAGAAGCCATAGGCAACAAAATAGCAGACATTTATCGTAGCAATATCTTTACCAATACCGTTCCTTGAGCAATGGAAACTAAGGAGAAAATAAACAAATGGGACTACATTAAAAATAAAAAACTTCTGCACAGCAAAACAAACAAACAAATAAACAAACAAAAACAAACAAACAAAAAACCCATCAGCAAAACAACAAGAAAGCCCACTGCATGGAAGAACATGTTTGCCAATGTTATCTCTGATAAGGTTTTAATCTTCAACATTTACAAGGAACTCATACAACTTAACAAAAGAAAGATAAACAATCTAATAAAAAAAATGGGCAATGGACCTAAACAGACACTTTTCAAAAGAGGATTTTCAGAAAGCCAAGAGACATATGAAATCATGCTTAAAGTCATTAATCATCCAAAAGATGCAAATCAAAACAACATGAGGTACCATCTCACACCTTTCAAAATGGCTATCATCAACAAACCAACAAATGACAAGTTGTGGAGACGATGCAGAGAAAAAGGAACCCTCATGCACAGCTGGTCGGAATGCAGACTGGTGCAGCCACTGTGGAGAACAGTATGGAGTTTCCTCAAAAAAGTAAAAATTGGAACTCCCATTTGACCCAGTAATACCACTTCTAGGAATATATCCCAAGAAAAGAGAAATACCCATCAGAAAGGATATATGCACCCCTATGTTCACAGCAGCACAATTTACAATAGCTAAGATTTGGAAGCAGCCTAAATGCCCATCAGCAGACGAATGGATTAGAAAACTCTGGTACATCTACACAACGGAATACTAAGCTGCTGTAAAAAAGAATGAATTCTTACCATTTGCAACAACCTGGATGGATCTGGAGAGCATTATGCTCACTGAAATAAGCCAGTCAGTGAAAGATAAACACCACATTATCTCACTCATTTATGGATAATAAAAAATATTACAAACTGTTGTGCAAAAATAGACAGAGGCAAAGAAGCATTGAACAGACTGTCAAACTGCAGTGGGAAGGTAGGGGAAGGTTAGGGGGTAAGAGATCAACAGAAGTCCTTCTATGCATGCATATAACCAACAGATGCAAGACACTGGGGGCGGAGGACGAGGGCAAGTGCTGGGGGGTAGGGGAGGCCAGAGGTAAGCCAGTGGGGGAAAAAAAGAGACATATGTACTTCTATTTGTAATACCTTAAACAATAATTTTTTTAAAAAATAAAAATAAATGCAAACTAAATAGTGTCTTTGTTAATGATTCTGAACCCTAACTGCATATGAACCCATTCAGGAACATTTTTTCTTTAAAAAATTAAAAAATGTTAATAAAATTATATGCTTCAAGTGTACAATTCTATAATGCATTATCTGTATAATGCATTGTATGTTTTTCTTTTACCTTTCTTTTTTTAAAAATGCTGTTGTCTGGACCTCACAGCTAGAGCTTCTGAATTAATTGTTGGCAGTGTGGGGGAAAAGGATATCAATTTTATGAAAAGACTAGAGGCCCAGTGCACGAAATTCATGCACAGGGGTGTGTGTCCCTCAGCCCAGCCTGCACCCTCTCCAATTTGGGACATCCCTCTCACAATCCAGGACTGCTGGCTCCCAACCGCTCGCCTGCCTGCCTGCCTGATTGCCCCTAACTGCTTCTGCCTGCCAGCCTGATCACCCCCTATCCACTCCCCTGCCAGCCTGATCGATGCCTAACTGCTCCCCTGCTGGCTTGATTGCCCCTAACTGCCCTCCCCTGCAGGCCTGGTCACCCCCAACTGCCCCCCCCCCCGCTGCAGGCCTGATCGCACCCAACTGCCCTCCCCTACCAGCCCTCTTGTGGTGGCCATCTTGTATTCACATGGGGGTGGCCATCTTTGACCACATGGGGGTGGCCATCTTGTGTGTTGGAATAATGGTCAATTTGCATATTACTCTTTTATTAGATAGGATTGCAGGTGGAGATACTGTGGGCCAGACTGAGCAGCATGAGTTTCCAGTGGGCTGCATCAGTTGACTAGTTTTCTGTGGGTTACATGTCTGGATAGCATGAAGAGTCTGGGTCTCAGCATGGAAGCTCCACTGCAGCCGGTATGGTTCCATTAATGTTTTCCTAAGCTCAGCTGTGATCTTAACAAGTTCTAGCTGAGCCTCTTCAATTTTTACTGCTTTTTATTCCAAGCATAATAGCAATTACAATTGGGTGGGAGTGTCATGAAATTTAGAAAAAAAAGTACTTGTCAAGTTGAATATGGTGCCTTCCTATTTCCTGGATGTTTTGAGTTTGCTTTTGAGAATGACACCTTCCTGGGGATGTCTAAAGAACACTACACTATCACAAGTTGAAATTGCAGTGTGTCACAGCTGCGTATCTTTTTATTCAAATATTTTCTTGGAAACAATTTAACCTAGGATTTCTTTTTTTTTTCTTGATCCATGAGGAAAATGGGGCTCAGGCAGGGTAATTGGAAATCTACTTTGGTTCCTTTTGCTGTGTTTGCACCATGTTTTGCCCAGGAAATACCTATTGGGAATATTATTGGTAAAAAAGTTCTGAGTACTGGTGGAGAGGAGATAGAAAGCAGAAAGAGTGAAAAAAGAGGGTGGTTTATCAGGATACTTTATTACAGTTGTGGAGTGTCAACCTGGCCTCCTTGTTTCCTTGTATTTATCATCACCATCACCAACTAATTCTCTCTCTCTCTCTCTCTCTCTCTCTCTCTCTCTCTCTCTTTCTCTCTCTCCTCTCCCATCTCTCCTTTCTCCCTAGATTTCCCAGTACTTTTAGATCCACCACAATTCTTAGGACAATAAATTAATTTATAATTCTCAATAGCCTTCACCTACCCATCTTCTCTGTTCACAAACTGTGGGGAATAAAGGTAGTTTCCCAAAATGGGGTTGGGGATCCAAACAACAGTGGATACATGTCCTCTCTCCTACCTCTCTATGTACCCAATGCAACCAATGAAATTTTGGCCAGGCAAAGCCCTGAATCATACATCCTGCCCTTCATGGCTTGGTACTATTAGGGAGTGATCTGGTTTTTGGCACTCCCTTTCCTCAGAAATGGATCCTGCCTTCCCCACTCTGGCCTTTTGGCTGATATACTGCAGTGTGTAAACAGGTCTCTAGTTAATACTGCCCCTGCACTGTGGGGTGTCTTTGCATAAACTGCTTCATGAATCCCCTGCTTTTGTCCCTACCCCTCCACCTGACTGAAAAGTTGGCTAATGCCTGCATGACAGTATTATGATAGAGTTTGATGCAACCCATCAGATAGAAGAGGCAGCCCCTGGTTTCTTTGTATCTCACTCATTTCTGCCTGTTATCGGCCTTTCCTCACTTTGTCAGCTGTGTTAATACCATCAAACCTGAGTCTTTCAGAACTCACTACATATTATCAGGAAAGGACTACATGGCCTGGCTTATTTGGGGTAACCTCTGTCAACCAAAGCTCCTTAAGCATACCAGTCTTGAGCTTGCTATACTCATTGACCTTCAGGAAATTTTTATTATCAGGTTCAATCATTTTAGACCTTTGGTTTTCTATTGGATTTAGATCCTTTAAATTAACTTTCAGTTGTAGGGAATATCCTCTTGTTCCAATTTCCCTACTATCTGCAGGTCTGACACTGAAGAGTTATCCTATTATCTTACAGACAGACAAAATGGAACCTTTGTCTCTTTGTTCCTAGTTATTACCATTCACCACCAAATTAGTGGTGTTTTTTTTTCCCCCTGGGTCTGGAATATGGAAATGTTGACATTAAAGTGTGAATATACATAAATCTCTCCTCAGTGATTTTTCCCCTTGACCCATGTGTATTTTATTTTTTTTCAAAAAAAGATTTCATTTATTTTTTAGAGAAAGAGGAAGGGACAGGGAGAGAGATAGAGAAACATCAATGTGAGAGCAAGACATCCATCAGCTCTATGTGCCCTGACTTGGAATCGAACTGGCAACCTTTAGGTACCTGGCACCATGCCCAACTAAATGAGCCAAACTGACTAGGGCTATTTTTTATTCTTAAACTGTTCTCCTCATAAGACCCATAGGTTGTAATATATTTTCTATGTATATTTATATTTTAGCAAAATACCAAAATGCCTTTGGCTTCTAGATGCTGTATGAGAAAAGCATGCAATATTTTGACTTTCATTTTTATTCTCTTCTTAATAAAGCTACTTTTCCTTTAGAGACTCATAGCAAGGGTGGGCAACTTGGGAAGGAGGAAATCTGCTACTGGCAAAAAATATTCTTGACCTTTCCAGTACTATTTATTTTATTGACAATAAATATGCAAATAAATTGTATTTAAATAATGCATAATGGCTAGAAATCCATGATTTCATGTTTGGTTGAGCCATCTGCTACATACTGAACCTGTTCTTTTTTCAAGTCCATAAGGATAGTTAGGGATGAGCCTAAGACGACATCTGAAGGAGGAGGACACTTTATCAGAGAAGTTGGTATATAGAAGTCATTTCTGAACTCTGAGAATTAAGCAAAAACAGAGAGAAAAGTAAATGAGAATTAAGACCTTATTTGTAGTATTTGTGTAATTATGTTAACTCCAGAGGAAAGGTTTGAGGCAGTGCTATCCAATGAAAATTTCTGCAGTTGTGTAAATGTTCTATGTCTGTGCTGTGCAGTATGGTAGCTATTGGTTGCATGTGACTATTGAGTGCTTGAAATGCTGCTAGTGTGACAGAGAGACTAATTTTTATTGTAATTTAAATACTAACAAGTGGCTAGTGTCTGTGGTATTTAGCAGCTAAGATTTTGAGAATTGGACTCTAGAGTGAGCAACTCTGATTGCAATGTTGAGCTCCTCTCATTCTTTTTTTTTTTTTTTTTTGGTCACTTTGTTGTTCATAATTTTAAAAAAATTCTTTATTGATTAAGGTATTACATATGTGTTCTTATCCCTCCATTGCCCCCCCCACTCATGCCCTCACCCCCCCCCCACTGTTGTTTGTGTCCATTGGTTAGGCTTATATGCATGCACACAAGTCCTTTGGTTGATTTCTCCCCCATACCCCCACCCTCCTCTACCTTCCCTCTGAGGTTCACATTCTTTTCATATGCACACTGAAAAGCTGGAGATTTTTTGCATAACCAACCTTCCCTATTGCTAGTGCTTCTGAGTTTATTAGTCTATTTTCTTTACTACTTATACATTCCTGTTTATTATATTTGTTCAACAAATCTGTTCTAATGCTTAAAGTGTTGTAACATGGGCTATTTCGGAAGATATGCAAATTTTATTCAGTGTGACATTTACATAGATTTGATTAAATACACTTAATTTCCTCCTACTAAATGAATAATTTGGTCTGAACAAATCATTCTCATGTCACTGAGAATATATACTTGAGAAAGAGGTGTAAACAGAAGGAGGAGATAGTTTTAATTTACCAAGTTCTGAGGACTAATATCTCATTTATTACTTTGTAAAAAATCACTCATCAGATAAGAAAGATCAACATATCTGAGGCCTGCAGTGGGTCATGAAGAAATCTAGCATAAACTCTAATGGAATTCTGGTTTGCTCCTTGCTATTTGTCTCCTCATTTCTTTCCCTACTGCTGGCTACTCAACCTCTTCTAGAAGTTTCAGTGACAGGAAATCCTTTCTACTTAGTAAGGTTAACCATTCCACTGGTGGTTTACTTCCATATTTAGAAAGTTTCTCCTGATGTGACAGAATTGTTTTTCAGCTGTTTTTTTGTTTTGTTTTACTTATGGGATAACACAAGTACATGTGATTTTATTCCATTGTATTAGTGACACAAGTCTTTGAAGAGAAAACTCTTTTTTAATCCTTTAAAAATTATTATTCGAAGTATTGCATATGTCCCCTCTCCCCCCTATTGACCCTTTTTAACCTGTCTCTGCCCACCCTCCCCCCCCCCGCCCCAGGTCTTCACCACCCTATTGTTTGTATCCATGGGTTATGCATATATGAATACAAGTTCTTTGGTTGATCTCTTCCCACTTATCCTGCCTTCCCTCTGAGATTTGACAGTCTGTTCCATACTTCTATGTCTCTGGATTTATCTTGTTCATTTGATTCCACATATGAGTGAGGTCATGTGATACTTGACTTTCTCTGACTGGATTATTTCACTTAGCACAATACTATCCAGGGCCCTCCATGCTGTCTCAAAGGGTAAGAGATCCCTTTTTACTGCTGCACAGTATTTTATGGTGTAAATGTACCACAGCTTTTTTATCCACTCATCTACTGATGGGCACTTGGGCTGTTTACAGATCTTAGGTACCCAGAAATCGATGGCATTTTTATACACTATTGCAACAAAAAATTAAGATACTTAGGAATAAACTTAACCAAGGAGTTAAAAGACCTGTACTCAAAGAACTATAGGACATTGAAAAAAATATAGAAGAAGATATACACAAGTGGAAGAATATACTGTGTCCATGGATTAGTAGAATTAACATCATTAAAATGTCCACACTACCCAAAGCAATCTATAGATTCAATGAAATTCCAATTGAAATACCAATGTCATATTTCAAAGACCTAGAACAAATACTCCAAAAATTATATGGAACCAAAAAAAGACCTCGAATAGCTGCAGCAATCTTGAGAAAGGAGAACAAAGATGGAGGAATTATAATACAAGATATCAAGTTATACTACAAAGCCACTGTAATCAAAACAGCCCTGGTACTGGCACAAGAACAGGCATATATATTAATAGAACAGAATGGAGAACCCAGAAATCAACCCAAGCTATTATGCTCAATTAATATTGGACAAAGGAGGCAAGAGCACTTCCTACTAGTCTCTCTGCAGTCTTTACTTTCAGTCCTTGATTATCAGCATTCTCTCCAGCTAGTCTTCAATTGATTATTCAGGGTGGTTCTTCTGTATTTTAGTTGGAATGCCAGTTTGGTCCTGGGAGAGTGTCAGTATAGCTTCCACTTAATCTACCACTATTTTGGAACTCCAGATATTGTACAATTTTTTAAAGCGCCTGTAAGTATTATTAGGTAAGAGTTATAATAAGTGTAAAACAAATGTCAAAATTATTAAGATTTTAAGACATTATGGCAGTGTGTTTGTAAGCAATAAGGGAATCGACTAAGAAATTGTTAGACAAAGATTTTAGCAAGAGAGTGGTTACAACATTTTAGAAACAAAACAGCAGCTTCTCTTTATATACACAGGGATGCATAAGAAAGAACAATTGAAAAATATGTTTATTGTCCTAACCAGTTTGGCTCAGTGGATAGAGCGTCGGCATGCGGACTCAAGGGTCCCAGGTTCAATTCCAGTCAAGGGCATGTACCTTGGTTGGGGGCACATCCCCAGTAGTGGGTGTGCCGGAGGCAGCTGATTGATGTTTCTCTCTCATTGATGTTTCTAACTCTCTATCCCTCTCCCTTCCTCTCCATAAAAAATCAATAAGATATATTTTAAAAAAGAAAAATATATTTATTTACTTTAAAGGTTAACATATATAGGGTCAAACAAGGAGAAATGCATATTTCAATAGGAAGAAAATATTAAAGCAGTAAAAATCTATTGAGGGTATTGATAGAGGTAAGAATAACTGAAAAGACTATAATTAGCTTGGATAGGAAAGCACAATATATTAAAGATGCAAATTCCCTATATACTTATGTGCAAATGATTATAATCTTAAATGGAAACAAGATTTTTTCCTTAAACTGGATAAACTGATTCTAAATTTCATATGGATAATTATGCAATAATTATCAGAATAAAATTTCTAGACCAAAATGTGCTACAAACTGACAGAATTCAAGGAAGAAATAGGCAATTTAATAATAATTGGAGACTTCCATACTTCACTTTCAATAATGGATAAAACAACTAAAGTTGAATAAGGAAGTAGAAGATATGAACATCCCTGTGTAAACAAACTAGACATAACAGATATCTCTAGAGCACTTCACCCAACAAGTGCAGAATACACATTCTTCTCAAGTGCATATGAAATGTTCTCTAGGATAGGTTATACATTAGGCAGCTAAACAAACTTTAATATATTTAAATATGGAAATGTTTAACATATGTTTTCCAATAACAGGATAATAAAGGTAGAAATTAAAAAGAAGAAATCTGGGAAATTCACAGATATGTGAAAATTAAATAACATACTTCTAAATAGCCAATGTTTCAAAGAAGAAATCACAAAGAAAAATAGCAAGTACCTTGAGATGAATGAAACAGGAAGCATATCCTAAAACTTATGGTGTGAAGCTAAAACAATGCTTAGAGGGAAATTTACATTTGTAAATGCCCTTATTTTAAAAAAGAAAGATCGCCAATCAATGACTTAATGCTCAACTGTTATAAACTAGAAAGAGAACAAACTGTTCACCCAGCAATCAGAAGAGATGAAATAATAAAGATTAGGAATAAAGAATAGAAAAACAATAAAGCAATAAGATGAAAAAAAAAGTCAGTTCTTTGAAAAGATCATTAAAATGCACAAATCTTTAACAAGATTGAACTAGAAATAAAGACTAGAATTAGCCACAAAACACATGAAAAAGCAATTCACAGGGAGACTAGTTTATAAACATGTGAAATTATACTAAGCCTTATGCATATTAAATAAATGTAAATTATAACAGGAGAATGTTTCTACCTATATGAATAGAAAGGTACAACAAATCACGTTATACATTGTTGTTGGAAGTGTAGGAAAACCAGTATTCTTATTTCTTCCAGATGAATATGTATATTGTTATAACCACTTTGGGAGTCAATTTGTTAACATCTATCAAAATTGTAGTGCATATAAACTTGCCTATATGCACAAAGCAGTATGTGCAAGGTTACTCCTAAAACAGTTGCTTACTAAGGAAGTAGAGACAATAAGGGAATACCTTGTTGGTAGTGAACTTAAGAACAGTAAAAAAAATGACAAAATATTATTCATCTGCTTTTTATTATCATCATGTGCAGGTAATTCTTAACTGTGTCAGTGTTAAAATCCTGCCTTTCAAGGTAAATTCTTCCTACTGTCTCTCATCCCATGCTTGCCACGTTCTTAGCACTGTAGCATTCTACCTAATAATAGACAAATATGCAAATTGACCATACCTCCGACACACCCACAAGCCATGCCCACAAGCCACGCCCACCATCCAATCAGAGCAAGTATGCAAATTAACCCAACCAAGATGGCTACAGCAACAGAGAGCAAGGTTACCTAGGTAACAGAGGAAGCCAAGCTTTCCGCCTGCCCTTGCCAGGCCTAAGCCTCCACTCAAGCTACAAAGTTTCAATTATAGAAGGTAAACAAATTCAAACAGAAATGGCGGCAGAATGGAGCTTGAGAGAGCAGGCCAGCGTTGCCCCCGGCAACAGGGGAAGCAAAGCTTTCTGCACACCCTGGCCGGGCCCAGGCCTTGGCTTAAGGCTACAAAGTTTCAATTATAACCCCAACAGAAATGGCTGCCACCGCAGAGGGAGCCCCAGGCTTGGCTCCACTCCAGGCTACAAAATTTCAATTGTAGAAGGAAAATAAATTCCAGATACCAGGGCCTCCGCTTGAGTTGCCAGGGGGCGTGGCTGGCCTACAAACCACCACAGGCCCCTTGCTTAGGCCGTCCCATGCCCCAAGGGAACCCCACCCTGATCAGGGACACCCTTCAGGGCAAACAAGCTGGCCCCCACCCCTGTACCAGGCCTCTATCCTATCTAATAAAAGAGTAATATGCAGATTGATCATCACTGCAACACACAATATAGCTGCCCCCATGTGGTCAAAAATCCTGCCCCCATGTGGACACAAGATAGCCAGCAGGAGAGGGCAGTTGGGAGGCACCCGGCCTGCAAGGGAGGGCACTTGATAAGGACCATGCCTGCAAGGGAGGGCAGTTGGAGGTGATCAACCCTGCAGGAGAGGGCAGTTAGGGGTGACCAGGCCGGCAGAGGAGGGAAGTTGGGGGCAAACAGGCTGGCAGCGGAGTTGTTAGGGGGTGATCAGGCTGGCAGGCAGAAGCGGTTAGGGACAATCAGGCAAGGTAGTCAGGCAAGCAGTTGGGAGCCAGCTGTCCTGGATTGTGAGAGGGATGTCTGACATCCCTCGAGGGGTCCCAGATTGGAGAGGGTACAGGCTGGGCTGAGGGACAACCCCCCTCTGTGCACGAATTTTGTGCACCGAGCCTCTAGTTGTCTATAAAAGCAAGAGGCTAGAAGCAACCTAAATGTCAATTTATAGGGCAGTTGTCAAAGACAGTAGATCCATATAATGGCATGCAGCCACTAAAAAGAGAATAGGGACTTCTGATTTGGAATTATTATATCTGAGATACATTTTAAGGGAAAAATTCAAGGTGAAAAATGTGTGTAATGTATGCTTCAGTTTAGCCTTGATTTGTGTAGAAAATTGCTGGAAGGTGCAGGAGAAATTTATCAGTTATCTCTGGGAAGTATAACTGGGAGAGTTGGATTGCGGGGGGGGGGGGGGCAAGAAGAAAACTAAGTTTCACCATGCATCCTTTTTCATTGTTTGTGTTTTAGTAAACATGCTTTGTGTGTGTTTTTACCATATATGTTGATATTTTTTCAGTTAAAATGTGTGTATTTCTGTGTGCATATTGTTAGGTAAACCCCTGCTCCCAGACATTTTATTCGTTGCCATTGTATTGCTGCCATTATTGTATTTGACTGAATGCAAAAAAATAAAAACAGTTTCACAGTGCCCATCAGTAGATGAATGGATAAAAAAGCTGTGCTACATTTACGCAATGGAATACTATGCAGCCATAAAAAAGAAGGGGAGGACAGTTAGGGGTGACCAGGCTGGCAAGGGAGGGCAGTTAGGGGTGACCGGGCCAGCATGGGAGGACAGTTGGGGGTGACCAGTCCTGCAGGGGAGGACAGTTAAAGGCGACCAGGTCAGCAGGGGAGGGCAGTTAAGGGTGACCAGGCCGGCAGGGGAGGGCAGTTGGGGGCAATCGGGCCAGCAGGGGAGCAGTTAGGCCTCGATCAGGCTGGCAGGGGAGTGGTTAGGGGATGATCAGGCTGGCAGGCAGAAGTGGTTAGGGACAATCAGGCAGGCAGGCAGGTGAGCAGTTGGGAGCCAGCAGTCCTGGATTGTGAGAGGAAGGTCCCAGATTGGAGAGGGTGCAGGGTCACCACCCCTCCTCCCCCATGCATGAATTTTGTTCACCTGGTCTCTAATATATATTTATTTATTTATATATCTTCTAGTAGTTTTACAATTTAACAAAATGACAAATATTTACAGTCTGCACTGATGGAAATTTAACAAAATTAAAGAAAATACATAGAACAGGGCACCACTGGAATATAAATTGATCAGATTATTCATTTGGTAAAATTAAATTATTTGATTATAGGGAATTAATCTGTCTTTTTCATCCTTGTTGCCTAGCCCACTGCCTGGCACATGGAAGGCAAGGCTTAAATAAATATGTATTAGCTGCATGAATAAATAACCTAAGCTTGGTGAGAGGAAATATAAGGTCCTACTTCTGTGGTATTTTGACTTCTATATAAAATGAAAATCATGTTTATCATCAATAAACACCTGATTGGACATAGCCATATAAATCCAATTTTCTTTTTTCTAGTATTTTAGTTCTTGTCTTGTAGAGAAGAACTCTTAATTTCTCCTCCTCAGATATTCTGCAAGACAGTGTAAGGCATTTTTCAATTTGTTCCTCTTCTCTACCTCCTATATTTAACAAGTCACGAAGCCCTCCAATACCTCTTCATAAATATCTCTACTATGTAAAACTTTCTCTTTATTCTCTCTTCCACTGCCTTAGTTAAGACAGTCATGATTTATCAGCTAAATATATTTTTAAAAATGTAAATAAATTAATAAACATTTTAATCTCTTTCTGCCTCTGGTCTCTTTCTGCTAATATATCATTTATCACCACACAATCATGTTGACATTTGGCAAAATTATTTTTCAGTAGATGCAGATTTATACCACATAATTCTAACATGTTACCATTAGTTAATATTTTTTAATAGTCTGGATCTAAGTTATCTCTCTAGTGACAGTTCTTGGCAGTTCTTTACAGTCTTTTTCCTGTCTTTGAACATTTCATACTCTTAGCCACATCAGGGTCCTGACACATGCTATTTCATCTTCTTTGATTGCTCTTGCCCTCCTTCCTCCACTAGCTAACTATTGCTATTAAGGTTTCACTTAAAAATTACTTCCTCTGTTAAGCCTTAATTTAATCCCTTTAGGCTAGATTAGACCATCCTGCTATAGTATCCTATAATGTTTCCAACTCCTCCTTTGAACACTCATAACTCTTCCAATAACTTACTATATGTCTTCTTTGCTCAATTGTAAAATCTGTTTTGGCCATCTCTGTGTACCTGTAAAAATGTGGTGATTGGCAAATAGTAGGTACTGAAAAAATATTTGTTGAATGAATTAATGTTAACTGATATATGAACACATCATATACTTCTAATGAATGGGTGAATTTCTTTTTTTTTTTTACATTTTTAAATTGAATTAATTGGGGTGACATTGGTTTGCAAAACCATGCAGGTTCCAAGTGGACTACTCACTAAACATCATCTGCACACTGCATTATGGACTTACCACCCATAACAAAGTCACCTTCCATCCCCATTTCCCATGCTTTGCCCACCTAAACCCTATCCCCCTTTACTCTGGTTATTACCACATTGTTGTCTGTGTCGATGTGCCATATAATAGTTTGATGTAGTCATATATATACTAGAGGTCCGGTGCATGAAAATCCTGCATGGGTGTGTGTGTGTGTGTGTGTGTGTGTGTGTGTGTGTGTGTGTCCCTCAGTCCAGCCTGCACCTTGTCCAATCTGGACCCCTTGAGGGATGTCCAACTGCTGGCTCCCAACTGCTCGCCTGCCTGCCTGCCTGCCTGCTTGCCCCTAACCGCTTTTGCCTGCCAGCCTGATCACCCCTTAACCACTCCCCTGCCAGCCTGATCAACGCCTAACTGCTCCCCTGCTAGCCTAATTGCCCCTAATTATCCTCCCCTGCTGGCCTGGTCACCCCAAACTGCCCTCCCCTGCTTGCCTGGTTGCCCCCAACTGTCCTCCCCTGCTGGCCTGGTCACCCCCAACTGCCCTCTCCTGCCAGCCTGATTGCCCCCAACTGTCCTCCCCTGCAGGCCTGGTTCCCCACAACTGTCCTCCCTTGCAGGCCTGGGTCCCCCCGAACTGTCCTCCCCTGCAGACCTGATCGCCCACAACTGCCCTCCCCTGCTGGCCTTCTTGTGGTGGCCATCTTGTGTCCACATGGGGGCGGCCATATTTGACTACATGGGGGCGACCATCTTGTGTGTTGGAGTGATGGTCAATTTGCATATTACCTCTTTATTATATAGGATATATATATATATATATATATATATATATATATATATATATTTAGCCCCTTCTTTTATCTAGCCCCACAACCCCCTCCCCTCTGACAGCTTTCATTCTGTTCCATTTATCCATGTCTCTGTTTTTATTTTGTTCCTCATATTATTTTGTTCATTAGATTCCACGTATACTAGTAAGTGAGATCATATGATACTTATCTTTCTCTGGCTGTCTTATTCTACTTAGCACAGTAATCTCCAGGTTCATCCATGCTATTGCAAAGGGTAATATTTCCTTTATTCATTTTAAGCAGAGTAGTATTTATTGTGTAAATGTACCACATATTTTTTATCCATTCATCCACTGATGGAAACTTGATCTGTTTCCAGATCATGGCTATTACAAATAATGCTGCAATGAATATAGGGGTGCATATATTCTTTCAAATTAGTGTTTCTGGTTTCTTCAGATATATTCTCAAAGTGGGATTGCTGGGTCAAAAGGCAGTTACATTTTTAATATTTTGAGGTAAGTCCATACTGTTTTCCACAGTGGCTGCACCAGTCTGCATTCCCACCAGCAGTATACTAGGGTTCCCTTTTACCCACATCCTCACCAGCACTTGTTGATTTATTGATGATAGCCACCCTGACAGGCATGAGGTGATATCTCATTATGGTTTCAACTTGAAATGCTCTGATGATTAGTGATTTTTATCATTATGTCATATTCTATTGGTTATCTTTATGTCCTCTTTGGAGAAGTGTCTATTCAGGTCCTTTGCTCATTTTTAAATTCGGTGATTTGTCTTCTTGCTGTTGATTTGTATGTTATTTATATATTTTGGAAATTAACCCCTTAACATATGTATCATTGGCAAATGTGTTCTCTCATTCAGTGTTTTCCTTTTCATTTTGTTGATGGTTTCTTTTGCTGTGCAAAAGCATTTTAGTTTGATGTAGTCTCATTTGTTTATTTTTTACTAGCGTTCCTGTTGCAGGAAAAATCCCGCAATAGAGTTTCCTGCTTTTCTCTTCTCCCCCGGCCCCGCCTCCGCTCTTCCTTTGTCCCCCGGCCCGCCTTCTCCGCCAGCCCGCCTGCTTTTCCCTTCTCCCCCAGCCCCGCCTCCGCTCCTCCCTTGTCCACCGGCCCGCCTTCTCTGCCAGCCCGCCTGCTTTTCTCCCTTCTCCCCCGGCCCCGCCTCTGCTTCTCCCTTCTCCCCCCCACCCCCCCGCTTGCTTGCTTGCTTCTCCGCAGCTCTGCTCCCTTCTGCAGCTCTTGGCTTCTTTCTACGCTGTCTTGATATGCAAATTAGCCACCATCTTTGTTGGGGTAATTTGCATACTCGTCCTGATTGGTTGGTGGGCGTGGCTTGGGTGTAGCAAAGATGCGGTCAATTTGCATATTTGTCTATTATTAGGTAGGATTTGTTTCCCTTGCCCAATGAGATATACTTCCAAAAATATTGTTATGAGAAATGTCTGAAATTTTACTGCCTATGTTTTCCTCTAGCATTTTTATGTTCTTGTGACTTACTTTTATTACTTGGTAAATTTCTATATGATATCCATGTAAAATTCACATCCAATTTACCTGAAATGTTATTTCCCAATCCTTCACTGAAATATTGCAATCCTATGAGTATTTATTATGCCCCATTCATGTGCCAGTAGCTGTGCTAGGTGGTGGAGATATAAAGGCAGACAAGATATAGATCCTCACATTAAGGAGTACAAGATCTAATGAAGAGATACAAGCAAGTCAATGAATAACACGATACTCTGTGATGAGTGAGTGCATTGATAGAATTTTCTACAAAATGTAATAGTAACACAAATAAAGGATTATGTAATTATGAACTTTATTGGTGGAGTGGCAGTTGAGGTGAAAATTCAAGAAAGGTGTCACAGCATCTATCTACTCACCCCCAGGTCTTCACTACCCTATTGCTCGTGTCCATGGGCTATGCATACGAGTATATGGGTTCTTTGGTTTATCTCTTCTCACCCCCCCACATGCATCTACGTATGTCACAGTCTGTTTCATGCCTCTATGCTTCAGGTCTTATTTTGTTGATCAATCCATTTTGTTCATTAGGAAGATTTTAAACTTCTGAAAATTTTTTATTGCCTTATTTTTGGTTCTCTGTCATTGTACTTTTCCCACAAGTAAAAAAAATATGTGTCACTTGAAAAGTACTTTGATTTGATATTTTTCAGTATTAACAATAGCATAAAGTATATTTATCATACCATTAGAGAAAAACTAGAAAATGTTAGCAACTGATTAGTCTGCGACAGTGGTTGGCAAACTCATTAGTCAACAGAGCAAAATATCAACAGTACAAGGATTGAAATTTCTTTTGAGAGCCAATTTTTTAAAACTTAAACTATATAGGTAGGTACATTGTTATTAACTTAATTAGGGTACTCCTAAGCTGGCCTTTGCTAAAAACTCAAGGGGCCAAAGAGCTGAATGTGGCTCGAGAGCCAGTTTGCCGACCACTGGTCTGGAAGAAAGGCACACAGGACTTAAGTGATTTGATTTTTAAAGGATTATTGGGTATTAACCACGAGGATAAGTAGTGGATCAGGCTGAACCAAAGAAGAAATAGGTGTCATAGTTTTTATTTCCTTGGAAGAGGACTTTGAATTAGAATTTAGTTTGCATACTATTTATAAAGGAATTCCCTTTGGTTTAATACTTAAGGAAGGGAAG
This sequence comes from Eptesicus fuscus, assembly GCF_027574615.1. NCBI lineage: Eukaryota > Metazoa > Chordata > Mammalia > Chiroptera > Vespertilionidae > Eptesicus > Eptesicus fuscus. Next base: position 96,102,123 of record NC_072473.1, read on the forward strand.
AGAAGAAGCAAAACTGATCAGATGGAGAAGTTTAGTTGTAATACAGGTTTAGGAGGTTACCACAAGAATCTCAGTAAGTGAGATGGCCTCACATGGTTGTGAGTTGGCTCTCCTTGTGTCAAAATGTCTATGTCTTTATACTCCTACATTGGTCATTAGATTCAGTTGCCTCTGGGAAGGGGTGTGACCTTAAACAAGGTAGCTCTGCAACTGAAGCTACCTGGTAAGAGCTGTCCACTGATTAAATTCCCAGCAGCTGAGGCAAGAAGGTTTTCCTGGAAAAGGGATCTGTGTGGTGCATTATAAATGCCAAGGAAGAGTAACATAGCTTGTCTATTTTAGAAATCATTTATTATTTTTTAAAATACTGGAGTACAATGTGTTTGTATTAGGCTGATGGCAAAATATGGTGCTGGTGAGATAAGTAGATGGTGCTGGTGATAATGTTATATAGTTTGAACAAGTATAGAAGGATAATCAAACATAAATTCCCAAAATAGGCATAATTATTTTCATGTTTTGGGAAAAGAAAGAAGGTGTATGTATGCAGAAGGTTTTGAAATTAGAGCAGTGACAATGGGGATGGATAAGAAGGAATAGAATGAACACATAGTAAGTGGATAGAAATTAAGGAATATGTTGATGAATTGAATGTGTGTAATTTGGGGGATTGATAAGAGGAAAGGAGTGATTGAAAATGATGCATGTTTTCAAATTGAGAACATTAGGCAGTTAGTGGTTCCATTAATCACAAAAGGCAAAAGGGAGAGAACAGATCTGAGTGGAGGTTGAAGGAAATAATAAGCTCAAGTGTGGATAGGTGGACTTGAAGACATGTAAGACATTCATAGTAACCATTCAATAGACAGATGGATATAAGGTCTAGAGACATAAAAGAGAAGAACTGAAGACATATTTTTTCTTTTTTATATTGTTTTTATTTTTAAAGTCATAAATTTTGGATAATTAGCATAGAGATGATAACTGAAACTAAAAGAAGACCTGAGGGTCTAGAACTTTAAGAGAAGAATCCCAACTTCATAGAGGATGGTAAGTACTAAGCCTGTTACAACCCCAGAAGTGTTGGAAGTACATAATGGGGTTTAATGAATTAAATCAAAACAGTTTGTTTTTCATGGCACAACAAACAAGGTAAACATCAGCATAGTTGTACAGTTTCCCTGCTTTCAAGTCACATTGGACAATGTGATCAGCCCAGATAGATGCTAGGCCAGTGATTTTCAGCTGGTGTCCCACAAGAATTTTTAAAAGATGCAATACTTGACTGTATACTCCAGAGCACTGACCTATTTTCCCTTAGTTTGTCAAGTTAAAAAATGACAACAGTCAACAAAACAATAACCATCTAGTGTGAATGAATCAAATTTATATGTATTTTTTGGCCAGATCTAGTTTTTTTTTTTCTTCTTTTTTGCCTCAGAAGTTTAGTAATTAGTTTCAGTGTGCCATAAGATGAAAAAGATTAAAAATCACCATGTGTTTTTGCACCATTGCTGAAGAAACAAGGATCAAGGTCTCAGCACCATGTTTGAGGAAGAAGCAAGCATTATAGCAAGAAGCAAACAAGCCAAGCCAATAACATTTCCCAAAAGAGTGAGAATTGACATAGTAGTCATGCTGTGGTTGCCTTGACTTACTTTGTTGCCTATGTTACTAACCACAGAAACAACTTAGTATCAAGAGACTGATATGCCATAGTTTGGCACAGTCAGCAAGGACATGCTGGAATGCTGAGGATGGGTAGTGAACTGCCTTTCCCAAATAGGATGCTATTTCATTCGACTCTCACAAACACAAGAAGATAAGGCCAAATATGGATCTATGTCCCATTTACAAAGAAGGAAATTGTTCCTGAAAAAGGAAAACTGACTTTTCCTTCTCTAGTTTATGAAAATTTCAGTATTGAAACACCATTCTCCTAACCTCTGTATATGCTTTTCTTGGTTCTTAAAATGATAAGTATAAATTAGGTATCCAAGTGTATGCACAACTTTGGAGCAGTCTGAAGTGTGTCGGAATTAAGTGGGAATTGCTTGCATTATTTTTGTACAGTTTCAAATTAACTTCAGTGAAATTTCCCACAAGTGGTGTTACCTTAGAGTCCTATGGGGGCAGTACTCAAGGTTAACAAGAAGTGAAACAAAAAAGAATGACTGTTGCTACCTTGTATATACTTCCCCTTCCAATTTCCAGGAGTTTCCTCTGCTGTGATTTCCAACAATTGTAAAAAGTAACACCATATATTTTCTCACTGAATGCAGTTAACGATTTCATGAAACTTGGAGTCATTAATGTGTGTAGATTTTTATAGAATCACCTTGCTGAAGCCTGCAGAGTGTGCCCTAAAACCAATGAGCAAGCCATACATATAGTCTTAAAATTCTACAGTGACTTTTTAAAACAATTTCTGCAGTAAATCCATTGGCTGGACTGAAATATGTCATCTTCTCCTCTTATAAAAGCTACTTAATGTTTTTAAAAGGAAAGTACAATTTTGCTGGCAGTCATCTTTTTGCAGCTGCATTGGAATAAAGTATATTTAAAGGCTTAGAGGAGAGGACAATATATAAAAAGTGGGTCTTTATGCAGAAATGAATTAATGAGGAAAATGTAAGGAACATAGAAAATTGAGGATTTGATGCTGAATATCAGTGAAGATGTTTGTATATTGACTTCTTTCATTGTTATAAAATAACTATAGGCTCTGTGCACGAAATTTGTGCATGGGGGTGTGTGTACCTCAGCCCGGCCTGCACCCTCTCCAATCTGGGACCCCTCGGGGGAGGTCCGACTGCCAGTTTAGGCCCAATCCCGGTGGGCCTAAACTGACAGTCAGACAGCCCTCTCACAATCTGGGACTGCTGGATCCTAACTGCTTGCCTGCCTGCCAGCCTGATTGCCCTCTAACTGCTCCCCTGTCAGCCTGGTCACCTCCCCTGCCAGCCAGATCACCCCCATCTGCCCTCCCCTGCTGGCCCAATTGCCCCCAACTGCCCTCCCCTGCCAGCCCGGTTGTCCCTAACTGCCCTCCCCTGCTGGCCTGATGGCCTCCGTCTGCCCTCCCCTGCTGGCCTGATGGCCCCTGACTGCCTTCCCCTGATGGCCTGATTGCCCACAACTGCCCTCCCCTGCCAGCCATCTTGTGGTGGCCATCTTTTGACAATGGAGCATGGCGCCACCTAGGCTTTTATTATATAGGATGTTGGTAACATCAGACAGGGAATCAAGCAGTAGAATAATTCAGGTAGATTAAAAAAGAGGTCATAAAGGGATCGATAAAGACCAAATGAAGTTACAAAGTTCTATATCTTGAAATTGATATATGGTTGGTATACAAGTGGGTAAATATATGGGCACAATTCCACAAACCATACTGATCCATTAATGCAGAGTAGGGGAAATCCAAAAATGATGTCATAGCTCCTTTCAAGGTGGTGGCAGAATAGGCAGATTATACAGTCACCTGCTCCCAGCACCAAATTTGAAATACAACAAAATTAAAAGACAACCATCCTGAATAACAAACTAAAGCCTAGCTGTAGAGAAGACTTATAAGCAAGGATTTAGAGAAGAACTCATATCACCACTGGGAGGAAGGGTGGAAACACATAAAGGGCTGGTGCTGCTACCATGGTCAGCATCTGAGATTCCAGAGGGATACATACCTGGGCTGTGACAGTTACCCCTGGGAAGCATAGGGCCTAAAACCCAGGTCAGGCTCCCAAGCTCAGAGGATAAGAGCCAGAGAAAGGCACTTACATAATATCTAGCTGTGAAAAGCACCGGGGTTTCTGTCCGCCAAGGAGAGATAGAGACAAAGGCACCCGCTTAAAGGGCCTACATACAAAATTTCATTCACAGCCATTCACCCTGGACTTGAGTGAAGGGAGTGTGGTGTGGACTAGAGTTGCCTAAAGAGAGTCTGTGGTTTGAGGCATTGGGGAGAAGGCTCGGGTGATAGACACTAGGATCCCTGTACTGAGTCATCCTCCAATACCACAGTCACCATCTTTTGTGGGCAGAGCAATCCCCTCCGAGTGGCATTAGCCTGGGGAAAGGTAATTAGCTCATCCTCTGGAATCACTCTCACCCCATGCTACAAATCTTAAGCCCAGCTGAGGGGTCAGCAGCATTGGCCAGGGTGTAAAATTCCCATGTTGCTTAAAACAAGTTACCCAGGGACAGGTGCAGGCAACATCTGACATTGGCCTACACCAGAATCCCTCCCAAAAGTTCTAGAACCAACACCTGAAGATACTAGAATCAGTAAATATAGAATCATGATGCAACAAACTTCACAAACAACTTATCCAAATGAAGATCACAGCAGGCACTAAACTCTACTGAGGCTAATACCCACTTTTTATTTTTATATTTTTTCATTATTCTTTCCATTTATTTATTTATTTTCCCTTTCTCTTAACTTATTCTTTTTTATCCTGTTTTCTTATTAATTTTCTCCTTTTTTCTTATTCTTATTTTTCTTTTTCCAGTGAATTCTACCAAACATTCACAGAAGAACTAAAACCTGTCCTCACACTATTCCAAAAAAATTAATAGGATTGAAAACTCCTCAGATCATTTTATGAGGGCAATATTATCCTAATTCCTAAATGAGATAAAGATACTGCAAAGAAAGAAAAGTATAAGCCAATATCCCTGATGATCATAGATACGAAAATCCTCAACAAAATATTAGCAAACTGGATCTTTGGTTATCAGTGTTCTCCCCAGCTAGTTTTTAGTTGATTATTCAGGATGATTTTTCTGTATTTTAGTTGTAATTCCAGTTTAGTTCTGGGAGTTTGTCAGTGTAGCTTCCACTTACTCCACCACCATTTTTCCCATATCTGCATACCCATTTACTAAAACTCTTTTTTTTTTTAACATAGAATTTTCTAGATAAGTTTCCAATTAATTTCTTTATGGCAGATTCTCAAGTTTCCATTGTGTCCTCTCCTGATTATTTTGCTCTAGACATATGCCCATTTGTCAATAATCCACTTGAGGTACTCAAAACTGAAACTGAAACTTCATAAAATCAGGTTTGCTTTTATCAGTAACAGAATTTACCAGGATGCTCACTTTTTGAGTTGTAATTACTGATCCTTTATTGAAGCGATTAAAAATTACTTTCATTGTTTTTCTTTTCTTTTTTTTTAAAGCAGAGGCACACCAGTATTCATATGGATCTTACAGTCAGCTAAAGGGCCATAGTTTTTTTTTCCACAAGTTTAAGCCACAACTCTCCTATATGGCGCAGTTGTATTTGTGTGATCAAGTGCAGAACTTTATATTAAATCTTGATAACTTTGGTGCATATGGTGGATACTGTGATACATTGCCATATCCTTCTCCAGAAATGAAGAACTTATTTTTTCTGCTCTGAAAATGCTGTTCTCAGTAATCCTTAGCTGTCAACAATCTTTGGACCTTGCCTCAGCTAAAGAAAACTCCCTTGGCACCAATGTCGCAGTTACTTTGGGGGCAGCCTCCATCTCTTACTGATCAACTCAGGTTCTCCCTCCACATTTTAGTATAATTTTTCAGGGTAATATCTGGTCTGATAAAAGCTGATTCTTCATTGGAACTGCATCATAAACCAGTCTCTCCCTCTGCTTCTCCATGCTGTCTTTTCCTTTCTTTCACAGGTGTTGACTCTAAGAGCCCTCCCTAATAAACCTCCTGCATGCTAATTTCTAGTTCAGAGTCTGCTTCACAGAGAGCCCCATTAGTACTCAAGTATACCCCAGTCTGGGCAGCAAGTTGTTTTGGATTCTGCATCTGTCATCAAAAGTTTCAGCTATTTTAATTTTCAAATATGATTCTTTTCTTGAAGTCCCAAGCAATGCTTTACACTTTTTACTGGATATTTCTACCGTGGTGTGTCATAGGCATTTCAAATTCAACACATCCATATTCACATCAATCATTCCCACTATATTTATCTCTAAACCTACCATTCTTACTACATCAACTCAGTTACCCACACTTGAAATATTATTGCCCTCTCCCTCGGCCCAAACATTCAAAGATTCCTGCTCTCCTTTCTCACTGCCATTTCCCTTATTATGTATCACTTACATTATTATTATAGTCTCCTCCCTGACCTTCTATGCCATCAATCTTTCCCCATGACACTTTACCTTTCCTCACATGACCACCAGAGAATCTTTCCAAAACATTGGTCTGATCATATTACCTTCTGATTTAAAAACCTTTATGTCCTTTCCTCTACCTCATTGCTTAAAAAGGATCAAATTAATACTCCATAGGCTGGACCTAAAGCCTTTTTACCCAATCATTCTCTCTTTCCTGTTTTATCTACTTTTGCTCTTTTTATACCATAGTCCATAGCCATACTAGTCTCCAAGCATAAACACTCTCCTATATGCATGCCTTTGAAGATCTTTTCTCTTCATCCCCCTTTATGCTGGAAAAGTTATTCTTGTTTCCCAGTAGATTATGAGCTTCTTGGATACAGGCAGTGTGTATTTGCTTTCAGGCTTGCTTTCCCAACACATAATGCAATCCCTAACACAGTGTGATTCCACTGAGTCCTCAGTATGGTACGCAGGTATTAGGGTGTATATCTCTTCCATAGAGTTGAACATGGGATTTAAAGTCAGAAGCTGAAAAAAAAAAAAAAAGAAAGAAAAATTATGACCAGGTAAGACACAAGTATGAGCTTGTTTTAAGTACTTTCAAACTGGTTTGTTATACACTGTTTACACTGCTTTTTTTACTATTAGTGAATCAGAGAAGTTTGAACTTTCTATATCTTGTTGGTGATTAAATGGGTGTACTCCAGACTAAGATATCATAGTGGATTAAAAGTGTATTTCTATAGAGAATGTGGTTTTAGAATTCTTATATTTGCTGAGGGGGAAAAAGAAAAAACACACATGAGTTGTACAGATAGTTTAATGAAGTCTTAACATATTTCCCGTACAAAAGACTCATTTATTCATATTTTTCTCTGAGAAGGCAAATGTCAGATTTAAGCAGTGTTTTTTTGTGTTTGGTTTAGCATGAGATATGAGTTCAAAAGTAGGGAAAGAGTCAAACTCCTCTAATATGACCTAAATGAGAATGCTGGGCTGAAATTATCTAGAAGAAACTTTAAAAATATTTAATTCCAAATTTAATTTTAAGAATGTTATCACAAGATAATAGAGATCTGTCTTGGAAATGGTTTATGTTAAATAAATTGTATGTTTTTTATAAGCCAACAGTTTGATGTGACTTTTAAAAAGAGATGCAATTTTTGTAATACCAGCAGTATAATGTCCAGATCACAGAATAAATAGGTTACTAATGTATTGATTCAAACATGTAAGGGATATTGTATTCAAATTTAAAGGGAATAGTGCCAAATTAGGATGCCTCCAAAGGAGGGTAAGCTGGATGGGGAAGCTTCTGCCTTCAACTAGGAAAGGCTGAAACCAGAAAATACCAAACTGGAGTAGAGGTGACTAACAGATGGGGAGGGGGGATTACACTGGAAGCATGGTCATGCAGAAGGACCAAATACTGGGTTATGTCAATTGGCAATATTAATTGGTAAAAGTTAAACAAATGGCAATTTTGGTTCAAAATGAGACTTTATATTTTAATACATCTAAAAATGTCTAAAAGTAAAATGTCCTGCCTTGTTAGTAATGAATTTTATGCCTTTAGGAGCAAGCAAATTAAGTCTGTGTGGCTTTTCAGAAGACTGTTGAGAATATCATATGGGATGTGGGACCAGATGGCTACCAAGGGCCCTTTTACATTTTAGTTTAAGATGGCTATGAACTCATCTAGGGTCAGAATGCATCATTATACATAGTATGCTGTTGATGAAGGCCATTTTGGATTTTCAGCTTTTTTTAACCAAGGTGCTATCCTATCTAATAAAGAGGGAATATGCTAATTGACCATCACAACCTCACAAAGATGATGGCGCCCACAGCCAATAAGGAGGGAATATGCTAATTGACTGTCACACCCTCAAAGATGGCAGCTCCCACAGCCACAAGATGGCGACACCCAGTCTCCTCAGCCCCACCAGTGCGGCAGGCGCACTGCACAGCCAGGCCTGCCCCCAGGCGGGTCCGGCTGCTCTGCCTGCCTGCCTCCAGAGTCCCCCAGTCCCTTCAGACCCTCAGCCACCCAGGGCCGCCCCGAGGTACAGGTAAGCCTCAGATGTCAGCTGCCCAGCCACCTAAGGCTGGCCCGAGGCACAAGCAAGCCTTGGATGTCGGCTGCCCAGCCAACGCCTGAGAAGCAGGAAAACCTCGAATGTTGGCTGCCCAGATGCCCAGGGCGGGCCTGAGGTGCAGGCAAGTGGCAGCAGAGGCTTGAGTCTCAGGTAACCAGGGCCAGCTGAGGCTTGCGCTGCTGGCAGTGGCAGCAGCAGAGATGTGATGGGGGCGTCGCCTTCCCATGAATGCCTGGTTGTCTCCCACCCTTGAGGGCTCCCAGACTGTGATAGAGGGAAGGCCAGGCTGAGGGACCCCCTCCAGTGCATGTATTTTCATCCACTGGGCCTCTAGTTAAATTATATTATGTAATATCTCTTTTCATTTTTAAACATTATAGTTATGTTCTAAAAAACAGATTGATTATACACTGAGTGGCCAGATTATTATGACCACCCCATCAGTACTTCGTTGGGCCACCTTTTGCCTTCAATATTGCAGCAATTCTTCTTGGCATTGACTACACGAGATGTTGAAAGGTGATGCAAGGAATCTGACACCATGCCTGATGAATAGCACTGTCCAGTTCTGTGAGATTTGATGGTTGTGGAACCAGCTGCCTAATGGCTCTTTTAACTTCGTTCCACAAATGCTCAATTGGATTGAGATCTGGTGAGTGTGGGGGCCACCTAAGCAAGGTAAAGTCTCCCTCATGTTCTTGAAACCACTCCTGCACAATACGAGCACTGTGGCATGGCTCATTGTCTTGTTGGAAGAAGCCATCTCCATTGGGATACGCCATCACCATGATAGGATGAACTTGATATGCAACGATACTTAGGTATGTTGTGCTATTCAGACATTGTTCCACACAAATTAAAGGGCCCAAATCATGCCAGGAAAACATGCTCCAAACCATAACACTGCCCCCACCAGCTTGAAGGGTTGTACTCATGCATGTGGGGTGCATGCTTTCATGCTGCTTCCATAAAATTCTCACTCTGCCATCTGCATGATTCAACTGGAAACGTGATTCATCGGACCACATGACTTTTTCCCAATGCTCGACTGTCCAATCCTTGTGTTCCTGTGTGAATTGGAGATGTTTTATCTTGGTAACTGCAGACAGCAAAGGTGTTCGAACAGGCCTTCAGCTTCCATATCCCATACGATGCAGTGTACAGCTAATTTGCCTACAAACGTCAGATGGTCATAATAATCTGGCCACTCAGTGTATATAGTATGGCATAGAAGTTAAGAGAAGGATATTTGTTTTTCTTCTGGTTCTACCACTTGCTAGCTGTCTGACCTTGGGTAAGTCACTTTGCTTCTCTGAATATTGTTTTATATTCCCTTTGTACTTGTATATAACTAATAATAATAACTAAGTTATGGGTAGTTGTAAGAATTAAATTAATCATGTAAAACACTCAGGTCAGTGCCTAACATACAGTAAGTATTCAGTAAATAATTGTTATTGTTATTACTTGTTTCTCTTTAGTTATTGAAGGTTAAACCAAAAGTGTCCCTTACCTATTGAAATAAAGCAGATTTTTCTTTGCTTATAATATAACTAGAGGCCCGGTGCATGAAATTCATGCACAGGGAGGTGGTCCCCTCAGCCCAGCCTGGACCGTCGCCAATCTGGGACCCCTCAGGGATGTATGACTATTGGTTTTGGCCTGATCCCTGGGATTGGCTGAAACCAGCAGTCGGCTACCCCTTTCACAATCCGGGACCGCTGGCTCCTAACTGCTCACCTGCCTGCCTGTCTGATCGCCCCTAACTGCCCCCCACTGCCAGCCTGATCACCCCTAACCACCTCTTCCTGCCAGCCTGATTGCCCCTAACTGCCCCCACTGCTGGCCTGGTCACCCCAAACTGCCCCCCTCTGCTGGCCTGGTTGCTCCTAACTGCCCCCTTGCCAGCCTGGTCACCCCTTAGTGCTCCCCACCAGCCTGGTTGCCCCCAACTGTCCCTCTGCTGGCCTGGTCACCCTCAACTACCCCCCCCACTGGCCTGGTCACCCACAAGTGCCCCCCTGCTGGCCTGGTCACCCCTCACTACCCCCCTGCCAGCCTGGTTGCCCCTAACTGCCTGCTAGCCTGTTTGCCACCAACTGCTGCCCCACCAGCCTGGTCACCAACTGCCCCCCTGCTGGCCTAGCTGCCCCACACTGTCCCCCTCTGCCAGACTGGTCACTCCTCACTATCCCCCCTGCTGGCCAGGTCGCCCCCAACTCCCCCCCCCACTGGCCTGGTTGCCCCCAACTGCCCCACCCCTGCTGGCCTGGTTGCCCCTCACTGTTCCCCTCTGCCAGCTTGGTTACCCCTCACTGCTCCCCTCTGCTGGCCTGGTTGTCCCATGCAGCCTGCTGGTCAGTCATTTGGTCGTCCCTCACTAACCCCCCCCGGCCTTGTTGCCCCACACAGCCTGCTATTCAGTTGTTACTGTGAGGTTGTCATAACCAATTTGCATATTACCCTTTTATTAGTATAGATAAGGCTCCTTTTGTGATTACATTGTGTAATTATTTGATGTTATTCTTACTAAGTCTATGGGTATTTTCTATAATTGTTTCACCTTTATTTGTAAAATAAAAAAATAACCTAATTCATGAGGCAAAAGATGAAAAATATCATCACTTTTTAAATACAGTCAGTTGAAAATTAAACAATTAAAATATAATTGCTTTGGGAAATGACTTTATGAACAGTGGAAGGATTTAGTGGAGGAATGAAAAATAAAGCAATTGCATAAAGCATGATTTGATTTCTTATCATGACTTCATGTGAAAGTGTCAGTCCTGTTTTCCAGAATATGATCACTTTGAAATTTGTAAACATCAGTGTTCTATTCTCTAGTCACATATTTGAAGTATGGTTAAGGCATGTTCATGTTTGTGGTTAGGACTCAAATGCAAATTACATCTTTTCTCAAATGGAAACACAAACTAATATAATAATTTATTTTATTTGCTAAAAGTGATATTATTAATAGTAAATATGTTCTCATCTATAAAGTCATTATGTTTACTTCATCAGGAATAGTGATATAAAAACAGTATCTATGACATAAAAAGCTTTATTTCCTGAGAAACTTCAAATAATTTTAAACTTTTTTCCTTCCTTCCTTCCTTCCTTCCTTCCTTCCTTCCTTCCTTCCTTCCTTCCTTCCTTCCTTCCTTCCCTCCCTCCCTCCCTCCCTCCCTCCCTCTTTCTTTCTTTCTTTCTTTCTTTCTTTCTTTCTTTCTTTCTTTCTTTCTTCCTTTCTTTCTTTCTTTCTTTTCTTACTTCAGGAGTAGTTCAATTCTTAAATATAATAATGCTCACTGAGAAACTCCATAATTGTATTTGACATTTTCCAAACTCTCTTGATCATGGTGCCATCTTTTAATTTTGGTTTCCTGGATCATCTAATTCTGTGGATGGCTTGATATAAGACCCTCATTTTGTAGAAAGGGATCTAGACTTTTCCAAGATCACACAGCAATTTAGTAGTAGACACATAACTACAATGCAAATATTTCCCATTCATAGTCCAGTGCTCTTTCTTCTCTATAATGTTGGATTATTACTTTGACTATTTTTTGGAAATGGTTAACAATGATTTCATCTTTATTTCTTTCAAAGAGGGAAAATAAATATATATAAGGATCTTAATCCATCAAAAAAAGGCAGTGACAAGGGCTTGCTTTGAAAGCCTCAGTGACTGGAACATTTGAGTTTGAAATGTCTCCTTGGTGAAGATTTTTCCTTGAGCATTTCCTACAGGTGTCCTTGGCATTACTTTGCTGACAAAATAGTCTGGTTCATTTTGACACACATATTAATAAATTTAATTACATATATTGATATATGCATTTATAAAGTTCAATACAGTTTTACAAATTGGGATCATACTTCACTGGATGTTTTTAATAATAGATATTAAATTGAATTTTAGTTGACTTAACAGAGAAAAAATAAACAATATTACTGAAGAAATAGCTAAACATCGAGTAAATATTGCTTTCCAAGAGATATTAGATCCTGTACTTCTAAAGATAATAAAAATATGAAAAATAATTTGGGGTTGGAATTCTGATTTTTAAAAGTAGCCTACCTCTAAGATGGCCCCAGTGGTTTTATTTTGACACTAGAGGCCAGCACGTGAAATAGCACGCAGTAGCCCACCACTGCTCTCAGCCCCACCCACCCGCCACCTGCCTTGCTTTGAATGGAGCCTGTGGGACATGGGGGAGGGACCAAGAGGTGCTCAATGCACCTCATGGTGACCAGTTGTTTGTTCATCTTGGTCATCATAGACACTGGCTTTTTATATATATACTAGAGGCCCGATGCACGAAATTTGTGCACGGGGTGTGTGTGTGCCTCAGCCCCACCTGCACCCTCTCCAATCTGGGACATCCTTCTCACAATCCAGGACTGCTGGCTCCCAACCACTCGCCTGCCTGCCTGCCTGATCACCCCTAACCGCTTCTGCCTAACAGCCTGATCACCCCATAACCGCTCCCCTCAGCCTGATCAATGCCTAACTGCTCCCCCGCTGGCCTGATTGACCCTAACTGCCCTCCTCTGACAGCCTGGTCACCCCTAACTGCCCTCCCTGACAGCTTGGTCCCCCCCAACTGCCCTCCCCTCAGGCCTGGGTCCCCCCTAACTGTCTTCCCCTGCTGGCCATCTTGTGGCAGCCATCTTGTGTCCACATGGGGGTGGCCATCTTTGACCACATGGGGGAAGCCATCTTGTGTGTTGGAGTGATGGCCAATTTGCATATTACTCTTTTATTAGATAGGTTGTCAACATTTTTAACATTTTAATATTTTTAATCATTTTAATTCTGTTCTGTAACCATAATGCCCTCAAATGTCTGGTGCCAGATGTATGTTACTACTGTGTTATTTGTGACTACCTTTTTTTCAATGGTTCCTGTGAACTGGTACCCTCTCTATTATTCCAGAGGGTAGAGTAACAGCATGCCTCTCAAGACCAAAATAAAATAAAAAGCACTATGTAATAGGGAAGATTATATCTTTTCTTTAGGTTGCCCTAGAGACCAAAAACCCACAGAATCAAGTAGGCAAATGACAACTCTGAATTGGAAGGATGATCAATTGGAATATCTGGCACCCTGAAGCAAGGAAGTAGTTGTGGAAATTACATGTTGATATTTACATAGCTAGTAGATCAGGGAATTGGGGTTAGAAACAAGGTAGTTTACACTTCAGTGTAAGTCTGTGTCCTTCAACCACCATTCTTTACTGTAAGAGAATGAAAATGCTATAAATGGTGGTCAGCATTAGGACCACTGCTTTGGCTCTGCAGTGTGTAAAGGGGAATTGGCTTGGCTCAGGATGAATGTTTGGTGGTAAAGTAAAAGTTTGCCCATTCTTTTCCATTTCAGAAAATATCAGAAGTGTAGCTTGGTAAATAGTACTTTACTTGTTACACAGTGGCAGTTGCCAGAAGGGAAATAAACCACTTGCTAAGAGTAAATCTAACAAGAGCACTCATTCTAAAAATCAAAATGAAAACCCACCCTTTTCATTGGTTCCTTTCCCCCTCACACTTTGAAGTATTAATTAGCATCATGGTGGGTGCTAAGAATTTTATGTTTCCAGACATTTGAGTGGCTAGAAGGGTAGCTAATAGCCATTTCTCTCTTTCTTTCCAGGCTTTGGTGCTCTTGATTTCCCACATTTACTCAGTACACATATCCTTCTTGCACAAGCTAGATTTGCCTTTAGGATTAATACTCTTCTTGTCTGTACTACATGTAGCTCCTGCAATCCAGGTAGATCTAGTGTTGAGGGTAGATTTACCCACTTGGTGACTCATGGGCTTAACAATTTAAAATAGATGTCTAGCTTTAAATCAAATTTAATTGATATAAATATAGGACTCTGGTTGGACTTTTTTAATTTAGGAAAATGGAGCCATCTTGAACTCAATTGAAATTTGATACCTTTAAGGTGAAAAGAAAGAAACAAGCAACTTGAGATTTTACTCCACTTACGAATTAGAGAATCAATCTAGCCATAATGTGAAATGTATAAACATGGCTTCATACAGTAATAAAAACAGGATGTTTCAAAATGGAAGTGTAGCTTGATTTTAAAAATTCTGACACAGGAGCTTCTTCTCACAAACACATCTAAACTTTTCTTAGATTTTTATATTTTAGAGAATATTTTTAAAATATATACTATATTTGAATGCTAGTTTTGGTTGTTTTTTCTGAGTCATAAATGAATCATTGAACATTAATCATAATCTGTTTCTTTTTTATGGTGTCATTTTGTGTTTGTTTTTTACTTTCAATGTTGCCTTGGAAATGACTGGAATACAATTATCCCCAGCTTGGCCCATGTGACTCAGTGGTTGAGCGTCGACCTATGAACCAGGAGGTCATGGTTCGATTCCTGGTCAGGCACATGCCTTGGTTTCGGGCTGGATCCCCAGTAGGGGGTGTGCAGAAGGTATCCAATCAATGATACTCTCTCATCATTGATGTTTCTAACTCTCTCCCCCTCTTCCTTCCTCTCTTAAATCAATAAAAATATTTTTTTAAATCCCCAGGAAAGAGCTGAATTTTTTAGATTTTCTTCCGTCTATAATAGTAAATATCAGTCCCTCACATTTATATAGTGCTATAAACAACATTCATGTATGGTGTCTCTTTTTATTATTACTGTAAAATTGTGAGGCTAGTATATCAGATATTCTTATTTTCATTTTATAGATGTGAAAATTGAGATTCTATAAGATTGCACTGTTCAGAATACTTTTATTTTTTATTTTTTAAAATTTCTTTATTGATTAAGGTGTCACATATTTGTCCTCATTCCCCCATTTCCATCCCCCACCCCTCCCCATGGCTTCCCCCACCCCCCTGATGTCCTTAACCATTGGTTAGGCTCGTATGCATGCACACAAGTCCTTTGGTTGATCTCTCCCCTCTACTCCCATCCTCCCTTCCCCTCCCTCTGAGGCCCAGTCCGATTGATGCTTCCTTGTTTCTGGGTCTGTTCTTGTTCATCAGTCTATGTTGTTCATCATTTCCCCTAGATGAGTGAGATCATGTGTTACTAGAAATATACTTATAAGAACCGAATGTGAGACGAGCAATAATAGTTATGCTGACAGGCAAATGAATCAGTCTGCAGTGAGTTTCTTTCTGGACCAATAGTTCTTTTGAGACCCAATTTCAATGTCCACCAGTTCCTTATGTGTACATGTCAGCACTGACCTTTCAGCTCTGGATAGTAGACAAATGGTGGTAATGCAGGTCCGACTCCCTCTGGTTTGGTCTCGCCCGGACCCAGGGGTGCGGCTTCACCTGGACTCAGGGGTGCGCGGCCTCACCCGGACCCGGGACCCAGCATCACCCGGGCCCCGGGGCATGTGGCCTCACCCGGACCCAGGGGCGCGTGACCTCGCCCGGACCCAGGATCCAGCCTCACCCGGACCCAGGGGTGCACGGCCTCGCCCTGACCCGGGGGCGTGTGGCCTCTCCTGGACCCAAGGAAGCGGCCTCACCTGGACCCGGGACCCAGCCTCACCCGGACCCAGGAGCGCGTGGCCTCACCTGGACCCAGGGGTGCACAGCCTCACCTGGACCAGGGGCACGTGGCCTCTCCTGGACCCAGGGGCACGTGGCCTCACACAGACCCAGGAGCACGCAGCCTTGCCTGGACCCGGGACCCAGCCTCACCTGGACCCAGGGGCATGCGGCCTCACCCGGATCCAGGGGCACGTGGCCTCACCCTGACCCAGGGGCGTGCGGCCTCACCCGGACCCGGGACCTAGCGGGGCTTCATCTTCTTGGTCCCAATTCTTGTCAGTCAATTCCCTCTCAGCAATTCCTTCGGCCATTTTCTCAAAGCTCCGGGGCGGCTGTCACGGAACTCGCTGGGCAGTGGGCTTGGCAAAGCTCTGGTGCGCAGCGGCGGGCTGGTCCGAGGTTGCTGTGGCGGCACTCGGTTCTGGAGCGGCGGCCGGTTGCCGGGCGTGCGCACCTGGCCGCTTCTGGGGCGTAGAGATTCTCGAATGACTCGGAGGTCAGCAAGCGCGGAGTCTCCCACCCCATGACCCCCAGGGGCTCGTCTGTCCATCCTCGGCAGCGAGCAGAGCCATCCCCTCAGCCAGAGACTGCCGGGGGAACCGCGCCTAGCACGTTCCAGGCCGCCATTGTGTTGCCAGAGCCATAGTTCTTAAAGTGTGATCTTTGGCTCATCGGCATCAGCATCATCCTTTATCCCCCTCTCTTTTATTCTAGTTGTAGAGCATCCGCTCAGCCAGCCCTCTGGTGGTTCTGGATGGTGTCTGCTCTGTTTTCCAGTTGTAGTTTCAAAATTGTTGTGGTAGGCAACAATCAGGCGTCTGCCCTATGCAGCCATCTTGGTCCTCCAGAAGATTCTTAAGTAACCTTATAAATGTGGTTCTGGCCGAGGCCAGTTTGGCTCAGTGGATGGAGCGTCAGCCTGCAGACTGAAGGGTCCCGGGTTCAATTCCGGTCAAGGGCATGTACCTTGGTTGCGGGCACATCCCCAGTAGTGGGTGTGCAGGAGGCGGCTGATTGATGTTTCTCTCCCATTGATGTTTCTAACTCTCTATTCCTCTCCCTTCCTCTCTGAAGAAAATCAATAAAATATATTTAAAATAATAAATAAATAAATAAATAAATAAATAAATGCGGTTCTGAACACTGTGTCGTCCATTAGTTTACTTCCTTCATCCCTTCTATTCGTGATCTGCTTCGGTGTCTCCACCTTTTGGCTGCCTCCCTATGTTGATGGAGTGGCTTTGTGTGGTCAGTGACCTACAGGTGCCGGTAGCTCAGCTTCCCCAATCTCCCTAGGTGGTCGCTCTTGGTACCCCCCTTTGTGGGCTGAGTGCAAAGTCTTGGTGCTGTTAAGCCTTGATTGCTGTTGGTACACTGGGAGGATTTGACCTCCAGTCCAATTGGCTGTGAGGATCAGCTGTGTCTATGCCAGGAGACAGCCTTATTCAACTAGACTTGCAAAATTGTAAAAGCCTCTGTGCTCAGCTTGGATGAGGCGGAGTTTCAAGGTGGAGCCTACAGCCTTGGCTTCCCGTCAGCCCCACCCTATGAGGTTCCTGGGTCTCAGTGTCCCTCTGTACTCCCTGCAAACAGCTCTGAGAGAAAGGCGCCCTGGAGTTTCGCCCGCTGCCAATCAGTCTAATCTCTCCCCCAATGAATCTGGATTCCCAGATTCTTGCCCAGAACTGGGTTTCAGTGTAGTCGAAACTGGGGCTCAGCGCAGTCTGGCGCTTTTGTCTCCTTCCCACCAGGGCAATTCAGCGGCACAGTCAACAGACCATCCTCTGCGCGCATTCCCATTCTTGCCTCCGGTGCTCTGCCTTTCGCCGCTTCTCTGCATTTCCGCCTTACAGCCCAGATTCCCCCAGTATGAGCATGGCTTCCCAGGGTCTCGCCTGGAACTGGGGTTCAGTGCAGTCGGAGCTGGGGTTCAGCGCAATCTGGAGCTTTTATCTCCTTCCCGCTAGAGAACACCGGCCAGGCAGTCAGCCGCCCCGTCCTCTCTGGCTCTGTCCTCTCCGCATGCGCACATGCTCGTGTCTCCGCCCGTGTCTCCATACCTCAGGCTTTTACGGCTCCTCTGATTTTCCTTGTGGTTTTCTCTTTCCTTCTAGTTGTGGGCATTTCAGTCAGCCAGCTTTCCTGTGGTTCTGGATGATGTCCGTTTTGACTTTTAGTTGTATTTTTGAAATTGTTGTGCCAGGCTGTAGGTTAGGTGTTTAACCTATGCCGCCATCTTGGTTTTTCCCCAGAATACTTTTAGATGCAAGTCTAGCATAATCTCAAAATTACCAAAAAGGAATTTTTTTTTTTTTTTTTGGTTCATGTAGGTGGAATGGGTAGGAAGAGCTGGCCTCAGCATCTAGTAGATCCAGGAGTTCATGTAGCAATTGGACTCTTGATCTTTGGTAGTCTTTACATCTGGTGTCTTTACATCCTTGCTCCTTCCTCAGTTCCTGCTTTGATCTGCATGTTAGCATTTTTCTCTCAGGTTCTTCCAATTAACTAGAGATATGGTTACTGACAGGTATGGGGAACCTATCTTTGCTTTGTTGAAATACAGTGGAGAAGAGAAACTGTATCCACATCCTGCTCAGTACCAACTCTGGAAATCCCACAGAAAGATTCTGGGTGACATGGCGTGGGTTACATGTAATTTCTTGGATCAAAATCTGCACTCAGGTAGATACAGAATTGTGATTAATCTGGCTTATGTTAGTTAGGCACATATATGATCAGGGGAGCAAGGTCTATAAATGGAAGCTGAACTGCAGAGGAGACAAAACTATAGAGATCACAGAGGTTAAATATTGGCTCAAAATATTCTCATTCTTGGTCCCATTCTTCTTCCCACTGTGCCATACTGTTGTATTCTGTTGTTGTTTTTTCCTCCACAGTGATTCATCTTTGAAGGAATTCTGTTCAGAAGTATGCAAAGGTCCCATTCATTTACTGAAAAATAATTTTGACATGGTTATGGATTCTCAGTAAATATCTTTCACTCAACTTTTCCCAATGTTAATACCTTGTATAATGATAGTATAATATCAAAACCAAAAAATTGACATCAATACTGTTCAAAAAGCGTATTCAGATTTAACCAGTTTTACATGCATCCATTTGAATGTATGTATGTAGTTTTATGCAATTTTATCACATGTATAGATTCATGAAACTGCCATGACAATCAAGATATATAGTGTTCTATCATCACAAAGATTTCCCTTATGTTGACCCTTTATATTTACACCATATCCCTCCACTGCTTGGCAACCACTAATGTCTTCTTCATCTCTATACTTTTGTCATTTTGAGAATGCCATGTAAAAGGAAATCATACAGTATGTGACCTTTGAAATTGGCTTTTGCATTCAGTCTAATATCTTTCAGGTACATCCAAATTTTGTGTGCATTAGTATTCTGTTACATTTTGTAGCTCAGTAGTATTTAATGGTATGGGTGTACCATATTTTGTTTAACCATTCACCTGTTGAAGGACATCTGGGCTTTGATTCCACTTTTCTGCTGTTAAAAATATTTGTGTATACATTTTTATGTGGGCCTGAGTTGTCAGTTCTCTGTGGCAATTTTCCAGGCCTGAAATAGCTGGGTCATATGGAAAATATATCATTAGTTTTGTAGGAGACTGCTAAAATGTTTTCCTTAGTGGCTGTAGCATTTTATATTCTCACCAGCAATGGGTGAGTGATCTGGTATCTTTACATCCTTGCTGGTATTTGGTGCTGTCACTATATTTTATTTTAACCATTCTGAAACTATGTAGTGACATCTCATGGTGGTTTAAATATGCATTTCTCTGATGTTGAACATCTTTTCATGTGCTTACTTGCTATCTCTATATTCTCTTCAGTGAAGTATTGGTTCCTGTCTTTTTTTAAAAATTATCTTTATTGTTGAAAATATTACAGATATCACTCTTTTTCTTCCATGACCTCCTCCACCCCTCTCCTGCCCCCTCCCAAGGCCTTCACCACAAAATCAGGGGTTATGCATATATGCATACAAGTTCTTTAGTTAATCTCTTTCCCCCCACCCCCTTCTGAAATTCAACAGTCCATTGCATGCTTCAATGTCTCTGGATCTATTTTATTCATCAGTTTATTTTGCTTATTAGATTCCACATATGAGTGAGATAATGTGATACTTGTATTTCTCTGACTGGCTTATTTTGCTTAGCTTAATATTCTCCAGGTGCTTCCTTTCTGTCTCAAAGGGTAAGAGATCCTTCTTTTTTACAGCTGCATAGTATTCCATGGTGTAGATGTACCACAGATTTTTTATCCACTCATCTACTGATGGCCACTTGGACTGTTTTCAGATCTTAGCTATTGTCAATTGGGATGCTATGAACATAGGGCTGCATATATTCATTCTGATTGGTGTTTCAGGTTTCTTAGTATATATTTCTAGAAGTGGGAACACTGAGTCAAATAGCAACTCCATATTTAACTTTATAAAAAATATTTTATTGATTTTTTACAGAGAGGAAGGGAGAGGGATAGAGAGTTAGAAACATTGATGAGAGAGAAACATTGATCATCTGCCTCCTGCACACCTCCTACTGGGGATGTGCCCACAACCAAGGTACATGCCCTTGATCGGAATCAAACCTAGGACCTTTCAGTCCGCTGGCTGACTCTCTATCCACTGAGACAAACCAGTCAAAGCCATATTTAACTTTTTGAGGAAACTCCATACTGTTTTCCATAATGGCTGCACCAGTCTGCATTACCACCAGCAGTGTACAAGGGTTCCCTTTTCTCCACATCCTCGCCAGCACTTGTCAGTTGTTGATAGTAACCATTCTAATGGGTGTGAGGTGATACCTAATTGTCGTTTTGATTTTCATCTCTCTAATTATTAGTGATGTTGAGCATTTTTTCATATGTCTTTTGGCTATCTGTATGTCCTCTTTGGAGAAGTGTCTATTTAGGAACTTTGCACATTTTTAATTGGTCTTATGTTCATTTTCTAAATGGATTCTTTTCTGTTGAGTTTTAAGAGATCTTTATATATTCTAGAAAGGTATTATATCCAGGTGTGTGGTTTGTAGATATTTTTCACGACCTTTAACCTTGTATTTTAGTCCTTTTAATAGTCTTCTTTGCAGAACAGAAGTATTTTTAATTTTAGTGAAGTTAAATTTTTCCATTTTTTATTTTTGGTATCATGCTTTTGATGTCATATCTGATAATTCTTCATGTAGCCATAGGTCCTGAAGATTTTCTCCTATTCTGCCTCTAACTGTTTTATAGTTTTGTATTTCACATTTAGGTCTATGATTCATTTTTTAAATTGGGGTTATTTGTAATTTGTGATGCTTGGGTAGAGGGTTCCCCCTCATGGGTTTCTATTAACTTTTATTCCAATGAATGATTTTCAGTGATAGTTTACATATTTATACTATCAGTGATTTTCTAGAAATTATGTATATAAATATAATTCTTGATGATTTCAGTATCTCGTTGGTGCTCTAAGCAATGCTGGACTGAAGGTTGAAGCTCAGTAAATGCTTGCTTAAGGAAGCATCAAGTTCTGGCTTCCAATTCCCAATTTACATGGAGGACTTTGAACTAGTCACTTAGAACCTCAGTTTTCTCATATATCAAATTGGGTAATAATGCCTGAGTTATTTCTCTTATAGAAGCTCAAGTGAAATGATGTGTTTAGAAGTTGCTTTAAACAACTAAAAATTTTTAAACTGTAAAGTACTTAAACACCTCTAGGATGATAATGGACTTTATTAGTAAGCATAATAGAATAGTGCTACAACTCAAATGTTTGTGGCTGCCTTCCTAGCTGTTACTTATCTTCAGAGGGCAGCATTCCCTGGCCTACAGAAGCAATTGGAAGGTTTGGTATTGCTCTTTCACTTTCATACATCTTGTGTCTTTTTTAGGTAGCTGTCTGACAATAACCACCTGGAACTCTGATCTGCCATTCCCTTGTACACTCAATAACCTGGGGCCTGTTCCACTGCATCCTGGGATTAGATGGTATAGAACAGTCTCATTTCCATTGTCCACACTGTTCCTTCAAACCACCTTTAAAACTAATGCACCTGATGATATATATGTTTGGAAGTCCAATATGATACCACTGAAATCTTACTATTAATTGAGCAAGTTTTTTATAATGTCCAGCATGGTGCAAACATTCCCCTTTCATTTTCAATGCAGAGGCAATCTTAAATAAAGATTTGGGAATTTACTACTCCTTCCCCATGGTTGTTTTGTCTTTTTATCACCCACCCCTTTTTCCTGAGGCTTGACTTTATCCACAAGGGGAAAGCACCAAATCCTTGAAGTCCTCTGAGAACATTCCGTTATCAAATTAACATTCTTAAACAGCCTATCCTGACCATACTATCTCGAGCAATGCACTAAACACTTTCTATTCTCTTATTTAGTTTAATTTCCTTAATATTAATCACTGTTTTATGATACATACATAGTTGTTGTCTGTATCCCTAATTATAAGACCTGCTTATGAAAGGGAAGGACTTAATCTGCTTTTGTTCACAGCCAAATCCTCAGAAATTTGAACATAGAATATGTTAAATAAATATTTTAATTAATAAACAATTTTTTCAGAGTGTACTCTCTGTAAGACAAATATTTGACCATCTTTTATAATATAATTATATCTCATGGTTTAACTAGTTTGGTTTATATGCTAACGAAGTTCCTGTCTGTTGTATCTAACCTAAACGCCACTTTCCTTACAAGTGTGTGCAGGATAGAAAGGAAGGAGTGAGGAGGAAAGAAAATCCTGTCCTGCCTAAAATATGTTTTGGAGGAAGTGAATGGAAGGCAAGGACACTGTGAGCAGGAGACTAGAGTATCATAATGATATAACAGATTTCTATCTTTGCTAGGCAAGAGAGCTGTGAGTGTACTAGACAAATATAAAACTGCAGCAGAAAATGATTATAAGTAATTAGTGGTGAATGGTTTATTAGGGAAAAAGACAAATGAAAGGGAAGTTTGAAGATATTTTGAGAAGAACAGATACCAAATCTGTGGCTTTTGTGGTCAGTGTTTAGAACCTGCAATACAGGAAGGGGTAGGTTTATGAAAGGGAAATTGAGCTCCCTTCACAAAAATGCATTGCTCTTTCTCATAAACACCTTCACTGTGTTAATAATGCTACCGATAACAATAATGATCACAAAAGCTCACTTTGACTGAGCATTTCCTATGTGCCAGGCACTGTGTGAAGTGCCTTATGTACATTATCTGGTTTCATCTTCAAAACAAACCTATGTGGGAAGTGCTGCTATAATTTCTAATTTAAAATTGAGGAAACTTTGGCAAAGGGACTTGCCAGAGATAATAATAAGCCTCCTTCCAGCCAATTGGGTTCATTGTACTTTATTGTAGTTGGAAAGATAGAATGCATTTTTTACATTTAGAAAGGTGTGATTATGATTTTAATACATAAAATAAAATCATATAAGTCATCAGAGCTGCTATAAGTGCAAAATAATAGGGCAGATTTTTCCCCGGGACCTAGGATCCCCAATAGTTAGGTAGGTATATCTGGATGGGCATCACAATTTTAAGGCCAATAAGGAGTTTATCAAGGTTTCTGGAATTGATGTGTTTGCTTATCTGGAA
Organism: Eptesicus fuscus; assembly: GCF_027574615.1. NCBI lineage: Eukaryota > Metazoa > Chordata > Mammalia > Chiroptera > Vespertilionidae > Eptesicus > Eptesicus fuscus. The sequence goes on from NC_072473.1 coordinate 96,125,533, forward strand.
ACTTTTCTCAGCACGTGGCGTAACACCCATTTATAGAATAGAACATTAAAGCTGCTAGCCAAAATTCTGGGACATATTGTACTCAAATTAAGATGTGTTTTATGAACTGGTGCATTAGATTAATCTGATTGAAGTGTCAAACTATAGATTTATGATATTACAGAAAGGAAAGCATTGTTAATTATTTGAAAATCCAATTATCACATGATCTCACTCATATGTGGAATCTAATGAACAATATAAACTGATGAACAAAAATAGACCCAGAGACATAGAAGCATGAAACAGACTTTAGAACCTCAGAGGGAAGGTGGGGGAGGGAGGGTCAGTGGATTGGAAGAGATCAACCAAAGAACTTGTATGCATATATGCATAACCCATGGACACAGACAGCAGGGTGGTGAAGGCCTGGGGTGGAGGGTAGGGGTGGGCTGGAAGAGGTCAATGGGGGATATAAGGGGACATATATAATACTTTCAACAATAAAATTTTTTTTTAAGTTTTATGGAATTCTCAGATTTCCTTCCCTTGATGTTGACTACAATGGGGCTTGGTGGTTGTGCAGTAACCCAGACTACTTTTTCCTCATTTACTCTCTGCCTATTTAGGATGAGAGCACATGACCTTTTTGGTTTGTCAGTGAACCTCCACCTTCCTCTGCACCAGGATTCTCTGTAGTTTACTGACATTGTAGAGACTTACGTATTTATTACTTCTGTTCTCTTTTATTTTCATCCAGTCTAAAGAATACTTCTCCTTTTGGTTTCTTTGCAGTTTCTCTTCTACCATTCAGGTTGTTCATTTTCCAAGACCTCTTTCAGGCTCTTTTTCTGATTTGTAAACACTGAAATATTCAGCAGTCTCCTTCTCCATCCATTCTTAAGATGATCTCAGCTACACCCATCACATCATATCCTATCTAATAAAAGAGAAACATGCAAATTGACCGTACCTCCACTACACCCACAAGCCATGCCCACCAGCCAACCAGGATCAAGTATGCAAATTAACCCAACCAAGATGGTGGTTAATTTGCATATCCAAGCACATAGTGAAGACTGAAGACAGAGTAGAAGGAAGCCAAGTGCTGCAGAAGGGAGGGAAGAGGGTGGGGCGGCGGAGAAGGGAGGGAAGCAGGCGGGGTGGTGGAGACGGCCACAGGAAGCCCTATTCTTGCAGGAATCTTCCTGTAACAGGCCTCTAGTACACTTATATGTAGGTAACTCACAACTGATAATGAAATAAAAGGAGAGGAGAGGATTAGTTCAACAGAATTTATATAATACTAGAGGCCCAGTGCATGAATTCATGCACCGGTGGGGTCCCTCGGCCTGGCCTGTGGGGATCAGTGGACCTCCCCACTGCCATATTCAGGCCTTACCCGCCAACTCGTAGAACTCCAGCCCACTGTCTGCATCGATCCCACACAGCACGAAGTAGTGTGCAAAGTGGCAGGTGGCTGGGGAGGAGCCCGAGCCCCAGCTGGGCTCCGCTCCTACTCATCCCAGCCCCACTGCACTTCCCACCACCCCAGATCCGGTGCGCAAGGGGAGTGTCTGCGGGAGAGGCTAGCACTGCTGCCACAGCTATGTTTGCCAACCGTGAGCCCAGTGTCTGGCACCTGTCTGTCAGCTGAGCAGCTATCCCTGTTGTGGGAGTGCACTGACCACAAGGGGGTAGCTCCTGCATTGAGTGTCTGCCCCCTGGTGGTCAGTGTGTGTCATAACTACTGGCTGGATGTCTGGTCATCTGGTCACTTAGGCTTTTATATATATATAGATCTAATAACATTCATTGAATAATCACATTGTGTTGGTGTTAGAGTTAAGAGCTTTCACTATTAATGTAATTAAATCCTCATACAAATTCTGTAATATGTCATACCATACCATATTACACTATACTATACTCATCCTTCTCTCTTGTCTTTCCATCTACTTCCATTTACACTAGATTGAAAATCCCCCTCAAAGACATTGTTTGAGCAATTTCCCCCACCCATTACATTGCCTTTTTTTGGTGTTAATCCTCACCCGAGGATAATTTTCCATTGACTTTTAGAAGGAGTAGAAGAGAGGGGGAGGGAGGGAGGAAAGGAAGAAGGGAGAGAGAGAGAGAGAAACTTTGATGTGAGAGAAACACATCCATTGTTTGCTTCCTGCATATGCCCAGACCAGGGTGAGGGATAGAACCTGCAACCAAAGTACCTGCCCTTGACTGGAATCAAACCTGGGACCCTTCCATTCTTGGGCTATAACTGGGTATCCACTGGGGAAAACTGGCTATGGCTATATTGCCCTTTTTAACCCAAATGGATCATTTTAATACCAATTTACTGTAATTTCTCCAATCTTAAAAATAGACTCCTCTCTCCAGACATCCTTCCCACAGTACCTGATATCTCTGCTCCCTTTCAGTAAACCTCTTCAAAAGAGTTGCTTCCAATTCCTGTCTTCTTTTTCTCTAGAACCCACATCAATCAAGCTTTCACCCCCACTATTTTGCTGAAATTGCTGTTTCAAGATCAGCAATAAAATCCACATTGCTAAATCTGATGGTCAATTATTAGCCCTAATCTTATTTGACCTATAAGTTGGAGTAGATGAAACTCATCACTTCCTTCTTGTTTTAACAGGTTATTGACTTCACTTTCAATAATTCTCTAGTCTTCCTCTTATCTCACTGGCGGCTCCTCGTCAATTTCTTTTGCTGATTACTTTTCATTTTCACTAACTATAAAAGTTGTAGTGTCTTAGGTTGCAGTTCAATTTTTGGAAATTTTTTTCTCCATCCACATTCACTCAGTATGTTGATGTGTTCATTTGTTAGAGCTATTGTAACAAAATAACACAGACTGTATGACTTAAATAACAGAAATTTATTGTCTTACAGTTCTGGAGGTTAGAAGTCCAAAATGAAAGTTCTGGCATTGTTGCTTCCTTCTGAGTTCTGTGAGGGAAGGATCTGTTCTTTGCCTCTCCTTGTCTTGTAGATGGCTATCTTCATGTTGACATAGAATTCTCCCTGTGTGTATCTTCAATTTTTTTGTATTTTAAATATGAAAATCAATATTATTGGAATAGAGCCATCCTAATGACCTCATTTTAACTTGATTACATCTGTGAAGACCCTGTCTCCAAATAATGTCACATTCTGAGGTATCGTGGTTTAAGACTTTAATGTAAGAATTTTAGTGTGTGGGGAAAACTACTATTGGTTTCATAAAATAATTTTAACTTACCATTAATATGCTGATAGATTTCTGAATAATGTCTCCACTCTAGGTCCCTGCCATTAATTCCAGCAACCTATTTTATGAATCCTCTTGGATATCTAATAGACATCTAAGATTTAATACACCCATACCATACTCTGATCTCTGCAACAAATACCTGCTTCTCCCTAGCCTTCCTCATTTCAGTAAATGGACACTTCATCCTTTCAATTTCTTAGGCCCAAATTTCTGGTGTAATTGTTAACTCTTCTCTCTGTCTCATATCCAACATCTAATCTTTTAGCAAATGCTGTCTGTTCCATATTCAAAATGCATGCAAATCTGACCACTTCCCACTATATCCTATGCTACCTGCCTGATACAAATCACCATCCACTTCCACTTAAATTATTGAAATAGCCTCTTGACAGGTCTCCCTGCATCATCCCTTGTTCTCTTTGGCATATTGTGGTCAGAGGCATATGAATGGTAAATTAAAATCCTACCTAATAATAGACAAATATGCAAATTGACCGCACATTCGCCACGCCCACCAGCCGAGCCACGCCCACCAACCAATCAGGGCGAATATGCAAATTACCCCAACAAAGATGGTGGCTAATTTGCATATCAAGACAGCGTAGAAAGAAGCCAAGAGCTGCAGAAGGGAACAAAGCTTCAGAGAAGCAAACAAGACGGGGGAGAGGAGAAGGGAGGAGCGGAGGTAGGGCTGTGGGAGAAGGAAGGAGAGCAGGCAGGCTGGCGGAGAAGGTGGGGTGGAGGAGAAGGGAGGAGCACAGGTGGGGCTGGGGGAGAAGGGAGGAGAGAGGAGAGTGGGCGGGCTGGGGGAGAAGGCTGGGTGGGGGAGAAGGGAGGAGTGGAGGCGGGGCCGGGGGAGAAGGGAGGAGAGCGGGCAGGCTGGCAGAGAAGGCGGGGTGGGGTAGAAGGGAGGAGCGGAGGCGGGGCCGGGGGAGAAGGAAGGAGAGTGGGACGGCTGGCGGAGAAGGGAGAAAAGCAGGGGGGCTGGCGGAGAAGGCGGGGCAGGGGACAAGGGAGGAGAGCAGGCGGGGCGGGATAGAGTGCAGCAGGAAACCCTATTGCAGGATTTTTCCTGCAACGGGAATGCTAGTTATTTAATAAAACCAGTAGTAGTTGCCCATACACACAAATTCTTACATTAAAGTCTTAACCCATAATACCTCAGGATGTGACCTTATTTGAAGGCTAGAGGCCGGGTGCTTGGATTTGTGCACCAGTGGGGTCCCTTGTCCTGGCCTATAGGGAATGGGCCAAAACCAGCCCTTCAACATCCCTCGAGGGGTCCCGGATTGCGAGAGGGTGGTTCTCAGGTGACACACTCCGGAATTGGGCTCCCTCCTCTCTGGTTCTGGGTGTGTCACATGAGAACCACAGCTGCCAAGTCACCACAGCTCTGCAGTTTCTGTGTTGAGCGTCTGCATAGCTACCGGTTGGCCAGTTGAACGGTTGGCAGGTCCCTTAGGCATAAATATATATATATATATATATATATATATATATATATATATATAGTCTTTACAGATATAATCAAGTTAAAATGTAATCATTATTAAAGTAGCTCTTTTCCAATAAGATTGATGTTCTTATTTTAAATAAAGGGTAAATAAGTCAGATCATGTCAGTTTCCTGCTTTGAACCTTCCACTGGCTTCCCTTACAATGGCCTACCAGATCCTTCAGGATATTGTACCACAGTTACTATTCTGACTTTAAGTCACACCGCATTTCATTCTACTCACTCTCCTTCAGCTACACAGGCTTCTTGCTGTTCCTCAAACAGGAATAGTCTCATAATGAGATCTTTGCACTGATCCTTGCCTCTACTTGGAGTGCTTTTCTCCCATTCAACAGCAGAGTTTAGTCTATTTCCTTCAAATCTTTGCCCAAATACCACTTTCACAGTAAGGGCTTTCCTGATCTCCCTGTTTAAATATTCAAACTCCCTTCCACCTCCCCAGCACTCTCTATAACCCTGCCCTTCTTTTTTTCACAGATTTGTCATTATCTGATTAACTATATAATTTATTTTTACATAGTTTCTATCCACAAAAACTTGTGTGGAGGTCTATCTATCTATCTATCTATCTATTGCTTGATTTGAAGAAATATTAGTTGATTACCTCAATTTTTTTCAACCAACTGTCATTGAATACCTTATTTTCTGTGTGACATGCTGAACAGTAGGGACATAAAGATGAAGACATGAAGAACTTTGTCCTTGCCCTTGAGGAAATCAGTCTAATCATGGAGAAAGATAGTAGTTTCAGTTTTCCCAGAGGGAGTGACACATGGCTGTGTGAGTGACAAACAAGAAAGGGCTATTCATAACAAACCAGGAAAAGATTCACTCTCCAAGTCAAACCCAAATGTGTCCTTCCCCAAGGCTCCTCTGACTGCAATTTTTCTGTATCTATAAAAATAACATATGCTCATCTCCAGAATGTCTCTGATTTATATGCTTGTGAAGTCATGACTATGATTATTTATGCAAATGAAATTAATTTCAAACTTCATCATAGTCTTTATTTAGTGATTGGGGAACTAGGACTGTGTGCTACTACAGAGACCTCTCATTTTCACTAAGAGTAAGGTCTAATTTCAAATGCAGGAAGAGAGCTGCTATTTAAAGGAACCCTGCTGTGAGGGTTTTTTTTTTTAATGCAAAGTCTTTTTATTTCAAAATGAACAATCTCCTCCAATTTATCTCCTTTGAATAACTTGAAAAAATATGGTGTGTGAACTTCTAATAAATGGGAGTTTGAATTTGTGTATGATGTGTTTGAAATAATCCTGGATTGAGTCTTTGTCCCAGCACCTCAACTGATTCTTGTGACCTTGGACAAGGTGTTATTTTTTTTAACTTTATTTTTATTGTTGACACTATTATAGATGTCTCCATTTCCCCCCATTTGCCTATCTCCACCCAGCCCCTGCCTCTAGATCTCAATTGGCCCCTTTACTAATACTAAGCAAAGGGCTGTACTTCCTGTTTCATAAGAATCTGTGGTTCTATTAGTCTTTTAGTGTCTACTTTTTTCAAGTACATGATTGATTACTTCCTACATCCTTGGTGAAGAATTAACTCTCACTATACCCCATGAATACTGAACTTAATTCCTTCCCTGTGGAAGCTATACATCTAATGTTCAAGTAGAGACAGATTTTACTCTATTTCTTTTTACTCTGTTACTAGAGGCCTGGTGCACAAATTCATGCACCAGTGGGGTCCCTCAGTCTGGCCTGTGGGATCGGGCCGAAACCGGCTCTCTAACATCCACTGAGGGGTACTGGATTGTGAGAGGGCACAGGCCAGGCCGAGGGACCCCACCAGTGTAAGATCAGGGCCAGAAGAGACGTGGGAGGTTGGCCAGCTGGGTATGTGAGCAAGTGCTGACATAGAAGCTGCAGCAAGTTATCCAGAAGGTATAGCTAAGGTAATTAAGGTAAACTACATTAAACAAAATATTTTCATTGTAGATGAAACAGCCTTATATTGGAAGAAGATGCCATATAGGACTGTCATAGCTAGAGAAGAAAAGTCATTGCCTGGCTTTAAAGGACAAGTTGACTTTCATATAAGGGGCTAATGCAACTGGAGACTTTAAGTTGAAGCCAATGCTTATTTACCATTCCAAAAAAAATTGGGCCCCTTAAGAATTATGCTAAATCTACCCTGTCTGTGCTCTAGAAATGGAATGATAGCACATCTATTTATAACATCATTTACTGAATATTTTAAGCTCACTGTTGAGACCTACTGCTTAGAAAAAAAATTTTTTTTTCAAAATATTAAAGTACATTTACAATGTACCTGGTCGCCCAAGAGCTCTTAAGGAGATGTACAATGAGGTTAATGTTGTTTTTATGCCTGCTAACAGAACATCCTTCTGCAGCTCATGGATCAAGAAGTAATCTCAACTTTAAAGTTATAGCTGTCATAGACAGGAATTCCTCTGATAAATCTGGGCAAAGTAAATTGAAAACCTTCTGGAAATGATTCACCATTCTAGATTCCATTAAGAATATTTGTGATTCATTGGAAGAGGTCAAAATACCAACATTAACAAAAGTTTAAAGTTGATTCCAACCCTCATGGATGACTTTGAGGGGCCAAGACTTCAGTGATAGAAGTAACTGCAAATGTGGTGGCTGGAGCTAGAGAACTAAAATTAGAAGTGGAGACTGAATTGCTGCAATCTCACGATAAAAGTTTAACAGATGAGCAGTTGCTTCATATGGATGCCCAAAGAAAGTGGTTTCTTGAGATGGACTCTACTCCTGGTGAAGATGCTGTGAAGATTGTTGAAATGACAACAAAGGATTTAGGCTGTTACATATACTTAGTCAGTAAAGCAGCAGGGTTTGAGAGGATTGACTCCAACTTTGAAAGAAGTTCTACTGGGGGAATGCTACAGAGAAATAGTTTGTGAAAGAATAATCAATCTATGTGGCAAACTTCATTGTTGCATTATTTTAACAATTTGCCGCAACTACTCCATTTTCACCAACCATCAACATCGAGGCAAGATCCTCCAGCGACAAAGAAACAAACAAATATAAAACATTATGACTTATTGATGGGTCAGATGATGGTTAGCATTTTTAGAAATAAAGTATTTTTAAAATTAAGAAACATGCATTTTTTAGACATAATGCTATTATACACCTAATAGTGTAAACATAACTTTTATATTAACTGGGAAACAAACAAAAAAGTTGTGTGCCTTGCTTTATTGTGTTATTTGCTTTATTGCCATGGTCTGGAACTGAACCTGCTATATCTCCAAGGCACACCTATACTTAATGCATTTATTTATCTCCTCTGAAAAATCATGGGAGGTATATAGTATAGTGTAAGGTTAGAAGCTCTGAATATAGAGAGGATTCTTTTTTTACTCTCCAGTCACTTACAGAGCATTTTCAATGCACTAGTACAGTTCTAAGTATTTAGAAATATTAACTCAATCATCATTTAACTTTATGAGGAAACTGAGGAATCTAGGATTTAAGCAGCTTCCTCAGAGTCATAGAGCTCTTAATTGGTGACACTGACACGTGGACTCATGCAATCTAGCTCAGGATTCATGCTCTTACCCCATACAATAAGCTAAGGAATGTGCCTAAGTTCATATAGTCACACCATTGTGAAGCCTGGATTTCCATCTTTTCTTCACTTAAGTCTCTGCCAATATGCATAAGTAAATGTATCCATGCCTATACGTAAGTCCCCAATCTCAAGAAACACAATATTTTCATTTTTCTTGTGTCGCAAAACGGCAATGGTCTCTCTGCATTTGGCAGAATTTTCGTACACGGGTCTCTAGTATCTATATATATATATAAAGAGCCAGGGTCCATAACAACCAAGGCTCCACTGAACACCAGACTGCAGCCAGTGCCTGCGTAGCAACCCAGCACTGACTGCCAAGGGGGCTGCGGATTGGGCCCAGAGAGAGGCCTGCAGAGAGAGAGGCAGGGTCTGATCCTCAGCCTCCATGGCAGCTGTTGATCAGACCTTGCCTCTCTCTTTCTCTCCTGGCTTTGCCAGCAGCTGTGCCTCTGCTTCTCTCTGGGCCTCCTCAGGGGCTGCTGATCAGCCCTGCCTCTTTGATCAGGCCCAGAGATAGGCCCAGAGATGCTGACTGGCATAGAAACCAACCAATCAGAACCAAATCTGGGTGAAGTGCCAGGAGCCAATGGCTGCCTAGGAGGTGGAGCTTTTGACACTGACTGGCATAGAAACCGACTAATCAGAACCTAATCTGGGTGAACTGTGAAGACAGAACCTAAGGTGGGGGCTGAGGAGGGGTTTTAAGGGCAACAGCTGTTTTGTGTAAGGTGTAAAAAAGCGGTTCAATTTTTTAATGACCAGTTTGGTAGTATAGTGCATATGGCTAGCTATCAGTCCAGATATAGGGATTATGTGTTTTTGTCTGCCAAGAGCATCTCCTCCTGCTGAAAAAGGCTTCTCCCCCTATTTAAGCAATCCTATTCTATATAATCTATCTATACTACTAAAAGGGCAATATGCTAATTAGACTGGGTCAACCGGCCATCTTCCAGACATCCAATTTCCTTCCAGACAAAGCCATGGTGGTAGAGGCCAAGGCAGAGGCAATTATGGGCGATCAGGTTGGCAGGGGAGGGAAGTTGTGGGTGAGATCAGGCTGGCAGGGAAGGGCAGTTAGGGGTGATAAGGCAGGTAGAGGCAGTTAGGGGAGTGATCAGGCTGGCAGAGGAGGGCAGTTAGGGACAACATCAGGCTGGCAAGTGAGGGCCATTGGGGACGAGTTCAGGCCCACAGGGGAGGGCAGTTAGGGGTGATCAGGCAGGCAGAGGCAGTTGGGGGTGATCAGGCAGGCAGGCAGGTGAGTGGTTAGAAGTCATCAATCCCAGATTGCAAGAGGGATGTCCGACTGCTGGTTTAGGTCCCTGATTGGAGAGGGTGCAGGCTGGGTTGAGGGAATCCCCCCCCACCCCCATGCACGAATTTCATGCACCTGGGCCCTATTATATATACTGTATGTGGCTAATATGCTAAGTGTCCTTCCCACCTTCCAACTGGTTGCTATGACAACTTGCTTTATAGTCAGGTGGAAACACTTTACACTGTAACCAAATGTCTGTGAAGTGTTTTCCTGTGCCTCATCTCATTTGATCCTCACAGAAGTCCTGGAGTAGGTAGATAGGAGACTCAGTGGAATCCTATTTTCTTTTCATTAGCTGGAAAAACGAAGATTTAGAAAGCTTAGAAACTTGACCTTACTGAAAAGAAGTAAGAAATGGTGGACCTTAAAGATGACTTCAGGTTTTCTCACTGTGCAGAATATAGTCAAACACTGCTGCAGTTAAATATTTTACCCTTTGTTCTCCCTGTGTGATCTAAAATAATAATCTGGCTCCATGTTCCTATTTACTGCTGTGTTGCTGACAATTACCTGAAAGAGAAGTTGGGGTGATTCACTGGGCTAGAAAAAGTTTAGCTAAATCAGAAAGTAGGTCTAATTAAGCAAGTTTATTCTATATATATAAAAGGCCAAGTTGACTACCACATGTGTGATACATATAAATCTTTCACTGGCGCCAATCGTCTGGGTGTGCTTTGATCTGTCATTGTCAATCATGAATTTGGTTGACACTTCTATTATAGAGAAAGGGTGAATAGTGATATTAAAATATTTCTTCCAATTAATTTCCTTTCAATGTGCATGAATTCATGTGCCAGGCCACTAGTATATATATATATATATATATATATATATATATATATATATATATATATGTAAAAATATTGTGGTTGTCTTTGTGGGTGAGAGTAGGGAGAGTGATAAAGGGAAAAACTAAAGTAGCACAAAGGCAATGCCTTTGCATGAACTCTTGACAGTGAGCCAGGCAGCATATTGTGATGAAAAGAACACTGGCTCCAAATCGTAGTCTTGCAAATCATTAGTTTTATGTCATCAGGCAGGATTTTTTTTCATTATTGATTAAGGTATTATATATGTGTCCTTATCCCCCATCCCCCCCCGCCCTCCCGCTCATGCCTTCACACCCCTGTTGTCTGTGTCCATTGGTTATGCTTATATGCATAGGCAGGATTTTTAATACAACAAAGCCTTAGTCTCCTCATAGTGTAAAATACTTCTTGTGAGTATTAAATAAGGAAATGAATAGATACATAGAGATATAGCTATAGTGATAGAAACCACTTGTCCAGTCCCAGTCCATTATATTGCAATTTAACCCTTTTAAAAAATTCTTTATTGTTGAAAGTATTATATATGTTCCCTTTTCCCCCATGACCACTCCCAGCCTGCCCCTGCCCCCCCAGCACAGGCCTTCACCCCCCTATTGTCTGTGTCCATTGGTTTTGCTTATATGCATGCATACAAGTCTTTTGGTTGATCTCTTACCCACCCCCATGCTCCCCTGCCTCCCTCTGAGGTTTGATGGTCTGTTTGATGCTTCTATGTCTCTGGATCTATTTTTGTTCATTAGCTTATGTTATTCATTATATTCCACAAATGAATGAAATTATGTGATATTATCTTACTCAGACTTGCTAATTTTGCTCAGCATAATGTTCTCCAGGTCCATCCATGCTTTGGCAAATGGTAAGAGTTATTTGTTTTTACAGCAGTATAGTATTCAATTGTATAGATGTACCATGGGTTTTTAATCCACTCATCAGCTGATGGGTACTTAGGTTGTTTCCAAATATTAGCTATTGTAAATTGTGCTGCTATGAACATAGGGGTGCATATATTCTTTATGATTGGTGTTTCTGATGTCTTGAGATATATTCCTGGAAGTGGGATTACTGAGTGCAATTGAATTCCATTTTTAATTTTTTTGAGGAAACTCCATACTGTTTTCCATAGTGGCTGCACCAGTCTGCATTCCGACCAGCAGTGTACAAGGGTTCCTTTTTCTCCACATCCACACGAGCACTTGTCATTTGTTGGTTTGTTGATGATAGCCATTCTGACAGGTATAAGATGATACCTCATTGTCATTTTGATTTGCATCTCTTTAATGATTAGTGACTTTGAGCATTTTTTCATATGTATCCTGGCCTTCTGTATGTCCACTTTAGAGAAATGTCTATTTAAGTCCTGTGCCCATTTTTTAATTGAATTGTTTATCTTCCTTTTGTTAAGTTGTATGAGTTCCCTATAAATTTTGGAGATTAAAACCTTATTAGATGTAACATTGGCAAATATGTCCTACCATGCAGTGGGCTCTCATTTTGTTTTTGTTGATGGTTTCTTTTGCTGTGCAGAAGCTTTTTATTTTGATGTAGTTCCATTTGGTTAATTTCTCCTCAGTTTCCATTGTCCTAGTAGATGTATCAGTAAACATATTGCTACAACGCATGTATGATATTTTGCTGCCTATGTATTCTAAGATTTTTATGGTTTCCCATCTTACATTTAACTAGAGGCCCGGTTCATGAAATTCGTGCACTGGGGGTGTGTGTCTCTCAGCCCAACCTTCACCCTCTCCAATCTGGGACCCCTTCAGGGATGTTGGGCCTAAAATGTCAGGCGGACATCCTTCTCACAATCCAGGACTGCTGGCTCCCAACCGCTTGCCTGCCTGCTAGCCTGATCACCCCCTAACCACTCCCCTGCCAGCCTGATCGATGCCTAACTGCTCCCCTGCTGGCCTGATTGCCCCTAACTGCCCTCCCCTGCTGGCCCAGTAACGCCCAACTGCCCTCCCCTGCTGACCCGGTCGTCCCCAACTGCCCTCCACTAATGGCCTGGTCACTGCTAACTGCCCTCCCCTGCTGGCCTGGTCACCCCTAGTTGCCCTCCCCTGCATGCCTGGTTGCCTCCAATTGCCCTCCCCTGCAGGCTTGGTCCCCCACCCCCAACTGTCCTCCCCTGCAGGCCTGGTCCTCCTCCACAACTGCCCTCCACTGCAGGCTTGATCGCCCAAAACTAACCTCTTACAAGCCATCTTGTGGTGGCCATATTTGACCACATGGGGGCAGCCATCTTGTGCGACGGCATGAGAGTCAATTTTCATATTACCTCTTTATTATATAGGATTGTTTTATCCATTTTGAGTTTTATTTTTGTGTATGGTGTAATTTGGTGGTCTAGTTTCATTTTTTTGCATGTATCTGTCCAATTTTCCCAATACCATTTATTGAAGAGACTGTCTTGACTCCATTTTATGCTCTTGCCTCTTTTGTCAAGTATTAATTGAGCATAATGGCTTGGGTCAATTTCTGGGTACTCTGTTCTGTTCCATTGGTCTACATATATGTATGTGCTTGGGCCAGTACCAAGCTGTTTTGAGAACTGTGACTTTGTAATATAACTTGATATCTGGTATTGTGATCCCTCCAACTTTGTTCTTCTTTCTCAGGATTGCTGTGGCTATTTAGGGTCTTTTTTTATTCCATGTAAATTTTTGGAGAGTTTGCTCTTAACTCTTATTATCTTTTCAATATTTTATTTGCTGTAACCCATGTCTACTTGTTCCTATGAAACAGAAAGCCTTGATGTTTTTGTCTGTTATTGACACCAGCAACTGACCTACACACACTTCTGTTAGCTTTATAGTATTACAACAAATTTTTTATTTACAGACCATCACTTTTAATTTTTAATTTCATTATGAATTAACTGGTTTCTGACCTGCAGATTGAGGGAAATGGACTAAATGATTCTAAGGAACTTTCCAATTCTAATGCTCTTTGGTTAGTCATATCCATGAAAGTCACAAAAGGGTACTTAAAATAAATTCAGGAGTTGTGAGCTGAGGCTATTATTTTGCTCTATTCCCAGGGAGTGATCATATAAAAGTGGCAGTTTTTTTTTTAATAACGTATATTAGAATTGCACTTAGAGTTAGCATAATCCCATTAAAAGCTATTAGTGAAATTATTATTCTGGTGATAAGATATTATTATATTCTTGGTATCCATTGCAAAAAAGATTAATATCATGCTAAAATAGTTTAATCTGGTGATGACATTTAAGTTCTCATTCTGAATATCCTTATCTGGAATTTTGTTTTATGGAGGACAAAGTCTTCAACTCTCTATCAAGAGGAGTCAGGGGAGAAGTCACCCATTTATTTTTTTAAATAAATCTTTATTGTTCAGATTATTACAGTGGTTCCTCTTTTTTTCCCCCATAGCTCCCCTCCACCCAGTTCCCACGTCACCCTCTGCACTATCTCCCCCTCCACTATCCTCATCCATAGGTGTACAATTTTTGTCCAGTCTCTTCCCACACCCCCACACTCTATTCCCCCCAAGAATTGTCAGTTCACTTCATTTCTATGCCCCTGATACTATTATATTCACCAGTTTATTCTGTTCATCAGATTTTTTATTCACTTCATTTTTAGATTCACTTGTTGATAGATATGTATTTGTTGTTCATAATTTTTATCTTTACCTTTTTCTTCTTCCTCCTCTTCTTAAAGAATACCTTTCAGCATTTCATATAATACTGTTTTGGCGGTGATGAACTCCTTTAACTTTTTCTTATCTGTGCAGCTCTTTATCTGACCTTCAATTCTGAATGATAGTTTTGCTGGGTAAAGTCATCTTGGTTGTAGGTTCTTGCTGTTCATCACTTTGAATATTACTTGCCACTCCTGTCTGGCCTGTATAGTTTCTGTTGAGAAATCAGCTGACAGTCGTATGTGTGCTCCCTTGTAGGTAACTAACTGTTCTTCTCTTGCTGCTTTTAATATTCTCTCTTTGTCTTTTGCTCTTGGCACTTTAATTATGATGTGTCTTGGTGTGGTCCTCTTTGGATTTCTTTTGTTTGGGGTTCTCTGTTCTTTCTATACTTGTTAAGTCTATTTCTTTCACCAGGTAGGGGAAGTTTTCTGTCATTATTTCTTCAAATAGGTTTTCAATATCTTGCTCTCTCTCTTCTGGCACCCCAATAATTGGATGTTGGTATGCATAAAGTTGTCCCAGAGGCTCTTTACACTATCTTCATAATTTTGGATTCTTTTTTCTTTTTGCTTTTTGGTTGGGTGTTTTTTACTTCTTCGTATTTCAAATCTTTGACTTGATTCTTGTGATCCTCTAATCTGCTGTTGGATCTCTGTATATTATTCTTTATTTCAGTCAGTGTATGCTTAATTTCTAGTTAGTCCTTTTTCACATCCTCGAGGATCTCACTAAATTTATTGGTGGTTTCTAGAAAATTCTTGAAAAACCTTATAATCATGGTTTTGAACTCTATATCCAGTAGTTTGCTTTCCTCCATTTCTGTCATTTGTGACCTGTTTCTTTGTCTCCACATTTTGGCTGATTCCCTGTGTTAATGGAGTGGCTTTGTGTGCTAGGTGTCCTATAGAGCCCAGTGGCGCAGCCTCCCCAGTTACCTGAGGTGGACACTCTTGATGAACCCCTTTGTGGGCTGTGTGCACAGTCTTATTGTAGTTAAGCCTTGATTGTTGTTGGTATCACTGGGAGGAATTGGCCTCCAAGCCAATTGGCTGTGAGAATCAGCTGTGTCTACGATGGGAGAACTTCTGTGCTGGAGACACCCTTATGGGGAAAGACTTGTTTCAGTGGGGCTTTGGTGCTCACTGAGTCTGCTCCCTGAGTGTGTCCCTTATGGATCTGAGGAGTTGTAATCCGGATGATCCCACTCTGACCACTGGGTACACTGGCTCTTGGATCTCTAAGGAGGTGCTAATTTAGCCTCTGCCTGAGGCCACCCAGCAGAAGCTATGGAGAGATCTGCAGATTCCTCTTCTTTGTTTGGGGTTTGGAGGTGCCCAGATGAGGCCCAGCTGTGAAGCAATGCAAGCTTCTGTGGGGCCTTGGCCCTTCTTTTGGATGTTCTGTGTCTCTCTGACCCAGCTGCAATTTTTTAGGTAATTTTAGATTGCAAAGGGCCAGGCCATTCATATGCAAAAGTCTCTGTGCACAGCTTGGGTGGGGCGGGGTCTCATGGAATTAACAGGGTGGAGCAAACAGCTATGGCTGATCCTCAGCCCCAAATTAAGAGGCCCCAGGGTCTCAGTTTCCCTCAGTAATCACTGCAAGCAACTCTGAGAGGAAGCCTCCCTAGAGTTTCACCCAATGCCAGACAGTCCAGTTTCTCCCCGTATGAGTCTGGGTCCCCAGAGTCTCACCCGGAACTGGAGTTCAGAGCAGTTGGGAGCTTGTGTCTCCCTTCCAATTGAAAAAGACAACCACATTCTCAGTTGCCAGCCCTTTCAGTGCGCGCGCCTCCATACCTCTGCACTTTACTTCCACACCTCCTGAGTCTCAGTGTGCTTTTCTCTTCCCTTCTAGTTGTAGAATTTCCACTCAGTCAGCCTTCCTGTGGTTCTGGATGATGTCCATTTTGTCTTTTAGTTGTAGTTTTGAAGTGGTTGTGCGAGGCAGCAATTTCAGGTGTTTACCTATGCCACCATCTTGGTTTCTCCCTCATTGATTTAAATGTACACTGTAGTTTAAGGGGAGAGTAGGAGGAAATTGGGATCCTTGAAGTTGGGGGTGTTGTAAAGAGAGAAGAACTCCTTGAATGAGGAAACAATGCTGAAAAGGAATGCACATACCTGCAAAGCTGCTTATTTGAAATTTGTTTCTAGAGACTACTCTTTATTGTTGCCATCTTTACATTTTTATAAGGTGAATACTTCATTATAGAGTGAGTAGAAGATTTAGGGATATGAAGTCTTACTTTTTTTGGCATATGGGCTGAAAGCGAGGTTGAAGGGGACAGGGTCAGGTTAGTATGTCTCTTCATTAGTGTGGCATGACAATAGAATCCATAAAACAAGGTCACTGGTGGGGATACTTGGCAGTGATTGAACCTGTCACCTTAATTCCTGTGTGTTATATGGAGGGGTAGAAATACATGTAAATTGAAAATAATTTTCCTTGTGATTTAGGGTAGTTATTTTTACTGTTGTCAGGAGGCTATAAGAGAGTTATTTTTTTATATTTATTGTCTTTGTAATGTCCTCTTATTCCTCTGGAAACAAATTTCTTCTCTATCTTTGGTAGACACAGTTCAATAGAATGGTGAAAATTCTTTATTTTGGCTGAAAGACTTTAGTAATACAGTCAAGAAAGATCTATTAAAAATGGGGATATTGTTAAGGTTTTGTGCACCTGAGTAAGATCACAAGATTCTAGCTGAGAGATAGATGGTTTTACATTTGTTCCCCTGTTTCCACAATCTTCTCTGATTTAGGCTATGCTGGTTGTCTTCTGCTTTTCCATTTGCCACTCAGGTTTCATAAATTGAAAGACTGTACATAAATTAGCAATGTGAGAACTGCTATCATGACCTCAATACTTTACTTTTTGATTTTTCAGCTTTTTCATCTCCTTGATGGAGGGGCAGAGCATACCGAAATCTTTCAGTGAAGTCTGAGAAAATGTATCTACAGAGTCTTTCATAAAACTGTGTGCCAATCATTGGGGGGGGCGGGGACACAGGGAGAGCAATTACATTTTTTTTTCTTAAAGATATAACAGACCAGGCAGGTACTAAAAAGGTGATGATGTTTACCATCCTCCAAGTATATATATGGCTTCTCTCTGAAGGATCTTGAGTGTAAAGTACCTTTAACAACGTCGTAAACAGTAAGGTGAAGCACTAACATTTGAATAAATCTTTACAGTTTTTGAAATATTTTGACATTTATTTTTCATTTAATTCCTTTAACAGCTTTGTGAGGTAGACAGAGCAGATATTGTCATTATTTGGGTGCCTTAGGTATGAGGCATATTAAAATCTCAGCAACATTGGATGGCAAGGAAGTAAAGGAAGATGGTATGAGTTGAGACATAATTGTCATTTTTCTCTTGTTCATTTGTAAAAATTTGTTATATATTAAAGATACTAACAATATATATGTCGTATTTTGCAAATATTGACCCATTTAATCATTTGCCTTCTATTTTTAAAAATGTTTTTATTTTGTCACGCATGACCTGTGCATTTTCAGGTAGTCAAATCTGGTAATCCTTTGACGGTTTCTACTTTGGTATTCTGATTTATAAATGTCTCACTCCAAGATTTTATAAAAATGTAACTTGTTGTCTTCTCCTTTTGGCAGGAGGAGCATGAGAGGGAGAAAATAGATACCAATACTTGCTTTGCAAATGTGGGAATCTTTATGTTAGGCATTTTTTATTGTGCTTAATCAAGTAATGCTTTCCTTTGTTGTCCTTGTTTTACAGACACAGTTGCAAGATGGAAAACTTAAAAAAGTGTTTTAATAAAAATGTGTAAACCTATTTGATTCTAATCCCTCAGGCATTTTATTTTTCTTCAACACTTCTATTATATCTTCTTTTGCATCAATATGTTTAAATATAGAAGTTATGCTGAATTTCTTTAAACCAAACTTTTCCTATATAAGCTTCTAAGTAGAGACCACTTCTTTTTTCTCTTGCATTGCATACACCAATTTTTAAATGGCTCTTGAACTTCTCCACTTGGATATTCTATAAGCTACTTAAAATCAGAATGTTCAAATGCAGATTAATTTTCCTTCATGAAACAAAGCAATTCTCATCCACTTTCTATGTGTATTGAATTGGTTAATATCTTTATAATTGACATAGCAGTATAAGACAACAATCTTTTTTTTAAAATTTAAATTCTTTATTGTTTAATGTATTACATAAGTCTCCCTTTTATCCCATTTACCTCTCCCCGGCTGCCCCCAACCCCCAGCATATGCCCTCACCACCATACCAGTCTGTGTCCATTAGTTATGCTCATATGCATGCATACAAGTCCTTTGGTTGATCCCTTACCTCTGTCTCCCCCCAGGCTTCCCGCTGTAATTTGACAGTCTGTTCGATGCTTCTCTGCCTCTGTATCTATCTTTTTGTTCACCAGGTTATAATATAATTTATTATCCATAAATGAGTGAGATCATGTGGTATTTTTCTTTCACTGACTGGCTTATTTCACTTAGCATAATGATCTCTAGTTCCATCCATGCTGTTGCAAATGGTAAGAATTCCTTCTTTTTTTTTTTTTTTTTTTTTTAAATTTCACCACATTTAATCAGACTTCTCTGAAGTCTAGTTATTTTGAAATATACCCACCAAATAGCTGGGTCAATGTTAGCATTATCCCTTAGCTTCTCTGTGCAGTGGTTGTCTCTTCAAAAGACAATGATTAGACTTTATCGTCTGCTTGAATTTCCAAGCTGGCCTGACCCTCCTACACCCCAGGCACCTGCCAACTACAAGGCACATCCATGCCCACTCGCTGGAGCAATGGCCCAGGACCCTCCTTGCTTTTCTTCCAGCTCATTTGGTTCCCCTCTCTTCACTCCATCCTCAGCACCTCTTTTGGCCCCATTGGTTCGGTGGTTGACTTTGTAGTTCTGCCTCTTGACTCTCCTAAAAGGATGTAGAGTTTGACTCACCCTCGAACACCATTCTTTAGTTTGGGCCCTGACTGCTATACCAACATCAGTCAGGTTGTATAAATTCCTTATGTACTTCTCTGTAATGCAGACTTCATTCACTTGCCACGTGGGGGAAGGAGAAGGATTCAGAGCATCATTTCTGAGTTCTCTTTCAGTTCTGGAATCCTACAGTTCCATCAGCATAACAAAGCCTTAACAAAGTTTTCTTTGGCCAAAATAAATCTGAGCTATGTTTGACCAGCATGAAGAATGGCAGGTTCATCTTCAGCAGGAAGGCAAGGATTCTTAGGTCTTAGATGCAGAAAGGAATCTGTCCTATTTTATTTTTTATTTTTTTTAAATATTTTTATTGAGGTATTATATGTGTACATATCTTACCATTACCCCCCCCACCCCACACCCACACATGCCCTCCCCCCCAGAGTTTTGCGTCCATTGTTTATGCTTATATGCATGCATACAAGTCCTTCGTTTGATTTCATAACTCCGCCACCTTTCCCAAACTTTCCCCCTGTACTTTGAAAGTCTGTTTGATGCTTTACTGTCTCTGTATCTATCTTTTTGTTCACCACTTTATAATGTTCTTTACTATCCCTAAATGAGTGAGATCATGTGGTATTTTTCTTTCATTGACTGGCTTATTTCACTTAGCATAATGTTCTCCAATTCCATCCAGGTTGCTGCAAATGATGAGAATTCCTTCTTTTTTATGGCAGCATAGTATTCCATTGTGTAGATGTACCACAGTTTTCCGATCCAGTCATCTGCTGATGGGCACCTAGGCTGTTTCCAAATCTTAGCTATTGTAAATTGTGCTGCTATGAACATAGTGGTGCATATATCCTTTCTGATTGGTGTTTCTAGTTTCTTCGGATATATTCCCAGGAGTGGGATTACTGGGTCAAATGGGAGTTCCATTTTCAGTTTTTTGAGGAAACTCCATACTGTTCTCCACAGTGGCTGCACCAGTCTGCATTCCCACCAGCAGTGCACAAGGGTTCCTTTTTCTCCGCATCCTCGCCAACACTTGTTGTTTGTTGATTTGTTGATGATAGCCATTCTGACAGGTGTGAGATGGTACCTCATTGTTGTTTTGATTTGCATCTCTCTGATAATAAGTGACTTTGAACATGTTTTCATGTGTCTCTTGGCCTTCCTACTGTCTTCTTTTGAAAATATTCTGTTTAGGTCTGTTGCCCATTTTTTTATTGGATCATTTATCTTCCTCTTATTAAGTTGCATAAGCTGCCTGTAGATGTTGGAGATTAAACCTTTATCAGTAATAGCATTTGCAAATATGTTCTCCCATGCAGTGGGCTTTCTTGTTGTTTTGTTGACGGTTTCTTTTGCTGTAAAAAAGCTTTTTATTTTGATGTAGTCCCATTTGTTAATTTTCTCTTTAGCTTCCATTGCCCTAGGGGCAGTGTCAGTGAAGAAGTTCTTTTGGCATATGTCTGAGATTTTGTTGCCTGTAGATTCCTCTAGTATTTTTATGGTTTCCCGTCTTATGTTTAAGTCCTGTATCCATTTTGAGTTTATTTTTGTGTATGGTGTAAGTTGGTGATCTAGTTTCATTTTTTTGCATGTATCTGTCCAGTTTTCCCAACACCATTTATTGAAGAGACTGTCTTGACTCCATTGTATGTTCATGCCTCTTTGGCAAATATTAATTGAGCATAGTGGTTTGGGTCGATATCTGGGTTCTCTATTCTGTTCCATTGATCAATATGTCTGTTCTTGTGCCAGTACCAGGCTGTTTTGAGAACAGTGGCTTTGTAATACAGCTTGAAATCTGGTATTGAGATCCCACCTACTTTATTCTTCTTTCTGAGGATTGCTGAGGCTAGTCAGGGTCTTTTTTTATTCCAGATGAATTTTTGGAGAGTTCTTTCTAGGTCTGTGAAATATGCTGTTGGTATTTTGATGGGGAGTGCATTGAATCTGTAGATTGCTTTGGGTAGTATGGACATTTTAATGATGTTGATTCTACCAATCCAGGAACATGGTATGTTCTTCCATCTGTTTACGTCTTCCTCTATCTCTTTTTTCAGTGTCCTGTAGTTTTCTGCGTTTAGGTCTTTTACCTCCTTAGTTAAGTTTATTCCTAGGTATCTTAATTTTTTTGGTGCGATGGTAAATGGGATTGCTTTTTTAGTCTCTCTTTCTGTAAGTTCATTATTGGTGTATAGAAAAGCCATAGATTTCTTGCCGTTAATTTTGTACCCCGCTACATTGCCGAATTCATTTATTAAGTCTATTAGTTTTTTGATGGAATCTTTTGGGTTTTTTATGTACAATATCATGTCATCTGCAAATAAGGACAGCTTCACTTCTTCTTTTCCAGTTTGGATGCCTCTTATTTCTTCTTCTTGCCTAATTGCGATAGCTAATACTTCCAGTACTATGTCAAACAGGAGTGGTGAGAGTGGGCATCCCTGTCTTGTTCCTGTTCTTAGGGGAAATGGTTTTAGTTTTTGCCCATTGAGTATGATGTTTGCTGTGGGTTTATCATGAATAGCTTTTATTATGTTGAGGTATGAGCCTTCTATTCCCACCTTGTTGAGAGTTTTTATCAAGAAAGGGTGTTGGATTTTGTCAAATGCTTTTTCTGCATCTATTGATATGACTATGTGATTTTTATCTCTCAATTTGTTTATGTGATGTATCACGTTTATTGATTTGCGGATATTGTACCATCCTTGCATTCCTGGAATAAATCCTACTTGGTCATGGTGTATGATCTTTCTGATGTACTGCTGGAGCCGATTTGCTAGAATTTTGTTGAGGATTTTGGCATCAATGTTCATGAGGGATATTGGCCTGTAATTCTCTTTCATTGAGTTGTCTTTATCTGGTTTTGGTATTAGGGTGATGCTGGCTTCATAGAAGGAGCCTGGAAGTGTTCCTTCCTCTTGAATTTTTTGGAATAGTCTGAGGAGGATAGGTTTTAGTTCTTCCTTGAAAGTTTGATAAAACTCTCCTGTGAAGCCATCAGGCCCCGGGCTTTTGTTTGCCGGAAGCTTTTTGATGACTGCTTCAATTTCTTCCATAGTTACTGGCATGTTGAGCTGTTTAGAATCTTCCTGATTGAGTTTTGGAAGGTTGTATTTTTCTAGGAATATGTCGATTTCCTCTAGGTTGTCCAGTTTGTTGGAATAGAGTTGTTCGTAGTATTTTGTAACAATCCTTTGTATTTCGTCGGGGTCTGTTGTTATTTCACCTCTTTCATTTCTGATTTTGTTTATTTGGGTCCTCTCTCTTTGCTTCTTGGTGAGCCTGGCTAGAGGTCCATCAATCTTGTTTATCCTTTCAAAGAACCAGCTCTTGGTTTTGTTGATCTTTTGTATTGTTTCTTTGGTCTCTATGTCGTTTATCCTCCGCTCTGATCTTTGTTATTTCTTTCCTTCTGCTTACACTGGGCTTAACTTGTTGCTCTCTCTCTAACTCTTTGAGTTGTTGGGTTAGGTAATTTATTACCATTGTTTCTTGTTTTTTGAAGTAGGCTTGTAGAGCTATGAACTTCCCTCTCAGGACTGCTTTCATTGTGTCCCATAGATTTTGGATTGTTGTGTTTTCATTGTCGTTTGTTGCCATGATGTTTTTTATTTCTTCCTTGATGTCTTTGGTAACCCAGTCATGGTTTAATAACATGCTGTTTAGTCTCCAAGTGTTTGATTTCTTTGGTCTGTTTTTATTGTAGTTGATTTCCAGTTTTATGCCACTGTGATCTGAGAAGATACTTGATATGATTTCTATCTTCTTGAATTTGGAGAGACTTTGCCTATGTCCTAACATATGGTCTATCTTTGAAAATGACCCATGTGCACTTGAGAAGAATGTATATTCTGTGGCTTTGGGGTGAAATGTTCTGAAGATGTCGATTAATTCCATCTGTTCTAGTGAGTCATTTAGGATTGATGTTTCTTTGCTGATTTTTTGTTTAGAGGATTTGTCCAATGGTGATAGTGGGGTATTGAAGTCTCCTACTATGATTGTATTACTGTCATTCTCTCCTTTGATATCTTCCAGGAGTTTTTTAATGTATCTTGGTGCTCCTGTATTGGGTGCATATATGTTTACCAGAGTTATTTCTTCTTGTTGGATTTCTCCCTTTAGTATTATGAAGTGGCCTTCATTATCTCTTGTTATGTCCTTCACTTTGAGATCTAATTTGTCAGATATAAGTATTGCAACCCCAGCTTTTTTTTCATTTCCATTTGCCTGGAAAACCTTTTTCCATCCCTTTACTCTCAGTCTGTATGCATCCTTTTTTTTGAGGTGGGTTTCCTGTAGACAGCAGATATCTGGGTTTTGTTTACTTATCCAGTCTGTTACCCTGTGTCTTTTGATTGGGGCATTCAATCCATTTACATTTAAAGTTATTATTGATAGGAACTTATTTGACGCCATTTTTATTCTATACCCCTGTGTACCTTTTTTGCTTCCTATTTCTTTCTTTTTTTTTTTTTTTTTTTTTTAAAGCAGACCCTTTAGCATTTCTTTCATTGCTGGTTTGTTGGTGATAAACCCCTTAGTCCTTTTTTGTCTCTGAAGCTCCTGATTTCACCTTCAATTTTGATTGATAGCCTTGCTGGGTACAGTATTCTTGGATTTAGACCCTTCCTTTGCATGACTTGGTATATTTCATTCCATTCCCTTCTGGCCTGATGAGTTTCTGTTGAGAAATCAGTTGCTAGTCTGATGGGGGTTCCTTTGTATGTAACTGTCTCTCTCTCTCTGGCCGCTTGTAAGATTCTTACTTTGTCGTTGGTGTTTGCCAACTTAACTATAATGTGCCTTGGCGTCGGTCTTTTGGGGTTCATTTTGCTTGGAACTCTGTGAGCTTCTTGGATTTGTGTGGGTTTTTTCTTCCCTATATCAGGGAAGTTTTCTGTTATTATTTCTTCAAACAGGTTTTCTATTCCTTGCTCAGTTTCCGTTCCTTCTGGCACCCCTATTATCCTGATGTTGTTTTGTTTTGTATTGTCCTGAAGTTCCCTTACGCTCTCCTCAATCTTTCTAATTTTTGTTTCTAGAAGCTGTTGTACTTGGGTATTTTTTTCCATCTTGTCTTCTAGCTCACTTATGCGGTCCTCTGCTTCATCTAGTCTACTCTTGATGCTTTCTATTGAGTTCTTTACAGCAGCGATGTCATTTTTCATTTCTTCTTGGTTCTTCTTCATTTCTTCTTGGTTCTTACTCATATTGTCGAATTTGTCTTCCATCCTTTTCAGCCACTTTATGACCATTTCTCTGAATTCTTTCTCTGATAGGTTGTTTGCCTCTAAATCGTTTACTTCCTTTTCTGGTGATGCCTGCTTCTCTTTCCTGTGGGGGCTGTTTCTTTGTCTCCTCATGGTCTCTCTTCTCAGGATGTCTGGTTATATAGATTTCTCTCTCTGGCGTTGATTTAAAGGTATAAAATACAACACAACCAGGCACAACAGACAAGGCACTGAACAGAATTGTATTCACGATATTAATAACCTCCAATAAAGGTAACCACCAGAGAAAGACAAATTAGGGAATAGGAGTGGAAGAGGGAGAGTAAAAAGAAAGAACAACAACGAAGAAAAAAAACAACAACAACAACAAAGAGTGTGAATCTGAACTTGGGAAAAGAGCAGAAAGAAAGAAAAGAAATAACAGAAAAGAAAAAGAAAAGAAAAAAAAGTAAGAGAGACAAGAATGAGAGAAATACTAAGAGAGAAAAGGGGAACAAACTATATATATGGGGAGTAAACTCCACTAGAACAACCACTATTCCCAGCAAATTCCAGCAACACGAGCCTGGAGATTAATACAAACTGCAACAGCAGCTAATATCAAGTGAGGCAAGGGAAAACAAAAGTAAAAAACAAACAAAAACAAAGCAAACAAAAGAACCAACCAAACCAACAAAAAGAATAATCAAAACAATCTCCTAAAAAAGCATAAAAATTCAATCTAATCAACATTCAAGCAAACAACAACAAAAGGCCCGAGAGAAAAATAATTTTTTAAAGGTAGCGTAGAGAGAGGTTTGTATGGATTTGGAGCAGGGGGTTGGGATTAGATATATAAGTAGGGTGAAGTTTTAGCAGGGAGTAAACTGAAAAAGTAGGGAAAATCTAAAGCCAGAAAGGGTTAAGATAAACTGGGGAACAAGGGGGAAAGGTTAGGAGGAGAGTGATGGCATAATGTTAGCTTTGAGATAGGGTAAAGCGATTGTAAGGGAAAGATGCAAATCGAATGTAGGACACTAATCCAAAAATAAAAGAAAGAGAAAATCAAATGACATTAAAAAAAAAAAAGTAAAATAATAGTAATAATATTGCTGATTGAAAATAAAAATGTAATAATTAAAAAGGTGAAAATCAAGTGAGGAAAAAGAAAAAAATATTAGTTTCTTAAGTATAAGATGCAAAAAATGAAAATAAAAAATATGAGAATAAAAAATTTAAAAAATTGAAAAAAGAATTGAAAATTAAAAAATAGGAAGACTAAAATGTGCAGTAGCGGCTGTCGTTCACTTCCTCTATTATTCTGTTTGGTACGCCTTTTTCCCAGTCTGGGCGGTATATCAGTTCAGCTTCATTCCAGGGCTCCTCAGTGTTGGAAGCCAGTCCTGCTTTTTAAGCCAGCCGTGTCTTAATTTCTCGTATTTATTTTTTATTACACCAGAGACAATTAGCGTTTCAGCCCCTGGGTGACAGTGTTTCTGAATTGACTTCCGGGCCTCTCTAGCTCTTTTTTCTTTTTTTTTTTTCCCCTTCTATGGCACTCACTACCGGTTTGTAGAGGTGTGCGCCTCAGAGCTGCCTCTCTGATGGTCACACGCAGCTCTGGCCCCAGGTTCCGAAAAAACACCTTCCCCCTGCAGTCTTTCAGGGTTTCCACCTGGGTTTGCCTCTGTATTGGGCTTAGCAATCAGAGTCGGAAAGAGCCCAGGTGTGCGGACCGTGGGTCTGTGCCCCAGACTAAGGAGCCTGCACTCCTTTGAAAATTCTTAGTCTGACCCTCCTCGTCAGATTAAAATGAGTTGCTAACTTCTGTTAGCAGCTCAGAAGACCCCCCTCCTCATTCACGGATCAGGGCAGTTCCAACTGCTGCTGATTTTTCTAGGCACAGACCTCCCGGCTCCTGCCGGTCCTGCGGCTGCCGCACTTCCCTCACCCAGCGCTTCCCTCACCCACCGCGGGGATTAGAAACCGCAGCTTATTTCAGACAAAATCTGACCTTTCCGTGGTGCAGTGAAGAGTTTCTTTGAATCCAAATGTTTGCGCTGATAGGGGACCGGTGGTCTGGTGCTCGCAGCAGTTCAGTGTTTGCAGTTGTCGAGGAAAGTCAGGTTTCCCCTAAAATCCTCCTTTCCTTGCAAGATGGCAAGGCGCCCGGCGAGCCCGCAGCTCCAAGAGGGGACCCAGCCCCTGTGGGTGCTGCGTGGTCAGAGGAACACTGCCCAGCACTCCCCCGCCTTCTCCTGGAGTTTAGCTGTCCCTTGGCTTGCCCACATACACTCCCTCTGCGAGCCTCTGCTGCTCCGACTCTCCGCCCCAGGAACAGACTCCAAACCCGACTCTATTCCGTCGCCATTTTTTTTGATCTGTCTCCTTCTTTTTTTTTATAGCAGCATAGTATTCCATTGTGTAGATGTACCACAGTTTTCTAATCCACTTATCTGCTGATGGACACTTAGGCTGTTTCCAAATCTTAGCTATTGCAAATTGTGCTTCTATGAAATAGGTGTGCATATATTCTTTCTGATCGGTATTTCTGTTTTCTTGGGATATATTCCTAGAAGTGGGATCACTGGATCAAATGGAAGTTCCAATTTTAATTTTTTGAGGAAATGCCATACTGTGTTCCACAGTGACGGAACCAGTCTGCATTCCCACCAGCATTACAAGAGGGTTCCGTTTTCTCCACAACCTTGCCAGTACTTGTCATTTGTTGATTTGTGATGACAGCCATTCTGATAGGTGTGAGATGGTACCTCATTGTTGTTTTGATTTGCATCTCTCAGATGATTAGTGACTTTGAGCATGTTTTCATTTGTCTCTTGGCCTTCTGTATGTCCTTTTCTAAAAGGTGACTATTTATGTCCTTTGCCCATTTTTGATTGGGTTGTTTATCTTCCTTTTTTAAGTTGTATGAGTTCTCTACATATTTTGGAGATTAAACCCTTATCTCAGATAACATTGGCGAATATGTTCTCCCATGTAGTGGGCTTTCTTGTTGTTTTGTTGATGGGTTCTTTTGCTGTGCAGAAGCTTAATGCAATTCCCATTAAAATACCAAGTGCATATTTCAAAGATGTAGAACAAACTTTCCAAAAATTCATCTGGAATTTTAAAAAAATTCCGATGGCAGCGGAATAGATGGACGTGTCCTGAGTCTTGTCCCAGAGAAGATAGAATGAGCAGCTGAAACAAATAACACCCACTCCGAATTGGTGAAGGAAACTCAGCTGGTGAGACAATTTGCAGCTGGGAAGTGCAGAAGACCCCTGGAGAAAGGTGAAATCAAGGATCTGGGCAGGAGAGTCTGCCAGACCTCTGAGCCCAGAGGGTCAAAGGGAAACCACATGGCACTGAGCCATGTCCCTGGGGCAGCACAGTGTCTGACTGTGGAAAGGAGATCCGCAGGACTGCTGGTGGCAGGGGATTCTAGATCTGGATACACAGTCATGAAAGACTGAGCCCAGAGGGTGCAGCCTGAAGGGCTCACCACTGAACCTAGTACATAGGACCTTCGAGATACAGACACTCACCCATGGCTGAGGTGGAGGAAAAGGTGCGGACTTGTGGAGTTTGGGGAGAGGCTGGGGGGAGGAGAGGGTCCAGAAGTGGCAGCGAGTCTGGTGCTGAGTCATACCTGAGCCCGGGACCTGGGCAGCCATTTTCTCCTGAAGAGATAGCCCCTCCCTCCAGTCTCCAGGCAACCAATACAGCCATACCCAGATTCCACCCTGAATGGTACAAAGGATTAAAAAAAAATCTGAATAGTCCCTGAGAGTCCACAGTGACTGGCTTAAACAGAGGCCTTCAGTCCCAGCAACGGGAAACAGAAACAGTACAGTATAGAAGACTGGGATCTTAAGCCAGCCAAAGGAACGACACTTCACTTTTTCATTTTTATTTTGTTATTATTATTTTGCATCTCTTTTTTTTCTTTATTTTCCTGTTTTTGTTTGTTCCATTATTTTCTATTTCTTTTCACATTATTTTCCATCATTCTATTTTATTTTTATTTGCTATTTTTATATCATTTTTAAATCAATTTTTTTGGTAAATTTATTATTATTATTATTTTCTTCTCATTATCTTTCTTCTTATCCACTCATCCCCATTCTACTTCCTCTATACTAAATTAAGATCCACCCCATATTCATCCAATTCCTAATCTTATTTTCTGTATATAAGCTCAGGCTCTACAGATTCTTGCCCCACCCTCTTTGCTTGGTGCTTGGTGTTTGTATTTTTTTGGTTTATCTGTTTGTTCTGTGGTGTTTTCTCCATATATATATATATATATATATATATATATATATATATTCTCCTTTTTCTTCCTTTTTCTTTTCTCTCTTCTTTTCTCTCTTTGATATAATTTGTGCTCTCTTTTATATCCCCTATTTCTCTTTTTCTCAAGTGGTCACTTATATTGGGGTTATCGGTGTCGTGGGTACATTCGTGTTTTGTTCCCTTTGTGTCGTATCTTGTCAAGGTGAATTTTATCCTGGCTGGCCAAGGGGCTTTAGAGCAAGCCACATAATCAGACACCTGGAGAGTAAACTCCATCCACAAACGGGTCAATAACACCCCAGACCAACTACAGAGGCAGGAAGAAGGAGGCAGTGAGGGAGAAAGCATGAGTGAGCAAAAGAGGAGTGTGTGGTTGTTGTTGTTGTGTTGTTGTGTGTCTGTGTGTGTGTGTGTGTGTGTGTGTGTGTGTGTGTGTGTGTGTGTGTGAGGCACAGTTAGATCCCGCAGGACCTTCAGGGGCACCACTTTAATACACCACTGACATCACTAGGCAGCATCTGCTACCATTGCAAACAGAACTGGGAAGCCAGCTCTTCCTCAGAGGACTCACCTTTTTGAAGGGGAGAGCTGCTGTAAATGGGAGCCCAGCCTCACCTCCACCCAGGTGCCCTCATATAACACCTGGGACTCTACATCAAACCCTGCCAGGGACCTGCTACCTTACCTGCATTCCCATGGTCACCTAGTCTCCAGCCACCCCGGGCTTAGGCTCCTGTGAGTTCCGAAGTGCGCTCCTCCCTGACTGGGCCAATGCTTTAGCTCAGGGCACTGCAACCATGTGAGCAGCAGACACGTGAGCAGCCTGCTCCTGTCCAAAAAGCAGCAGCCCCGTGAGCAGACTGCCCAAGGCTGAAGAGCAGGAGCCTCACATGGTCTGCCCCTGTCCAAGGAGCAGCAGCTGTGTGAGTGGCCCACTCCCCTGTCCAAGGAGCAGCAACCATGCAAGCAGCCTGCCCCCATCTGAGGAGCAGCAACCATGCACGAGCAGCCCACCCACACCTGAGGAGTGGCAGCCCCAAGCAGCCCACCCCTTTCTGAGGAGCAGCAGCTGTGTGAGCAGCCTGCCCCCATCTGAGGAACATCAGCTCCACGAGCAGCCCGCCCCCATTCGAGGAACAGCAGCTGCCCAAACAGACCGTTCTGGTCCGAGGAGCAGCAGCCACATGAGAAGACCGCTCACATCTGAGGAGCGGCAGCTCTGCGCAGTCTGCACTGGTCTGAGGAGCAGCAGCCACACACAGCCTACACCAATCCCACGAGCAGCAGCCAGGTGAGCAGCCAGCCCCCATCTGAGGAGCAGCAGCTGCACGAGCAGCCCGCCCCTGTATGAGGAGCAACAGCCCTGCAAGCAACTTGTCCCTGTCGAAGGACCAGCAGCCTCATGAGCAGCCTGCCCCATCCAAGGAACAGCAGCAATGCAAGAAATGCTAAAGGGACTGGTGTAAAAAGAAGAAATAGAAAAGTAATAAGGAACACAGGCATAAAAAATAAGAAGCCAGCCCCCATCCAGGGAGCAGCAGACATGCGAGCAACCCACCTCCATCAGAGGAGTAGCAGCTGTGCACAGCTCACCCTCATGCCCTCATCTGAGGAGCAGCAGCCTCATGATAAGCCCTCCCCCATCTGAGGAACAGCAGCTGTGTGAGCAGCCTGCCCCACCAGCCAGAAGAGACACCATTGCTGTGAACAGCACCCACTAGAGGAGCCACTGCCAACTGAGGAACAGCCACTAACATGACTGCCTGAGGAGCAACCACAGCCTGAGGAGCCACTACCACCCCAGGAGCAGACTCTTCACAACTAGACCTTTAGATCAGTCAGTGAGATAAAAAATGGGTAGAAAAAGAAACCCCCAAAGGAAAGAAAAGGAGGAATCACCAGAAAAGCAGCTAAGTGAAACACAGGCATGCAATATGTCAGAAAAATAATTCATAATAAGGGTCATACAGTTCATAAACTGGATGGAAGAAAAAAATTAACAACTTATGTAAGAATCAAGAAGAAATGAGGAGTGATATAGCTGCAATAAAAAAACACCATGGAGATCGGGAAAAAAATGGCGACGGAATAGAGTCGAGTTTGGAGTCTGGTCCTGGGCGGAGAGTAGGAGATGCAGAGGCTTGCAGAGGGAGTGTATGTGGGCAAGCCAAGGGACAGCTAAACTCCAGGAGAAGGCGGGGGAGTGCTGGGCAGTGTTCCCCTGACCGTGCAGCACCCACAGGGGCTGGGTCCCCTCCCGGAGCTGCGGGCTCACTGGGCGCCTCGCCATCTTGCAAGGAAAGGAGGACTTTATTGGAAACCTGACTTTCCGCGACAACTGCAAACACTGAACATCTGCGAGCACCAGACCACCGGTCCCCTATCAGCGCAAACATTCGGATTCAAAGGAACTCTTCACTGCACCTCGGAAAGGTCAGATTTCTACTGAAATAAGGAGTGGTTTCTAATCCCTGCGGTGGGTGAGGGAAGCGCTGGGTGAGGGAAGCATGGCAGCCGTGGAACCGGCAGGAACCGGGAGGTCTGTGCCTAGAAAAATCGGCGGCAGTGGGAACTTCCGTGATCCGTGAATGTGGAGGGGGCTCTTCTGAGCTGCTAACAGAAGTGACCTCTTGAAAGCAACTCATTTTAATCTGACGAGGAGGGTCAGACTAAGAATTTTCAAAGGAGTGCAGGATCCTTAGTCTGGCGCACAGACCCACTATCCGCACACTTGGGCTCTTTCAGACTCTGATTGCTAAGCCCAATACATAGAAAAACCCAGGTGGAAAGGCCCTGAAAGACTGCAGGGGGAAGTTGTTTTATCGGAACCTGGGGAGCAGAGCTGGGTGTGACCATCGCAGAGGCAGCTCTGAGGTGCACACCTCCACAAACCAGTAGTGAGTGCCATAGAGGGGAAAAAAAAAAAAAAAAGCTAGAGAGGCCCGGAAGTAAATTCAGAAACACTGCCACCCAGGGGCTGAAACACTAATTGCTTCTGGTGTAATCAAAAATAAATACGAGAAATTAAGACACGGCCGGCTTAAAAAGCAGGACTGGCTTCCAACACTGAGGAGCCCTGGAATGAAGCTGAACTGAAATACTGCCCAGACTGGGAAACAGGCGTACCAAACAGAATAATAGAGGAAGTGAATGACAGCCGGTACTTCACATTTTACTCTTCTTATTTTTTAATTTTAAATTATTTTTTCAATTTTTTAAATTTTTTATTCTCATTTTTTTATTTTCATTTTTTGCATCTTTTACTTAAGAAACTAATTTTTTTTCTTTTTCCTCACTCGATTTTCACCTTTTTAATTATTACATTTTTATTTTCAATCAGCATTATTATTACTATTATTTTACTTTTTTTTTAATGTCATTTGATTTTCTCTTTCTTTTATTTTTGGATTAGTGTCCTACATTCGATTTGCATCTTTCCCCTACAATCGTTTTACCCTATCTCAAAGCTAACATTAAGCCATCACTCTCCTCCTAACCTTTCCGCTTTTGGTCTCCTGTTTATCTTAACCCTTTCTGGCTTTAGATTTAACCTACTTTTTCAGTTTACTCCCTGCTAAAATTTCACCCTACTTATATATCTAATTCCCAACCCCCTGCTCCAAATCCATACAAACCTCTCTCTACGCTACCTTAAAAAAATTATTTTTCTCTCTGGCCTTTTGTTGTTGTTTGCTTGAATGTTGATTAGATTGAATTTTATGCTTTTTTATGAGATTGTTTTGATTATTCTTTTTGTTTGTTTGGTTGGTTCTTTTGTTTGCTTTGTTTTTGTTTGTTTTTTACTTTTGCTTTCCCTTGCCTCACTTGATATTAGCTGGTGTTGCAGTTTATATTAATCTCCAGGCTCGTGTTGCTGGAATTTGCTGGGAATAGTGGTTGTTCTAGTGGAGTTTACTCCCCATATATATAGTTTGTTCCCCTTTTCTCTCTTAGTATCGTTCTTGTCTCTCTTACTTTTTTTTCTTTTCTTTTTCTTTTCTTTTTTTTCTTTCTTTCTGCTCTTTTCCCAAGTTCAGAGTCACACTCTTTTTATTTATTTTTTGTTGTTTTTCTTTCTTTTTACTCTCCCTCTTCCACACCTATTCCCTAATTTGTCTTTCTCTGGTGGTTACCTTTATTGGAGGTTATTAATATCGTGAATACAATTCTGTTCAGTGCCTTGTGTGTTGTGCCTGGTTGTGTTGTATTTTGTACCTTTAAATCAAAGCCGGAGAGAGAGATCTATATAACCAGACATCCGGAGAAGAGAGACCATGAGGAGACAAAGAAATAGCCCCCACAGGAAAGAAAAGCAGGCATCACCAGAAAACTAAGTAAAGGATTTAGAGGCAAACAACCTATCAGAGAAATAATTCAGAGAAATGGTCATAAAGTGGCTGAAAAGAATGGAAGACAAATTTGACAATATGAGTAAGAACAAAGAAGAAATGAAGAAGAACCAAGAAGAAATGAAAAATGACATCGCTGCTGTAAAGAACTCAATAGAAAGCATCAAGAGTAGACTAGAAGAAGCAGAGGACCGCATAAGTGAGCTAGAAGACAAGATGGAAAAAAATACCCAAGTACAACAGCTTCTAGAAACAAAAATTAGAAAGCGTGAGGAGAGCCTAAGGGAACTTCGGGACAACACAAAACAAAACAACATCAGGATAACAGGGGTGCCAGAAGGAAAGGAAACTGAGCAAGGAATAGAAAACCTGTTTGAAGAAATAATGACAGAAAACTTCCCTGATATAGGGAAGAAAAAACCCACACTAATCCAAGAAGCTCACAGAGTTCCAAGCAAAATGAACCCCAAAAGACCGACGCCAAGGCACATTATAATTAAGTTGGCAAACACCAACGACAAAGTAATCTTAAAAGCGGCCAGAGAGAGACAGACAGTTACATACAAAGGAACCTCCATCAGACTAGCAACTGATTTCTCAACAGAAACTCATCAGGCTAGAAGGGAATGGAATGAAATTACAAAGTCATGCAAAGGAAGGGTCTAAATCCAAGAATACTGTACCCAGCAAGGCTATCAATCAAAATTGAAGGTGAAATCAGGAGCTTCACAGACAAAAAAGGACTAAGGGAGTTTATCACCACCAAACCAGCAATGAAAGAAATGCTAAAGGGTCTGCTGTAAAAAAAAGAAAGAAAGAAAGAAAGAAAGAAAGAAAGAAAGAAAGAAAGAAAGAAAGAAATAGGAAGCAAAGAAGGAACACAGGGGTATAGAATAAAAATGGCGTCAAATAAGTACCTATCAATAATAACTTTAAATGTAAATGGATTGAATGCCCCAATCAAAAGACACAGGGTAACAGACTGGATAAGAAAACAAAACCCATATATCTGCTGTCTACAGGAAACCCACCTCAAAAAAAAAGGACGCATACAGACTGAGAGTAAAGGGCTGGAAAAAGGTTTTCCAGGCGAATGGAAATGAAAAAAAAGCTGGGTAGCAATACTTATATCTGACAAATTAGATCTCAAAGTGAAGGACATAACAAGAGATAATGCAGGCCACTTCATAATACTAAAGGGAGAAATCCAACAAGAAGAAATAACTCTGGTAAACATATATGCACCCAATACAGGAGCACCAAGATACATTAAAAAACTCCTGGAAGATATCAAAGGAGAGATTGACAGCAATACAATCATAGTAGGAGACTTCAATACCCCACTATCACCATTGGACAAATCCTCTAAACAAAAAATCAGCAAAGAAACATCAATCCTAAATGACTCACTAGACCAGAAGGAATTGATCGACATCTTCAGAATATTTCACCCCAAAGCCACAGAATATACATTCTTCTCAAGTGCACATGGGTCATTTTCAAGGATAGACCATATATCAGGACATAGGTAAAGTCTCTCCAAATTCAAGAAGATAGAAATCATATCAAGTATCTTCTCAGTTCACAGTGGCATAAAACTGGAAATAAACTACAATAAAAACAACCCAAAAGAAATCAAACAATTGGAGACTAAACAGCATGCTATTAAACCATGACTGGGTTACCAAAGACATCAAGGAAGAAATAAAAAACATCATGGCAACAAATGACAATGAAAACAAAACAATCCAAATTCTATGGGACACAGCGAAAGTAGTCCTGAGAGGGAAGTTCATAGCTCTACAAGCCTACTTCAAAAAACAAGAAACAATGGTAATAAATTACCTAACCCAACAACTCAAAGAGTTAGAGAGAGAGCAACAAGATAAGCCCAGTGTAAGCAGAAGGAAAGAAATAATAAAGATCAGAGCAGAGATAAACGACATAGAGACGAAAGAAACAATACAAAAGATCAACAAAACCAAGAGCTGGTTCTTTGAAAGGATAAACAAGACTGATGAACCTCTAGCCAGGCTCACCAAGAAGCAAAGAGAGAGGACCCAAATAAACAAAATCAGAAATGAAAGAGGTGAAATAACAACAGACCCTGAGGAAATACAAAGGATTGTTACAAAATACTATGAACAACTCTATTCCAACAAACTGGACAACCTAGAGGAAATCGACATATTCCTAGAAAAATACAACCTTCCAAAACTCAATCAAGAAGAATCTAAACAGCTCAACATGCCAGTAACTATGGAAGAAATTGAAGCAGTCATCAAAAAGCTTCCGGCAAACAAAAGCCCGGGGCCAGACGGCTTCACAGGAGTATTTTACCAAACTTTCAAGGAAGAACTAAAACCTATCCTCCTCAGACTATTCCTAAAAATTCAAGAGGAAGGAACACTTCCAGGCTCCTTCTATGAAGCCAGCATCACCTTAATACCAAAACAAGATAAAGACAACTCAATGAAAGAGAATTACAGGCCAATATCCCTCATGAACATAGATGCCAAAATCCTCAACAAAATTCTAGCAAATCGGCTCCAGCAGTACATCAGAAAGATCATACACCATGACCAAGTAGGATTTATCCCAGGAATGCAAGGATGGTACAATATCCGCAAATCAATAAACGTGATACATCACATAAACAAACTGAGAGATAAAAATCACATAGTCATATAAATAGATGCAGAAAAAGCATTTGACAAAATCCAACACCCTTTCTTGATAAAAACTCTCAACAAGGTGGGAATAGAAGGATCATACCTCAACATAATAAAAGCTATATATGATAAACCCACAGCAAACATCATACTCAATGGGCAAAAACTAAAGACATTTCCCCTAAGAACAGGAAAAAGACAGGGATGCCCACTCTCACCACTCCTGTTTGACATAGTACTGGAAGTATTAGCTATCGCAATTAGGCAAGAAGAAGAAATAAGAGGCATCCAAATTGGAAAAGAAGAAGTGAAGCTGTCCTTATTTGCAGATGACATAATGTACATAAAAAACCCAAAAGAATCCATAAAAAAACTAATAGACTTAATAAATGAATTCGGCAAAGTAGCAGGATACAAAATTAACGGCAAGAAATCTATGGCTTTTCTATACACCAATAATGAACTTACAGAAAGAGAGACTAAAAAAGCAATCCCATTTACCATCGCACCAAAAAAATTAAGATACCTAGGAATAAACTTAACTAAGGAGGTAAAAGACCTATACGCAGAAAACTACAGGACACTGAAAAAAGAGATAGAGGAAGACGTAAACAGATGGAAGAACATACCATGTTCCTGGATTGGTAGAATCAACATCATTAAAATGTCCATACTACCCAAAGCAATCTACAGATTCAATGCACTCCCCATCAAAATACCAACAGCATATTTCACAGACCTAGAAAGAACTCTCCAAAAATTCATCTGGAATAAAAAAAGACCCCGACTAGCCACAGCAATCCTGAGAAAGAAGAATAAAGTAGGTGGGATCTCAATACCAGATTTCAAGCTGTATTACAAAGCCACTGTTCTCAAAACAGCCTGGTACTGGCACAAGAACAGACATATTGATGAATGGAACAGAATAGAGAATCCAGATATCGACCCAAAGCACTATGCTCAATTAATATTTGACAAAGGAGGCATGAACATACAATGGAGTCAAGACAGTCTCTTCAATAAATGGTGTTGGAAAAATTGGTCAGATACATGCAAAAAAATGAAACTAGATCACCAACTTACACCATACACAAAAATAAACTCAAAATGGATACAGGACTTAAACATAAGACAGGAAACCATAAAAATACTAGAGGAATCCACAGGCAACAAAATCTCAGACATATGTCAAAAGAACTTCTTCACTGACACTGCCCCTAGGGCAATGGAAGCTAAAGAGAAAATTAACAAATGGGACTACATCAAAATAAAAAGCTTTTTTACAGCAAAAGAAACAATCAACAAAACAACAAGAAAGCCCACTGCTTGGGAGAACATATTTGCAAATGCTATCACTAATAAAGGTTTAATCTCCAACATCTACAGGCAGCTTATGCAACTTAATAAAAGGAAGATAAATGATCCAAAAAAAATGGGCAACAGACCTAAACAGAATATTTTCAAAAGAAGACAGTAGGAAGGCCAAGAGACACATGAAAACATGTTCAAAGTCACTTATTATCCGAGAGATGCAAATCAAAACAACAATGAGGTACCATCTCACACCTGTCAGAATGGCTATCATCAACAAATCTACAAAAGACAAGTGTTGGCGAGGATGCTGAGAAAAAGGAACACTCGTGCACTGCTGGTGGGAATGCAGACTGGTGCAGCCACTGTGGAGAACAGTATGGAGTTTCCTCAAAAAACTGAAAATGGAACTCCCATTTGACCCAGTAATCCCACTCCTGGGAATTTATCCGAAGAAACTAGAAACACCAATCAGAAAGGATATATGCACCACTATGTTCATAGCAGCACAATTTACAATAGCTAAGAATTGGAAACAGCCTAGGTGCCCATCAGCAGATGACTGGATCAGAAAACTGTGGTACATCTACACAATGAAATACTATGCTGCCATAAAAAAGAAGGAATTCTCATCATTTGCAGCATCCTGGATGGAATTGGATAACATTATGCTAAGTGAAATAAGTCAGTCAATGAAAGAAAAATACCCCATGATCTCACTCATTTATGGATAGTAAAGAACATTATAAAGTGATGAACAAAAAGATAGATACAGAGACAGTAAAGCATCAAACAGACTTTCAAATTACAGGGAGAAAGTTAGGGAGAGGTGGGGGAGTTATGAAATCAAACGAAGGACTTGTATGCATGCATATAAGCATAAACAATGGACACAAAACTCTGGGGGGTGAGGGCATGTATGGGTGTGGGGTGGGGTGTAATGGTAAGATATGTACACATATAATACCTCAATAAAAAAATATATAACAAAAAATAAAAAAAAAACACCATGGAAAGGTACAGCAGTAGACTAGGACAAATGGAGGACTGAATTAGCAAATTACAAGGCAGGGAAGCAAAACACACCCAAACTGAACTGCAATTGGAGAAAAAAATTAAAAGACAGGAGGAGAGCCTAAGGGAGCTATGGGACAACATGAAATGAAGCAACATACAAATAATAGGGGTGCCAGAACAACAGGAAGAGGAACAAGCGTTAGAAAACCTATTTGAAGAAATAATGTCAGAAATCTTCCCTGATGTAGGGAAGAAAAAAGTAACACAAGCACAGAGTCCCAAACAACATGAAGCTGAAAAGACCCATGCCAAGACACATCATAATTAGGATGACAAATATTCAGGACAAAGATAGAATCTTAAAGGCTGCAAATGAGAGATAGAAAGTTACCTACAAGGAATCTACCATTAGATTATCAAATTATTTCTAAACAAAAACACATCAGGCCAGAAAAGAATGGAAGGAAATTTACAAAGTGATGCAATGTAAGGGACTGAATTCAAGAATGCTATATCCAGCAAGGCTATCATTCAAAATTGAAGGGGGAAGTAAGGAGCTTCACAGACAAAAAAATGCTCAGGGAGTTTTTAACTACCAAGCCAGCAATGCAAGAAATGCTAAAGGGACTGGTGTAAAATTAAGTAGGAACACAGGCACAAAAAATAAAAATGGCTACAAACAAGTAACTTTCAATAATAACTTTAAACATAAACCAATTAAATGCTCCAATCAAAAGACATCGAGTGAGTGAATGGATAAAAAACATGACCCATATATATGCTGTCTATAAGAGACCCACCTCGGAACAAGGGACTGACACAGACTGAAAGTGAAGGGATGGAAAAATATCTTTAAGGCAAATGGAAATGAAGAAAATGTTGGGTAGCAATATTATATCTGACAAAATAGACCCCAAATTGAAGGCCCTAACAAGAGATAAGGAAGGCCACTACATAATACTAAAGGGAGCAATTCAACAAGAGTATATAAACTTGCTAAACACCTATGCACCCAATGCAGGAGAACCCAAATAAATAAAAAAACTCCTGGAAAATATCAAGGGAGATATTGACAACAATACAATCATAACAGGGGACTTTAATATACCACTGATATCACTGGATAAATCCTCTAGACAAAACTCAGCAAAGAAACAGCAGTCCTAAATGACTCACTTGATCAGATGGACCTAATTGACATCTTCAAAACATTTCATCCCAAAGCCACGGACTATACGTTCTTCTCAAGTGCACATGGGACATTTTCAAAAACAGACCACATATTGGGTCACAAGAAAAGTCTCCCCAAATTCAAGAAGATTGAAATCATATCAAGCATCTTCTCAGACCACAATGGGATAATATTAGAAATAAACTACAATAAGAACAATCCAAAACATTCAAACACTTGGAAGCTGAATAGCATGCTATTAAACAATTATTGGGTTACAAAAGAGATCAAAGAAGAAATTAAAAGCATTCTGTAAACTAATGACAATAAAAACAGGACAATCCAAAATCTATGTGACACAATGAAAACAGTCCTGAGAGGGAAGTTTATAGCTCTAAAGGCCTACCTCAAAAAATAAGAAAAAATGGTAGTAAATCATCTTACTCTACAACTCAAAGAATTAGAAAGAGAGCAACAAGAAAAGCCCAGAGTGAGGATAAGGAAGGAGATAATAAAGATCAGAGCAGAAATAAATTACATAGAGACCAAAAAAAAAACAAAACAAAAAACAAAATATCAATGAAACCAGGAGCTGGTTCTTGAAAGGATAAACAAGATTGATAAACCTCTACCCAGGCTCACCAGTAAGCAAAGAGAAAGGACCCAAATAAACAAAATCAGAAATGAAAGAGGAGAAATAACTACAGACCACACAAAAATACAAAGGATTGTTAAAAAAAAATGCTATGAACAACTCTATTCAAACAAACTAGACAACCTGAAGGAAATGGATATATTCCTAGAAAAATACAACCTTCTTAAACTCAATCAGGAAGAATCTAAAAAAGCTCAATAGGCTGATAACTATGGAAGAAATTGAAGTAGTCATCAAAAAGTTTCCAGTAAACAAAAGCCTGGGGCCAGCTGGCTACACAGGGGAGTTTTACAAAACATTTAAGGAAGAAGTAAAATCTATCGTCCTCAGACTAATCCAAAATATCCAAGAGGAAGAAGCACTTCCAAGCTCATTCAATGAAGCCAGCATCACCCTAATACCAAAACCAGATAAAGTCAACACAATGAAAGAGAATTAGAGGCCAATATCCCTCATGAACATAGATGCCAAAATCCTCAACAAAATTCCAGCAAATCGGCTCCAGCAGTACATCAGAAAGATCATATACCATGACCAAGTGGGATTTATTCCATGGATGCAAGGATGGTACAATATCTGGAAGTCAATAAGCCTGATACATCACATAAACAAATTGAGAGATAAAAATCACAGTCATATCAATTGATGCAGAAAAAGCATTTGACAAAATCTAACACCATTTCTTGATAACTGCTCTCAGCAAGGTGGGGATAGGAGGATCATACCTCAACATAATGAAAGCCATATATGACGAACCCACAGCCAACATCATACTCAATGGGCAAAAACTAAAACCATTTCCCCTAAGAACAGGAACAATACAGGGATGCCCACTCTCACCACTCCTGTCCAGCATAGTACTAGAGGTACTAGCCATTTAGATCAGACTAGAAGAAGAAATAAAAGGCATCCAAATTAGAAAAGAATAAGTAAAACTGTCCTTATTCACAGATGACATGATACTGTACATAGAAAACCCTAAAGAATCCATCACAAATTATTAGATTTAATAAATGAATTCGGCAATGTAGCAGGATACAAAATTAATGCCAAGAAATCTATGGCATTTCTATACACGAATAGAGCATTTACAGAAAGAGAGACTTAAAAAGCAATCCTATTTACCATTGTACCAAAAAAATTAGGATGCCTAGGAATAAACTTAACTAAGGAGGTAAAAGACCTATATGCGGAAAACTACAGGACACTGAAAAAAGAGATAGAGGAAGACATAAAGAGATGGAAGAACATACCGTGTTCATGAATTGGTAGAATAAAAATCATTAAAATGTCCATACTACCAAAGGCAATCTATAGATTCAATACATTCCCCATTAAAATACCAACAGCATATTTCACACACCTAGAATACACTTTCCAAAAATTCATTTGGAATAAAAAAAAGACCCTAATAGTGGAAGCGATGCTGAGAAAGAAGAACAAAGTAGGTGGGATCTCAATACCAGACATCAAGCTGTATTATAAAGCCACTGTTCCCAAAACTGCCTGTTAGTGGCACAAGAACAGACATATAGATCAATGGAATAGAATAGAGATTCTGTAATCGACCCATACTGCTATACTCAATTAATATTTGACAAAGGAGGAATGAACATACAATGGAGTCAAGACAGTTTCTTCAATAAATGGTTTTGGGAAAATTGGACAGATACATGCAAAAAAATGAAACTGGACAACCAACTTACACCATACAAAAAATACACTCACACTGGATAAAGGACTTAAACATAAGACAGGAAACCATAAAAATACTAGAGGAATCCACAGGCAGCAAAATCACAGATATATGCCAAGCAATTTCTTCACTGATACCACTCCTAGGGCAATGGAAACTAAAGAAAAATAAAGAAATGGGACTACATCAAAGTAAAAATGTTTGCACAGCAAAAGAAACCATCAACAAAACAACAAGAAAGACCACTGCATGGGAGAACATATTTGCCAATGCTATCTCTGATAAGAGTTTAATCTCCAACATTTAGAGGGAACTCATACAACTTAACAAAAGGGAGATTAACAACCCAATCAAAAAATGCGCAATGGAACTAAATAGACACTTTTTGAAAGAAGACAGAAGGAAGGCCAAGAGACATAAGAAAACATGCTCAAAGTCACTAAGTATCCAAGAGATGCAAATCAAAATGACAATGTAGTACAATCTCACACCTGTCAGAATGGCAATCATCAACAAATCAACAAAGACAAGTGCTTGTGAGGATGTGGAGATAAAGGAACCCTTATTTACTGCTGGTGGGAATGCAAACTGGTGCAGCCACTGTGGATAACAGCATAGAGTTTCCTCAAAAAACTAAAAATGGAACTCCCATTTGACCCAGTGATCCCACTTCTAGGAATATATCCCGAGAAACTAGAAACACCAATCAGAAAGGACATAGGCACCCCTATGTTCATAGCGGCACAATTCACCATAGCTAAGATTTGGAAACCGCCTAAGTGCTCAGCAGCAGAAGAGTGGATTAAAAACTGTGGTACATATACACAATGGAATACTATGCTGCTATTAAAGAAAGAATTCTTACCATTTTCAACAGCATGGATAGATCTGGAGAGCATTATGCTAAGTGAAATAAGCCAGTTAGAGAAAGATAAATATCACATGATCTCACTCATTTATGGATAAAATGAACAACATAAACTGATGGAAAAAGAAACAGATCCAGAGACAGAGAAACATTTATCACACCATCAAACCCCAGAGGGAAGGTAGGGGATGGTGGGGTAAGGCGGAGAGATCAACAAAAGACTTGTATGCATGCATATAAGCCTATCCAATGTTCACAGACAACAGGGGTGTGAGGGCATGAGTGGGGGGGCTGGGGGGATAATGGGGGATAAGGACACATATGTAATACCTTAATCCAGTGGTTCTCAACCTTTCTAATGCCATGACCCTTTAATACAGTTCCTCATGTTGTGGTGACCCCCAACCATAAAATTATTTTTGTTGCTACTTCATAACTGTAATTTTGCTACTGTTAATGAATCTTAATGTAAATATATGTATTTTTCGATGGTCTTAGGCTCTACAGCAATGGTTCTCAACCTGTAGGTTGTGACCCACAGGTTGAGAACCGCTAGCACGGTCGCCTAAGATCATCAGAAAACACAGATATTTACATTATGATTCATAACAGTAGCAAAATTACAGTTATGAATTAGCAACAAAAATAATTTTATGGTTGGGGGTCACCACAACATGAGGAACTGTATTAAAGGTTGAGGCATTAGAAAAGTTGAGAACCACTGCAAAGAAATTGAAAAAAAAAAGACCCCAAATAGCTGCAGCAATCTTGAGAAAGAAGAACTGTTTGAGGGATCACAATACCAGATATCAAGCTATATTACAAAGCCACTGTTCTCAAAACTGCCTGGTACTGGCACAAGAACAGTCATAAAGACCAACGGAATAGAACTGAGAACCCAAAAATAGACCCAAGCCAGTATGCTCAATTAATATTTGACAAAGGAGGCATGAACATACAATGGAGTCAAGACAGTCTCTTCAATAAATGGTGTTGGGAAAATTGGACAGATTCATGCAAAAAAAATGAAACTAGACCACCAACTTACACCATACACAAAAATAAACTCAAAATGAATGAAGGACTTAAATGTAAGGTGGGAAACCATAAATATCTTAGAAGAAGCCATTGACAGCAAAATAGCAGACATTTGTCGTAGCAATATCTTTACCAATACAGCTCCTAGGACAATTGAAACTAAGGAGAAAATAAACAAATGGGACTACATCAAAATAAAACAACAATCTTAGCATAATCTCTAAAGCTTCCCTCTTTCTGTGCCCTCGTATTATATTAGTTATTGACTCCTGATGATTTTCTGTCTGTACGAAGTCTCAAAATGTCATCTCTCCAATCCATACCTACTTTTGATATAATTAAACCTTATTGTCTTCCCTTGAATGACTGCCCTAGCCACCTAACTGGTCTGATCTGCCTTTAATCTCTTCTTTACCTCTTACTCAATATTAGAGTCATTTCTCTAAAATACAGTTCTGGTCATTGCCAAAAGGCCTATCTAGATAGGGTTTGTTCATAGTGGGGGTTATAGACTACTGGGATGAGGATGTGGGCAATTATACTAAGTGGCCAGATTATTATGATCTCCGAACGCATAATAATCTGGCCACTCAGTGTGTATGTGTGTGTGTGTGTGTGTGTGTGTGTGTGTGTGTGTGTGTATGTATATATATCCTATCTAATAAAAGAGTAATATGCAGATTAACCATCACTCCAACACACAAAATGGCTGCCCCCATTTGGTCAAAGATCCTGTCCCCATGTGGACACAAGATGGCTCGCAGGGGAGGGCAGTTGGGAGGGACCAGGCCTGCAAGGGAGGGCAGTTGTGGGCAATCAGGCCAGCAGGGGAGGGCAGTTGAGGGCAATCAAGCCTTCAGGGGAGGGCAGTTAGGGGTGACCAGGCCAGCAGAGGAGGGATGTTGGGGACAAACAGACTGGCAGGGGAGGAGTTAGACATCAATCAGGCTGGCAGGGGACTGGTTAGGGGGCGATCAGGCTGGCAGGCAGAAGCGGTTAGGGGCAATCAAGAAGGCAGACAGGCGAGCAGTTGGGAGCCAACAGTCCTGGATTGTGAGAGGGATGTCCGACTGCCCGTTTAGACTCGATTCCACCAGTGACGGGCAGTCGGACATTCCTCCAGGGGTCCCAGATTGGAGAGGGTGCAGGCTGGGCTGAGGGACACCCTCCCCCATGCACAAATTTCGTGCATCGGGCCTCTAGTATCCTACCTAATAATAGACAAATATGCAAATTGACCATACCTCCAACACACCTACAAGCCACACCCACCATCCAATCAGAGCGAGTATGCAAATTAACCCATCCAAGATGGCTACAGCCACAGAGAGCAAGGTTTCCCAGGCAGCAGAGGGAAACAAGCTTTCCACCAGCCGTTGCAGGCCTAAGCCTCCACTCAAGCTACAAAGTTTC
This sequence comes from Eptesicus fuscus, assembly GCF_027574615.1. Classification (NCBI taxonomy): domain Eukaryota; kingdom Metazoa; phylum Chordata; class Mammalia; order Chiroptera; family Vespertilionidae; genus Eptesicus; species Eptesicus fuscus. The sequence goes on from NC_072473.1 coordinate 96,170,375, forward strand.
AATTATAGAAGGTAAACAAACTCAAACAGAAATGGTGTCAGAATGGAGCTTGAGAGAGCAGGCCAGGGTTGCCACTGGCAACAGGGGAAGAAAGCTTTCCGCACACCTTGGCCGGGCCCACCCGCTTAAGGCAACAAAGTTTCAATTATAACCCCAACACAAATGGCTGCCGGCCGGCCTCGGAGGGAGCCCCAGGCTTGGCTCCACTCCAGGCTACAAAGTTTCAATTGTAGAAGGAAAATAAATTCCAGATACCAGGGCCTCTACTTGGGTTGCCAGGGGGCGTGACCGGCCTGCAAACCACCACAGGCCCCTTGCTCAGGCTGCCCCACACCCCAAGGGAACCCCCACCTGATCCGGAACGCCCTTCAGGGCAAACCAGCTGGCCCCCACCCCTGTACCAGGCCTCTATCCTATCTAATAAAAGAGTACTATGCAGATTGATCATCACTGCAACACACAATATAGCTGCCCCCATGTGGTCAAAGATCCTGCCCGCATGTGGACACAAGATGGCCAGCAGGAGAGGGCAGTTGGGAGGCACCCGGCCTGCAAGGGAGGGCAGTTGAGAGGGACCAAGCCTGCAAGGGAGGGCAGTTGGAGGTGATCAACCCTGCAGGAGAGGGCAGTTAGGGGTGACCAGGCTGGCAGAGGAGGGAAGTTGGGGGCAAACAGGCTGGCAGCAGAGTGGTTTAGGAGGTGATCAGGCTGGCAGGCAGAAGCGGTTAGGGGCAATCAGGAAGGCAGGCAGGCAAGCAGTTGGGAGCCAGCAGTCCTGGATTGTGAGAGGGATGTTCGACTGCCCGTTTAGGCCCGATCCCACCTGGATCGGGCCTAAACGGGCAGTTGGACATCCCTCGAGGGGTCCCAGATTAGAGAGGGTACAGGCTGGGATGAGGGACAACCCCCCTCCGTGCACGAATTTCGTGCATCAGGCCTCTAGTCCTATCCAATAAAAGAGCAATATGCAGATTGATCATTTCTGCAACACACAATATAGCTGCCCCATGTGGTCAAAGATCCTGCCCCCATGTGGACACAAGATGGCCACCAGGAGAGGGCAGTTAGGAGTGACCAGGCCGGCAGAGGAGGGAAGTTGGGGGCAAACAGGCTGGCAGCGGAGTGGTTAGGGGGTGATCAGGCTGGCAGGCAGAAGCGGTTAGGAGCAATCAGGAAAGCAGGCAGGCAAGCAGTTGGGAGCCAGCAGTCCTGGATTGTGAGAGGAATGTCCGACCGCCCATTTAGGCCTGATCTCACTAAAAGGGCAGTCAGACATCCCTCGAGGGGTCCCAGATTGGAGAGCGTGCAGGCTGGGCTGAGGGACACCCTCCCCCGTGCACAAATTTTGTGCACCGGGCCTCTAGTATATATATATATATACTAGAGGCCCAGTGCATGAATTCATGCATGGGTGGGATCTGGCCAGCCAGGCCAGAGGGAGGGGACATGGGCAGTTGGCCGGCCTGCCTGCTGGTTGAACTCATGGTCGAGGGGATAATTTGCATATTAGCCTTTTATTATATAGGATATACACTGATTGGCCAGATTATTATGATTTAAGAGATCCTAATAATCTGGCCACTCAGTGTATTTATCTGAGTAGATTCTCCTAAAATGGTACTTTTGTTAAGTAGTTGATAATCCTGTAAGGAAAATATTTTACAGGTGATGATATAAAAGTAAAGTGATAAGACACATAGGGAGGATAGACAAAGGCCATGTCTTGTCTCTCTCAACCACCAATCACATACTAGTATATGGTATCATATACTGTTCAAATCCCCATATATTTATAGAAAGACAAAATGAAAGAAAAAAAACTACATTATACTTTTTTTTAAAAAAAATGTATTTTTATTGATTTCAGAGAGGAAGGGAGTGAGATAGAGAGAGGGAAACATCAATGATGAGAATCATTGACTGGTTGCCTCCTGCACATCCCCTACTGGGGGGATTGAGCCCGCAACCCCAGCATGTGCCCTTGGCTGGAATCAAACCTGGGACTCTTCAGTCCACAGACCGATACTCTATCCACTGAGCCAAACCAGCTAGGGCTACATTATACTTTTTGTTTATCAGATCACCAAAGATAAAATAATAAATATCTAACATGCTGATGAATATATGGAGAAACAGATTTGTTCTTAAACTGTTGAAGGCATTGTAATTGGTATACCTTTCTTCTGTGACTGCACTTTGGTAATACCTACCAAATGTAAACATCACCAATCTTTTGACCTGGAAGCACCACTTCTAGGGATTTTTCTTATGAATATATTTACATAGACATGCAGAGAATTTTTTAAATATATATTTTATTGATTTTTTACAGAGAGGAAGGGAGAGGGAGTTAGAAATATCGATGAGAGAGAAACATCAATCAACTGCCTCCTGCACACCCCCTACTGGGGATGTGCCCGCAACCAAGGTACCTGCCCTTGACCAGAATCGAATCTGGGACCCTTGAGTCTGCAGGCAAATGCTCTATCCACTGAGCCAAACCGGTTAGGGTGACATGCAGAGAATTTTGTTAGGACGTTTTAGTATAAGAAATATGACATTTTATTACTTGCTAATAGAAAGCTTGGTAAGTGAATTATGGAATAGCCATGCAATAGAATATTATCCTATATAATAATAGACAAATATGCAAATTGACCATACCTCCGACACACCCACAAGCCATGCCCACAAGCCACGCCCACCATCCAATCAGAGCGAGCATGCAAATTAACCCAAACCAAGATGGCTACAGCCACAGAGAGCAAGGTTTCCTAGGTAACAGAGGAAGCCAAGCTTTCTGCTTGCCCTGGCCAGGCCTAAGCCTCCACTCAAGCTACAAAGTTTCAATTATAGAAGGTAAACAAATTCAAACAAATGGCGGCAGAATGGAGCTTGAGAGAGCAGGCCAGGGTTGCTGCCGGCAACAGGGAAAGCAAAGCTTTCCACACACCCTGGCCCGGCCCACCTGCTTAAGGCAACAAAGTTTCAATTATAACCCCAACACAAATGGCTTCGGGCCTCGGAGGGAGCCCCAGGCTTGGCTCTGCTCCAGGCTACAAAGTTTCAATTGTAGAAGGAAAATAAATTCCAGATACCAGTGCCTCCACTTGGGTTGCCAGTGGGTGTGGCTGGCCTGCAAACCACCACAGGCCCCTCGCTCAGGCTGCCCCACACCCCAAGGGAACCCCCACCTGATCTGGGATGCCCTTCAGGGCAAACCATACGGCCCCCACCCCTGCACCAGGCCTCTATCCTATCTAATAAAAGAGTAATATGCAGATTGATCATCACTGCAACACACAATATAGCTGCCCCCATGTGGTCAAAGATCCTGCCCCCATGTGGACACAGGATCGCCACCACAAGATGGCCAGCAGGAGAGGGCAGTTGGGAGGCACCCGGCCTGCAAGGGAGGGCAGTTGAGAGGGACCAAGCCTGCAAGGGAGGGCAGTTGGAGGTGATCAACCCTGCAGGAGAGGGCAGTTAGGGGTGACCAGGCCGGCAGAGGAGGGAATTTGGGGGCAAACAGGCTGGCAGCAGAGTGGTTAGGGGGTGATCAGGCTGGCAGGCAGAAGCGGTTAGGGGCAATCAGGAAGGCAGGCAGGCAAGCAGTTGGGAGCCAGCATTCCTGGATTGTGAGAGGGATGTCCGACTGCCCGTTTAGGCCCGATCCCAGGGATTGGGCCTAAACGGGAAGTTGGACATTCCTTGAGGGGTCCCAGATTGGAGAGGGTACAGGCTGGGCTGAGGGACAACCCCCCTCCGTGCACGAATTTCGTGCACCGGGCCTCTAGTATACACACATAAGTGTGGTACAATATCTAAGGTTGTTAAATGACTCAAAAGATATTGAAGAAAATATATATACATAAATATACAGTATATATAGATTTCATAGAGGAACGGATAGAGAATCATTGATCAGCTGCCTCTTGCATCCCCCACACTGGGGATTGAGCCCGCAACCCCAGCGTATGTCCTGACTTGGAGTCCAACCATGACCTCCTGGTTCATAGGTCAATGCTCAACCACTGAGCCACGCCAGCTGGGCTGTATTTTAATTCAATAACAGAGATAATAAAGGTCTTATTTCTAGGACCTGGTGTGGCATTCTAGTCCAGTGGTTTGTAAACAGTTGCCTAAATTGATTTTAAAAAAATGTCCGATGCCCAGCCTGTGGCTCAAACCAACCAAGTAAAAATTACTAAGATTGGAAATCAGGCATCCGTAAATTTTAGAACTCCATAGGTGATTCCAATGCTTGGCTAAGTTTGAAAAATCAGTGTTCCAAATATTTTTGAATCAGATTTGAAGGTAGATAAACATTCTAGAGAATGTGCTTTATTTCTTTACATTCTATATACTTTCTTGCTTTATTTATTACTTTTAAGACTCTTTGGTGTCTTGGACTAACCAACAAATCTGAATCCAGTTTCTATCTGTTTTTCTTGTTTTACAGGGTTGTACTGAGGATTAAATGAGATGATGTAAAGAAAAGTGCTGTGTAAACTTTAAAGTGCTGTAAAAATATATGTTCTTATTTTTAGCAGAACCATACTTTCTTTCTGTTCTTTCTTTCTTTCTTTCTTTCTTTCTTTCTTTCTTTCTTTCTTTCTTTCTTTCTTATAAATGAATTGGCTTCCAATGAGTGTGAAATTTATTTGCACAATTGCTTAAAACTGCCCAGCTTTTAATTTAACTTCATTTTGATACTCTTTGCCTTGAACATCTATGGCTATTTCTTTTTTTTTAAATATATTTTATTGATTTTGTACAGAGAGAAAGGGAGAGGGATAGTTAGAATCATCAATGAGAGAGAAACAATGATCAGCTGCCTCCTGCACACCCCCCATTGGGGATGTGCCCGCAACCCAGGTACATGCCCTTGACCGGAATCGAACCTGGGACCTTTCAGTCCGCAGGCCGATGCTCTATCCACTGAGCCAAACCGGTTTCGGCATATGGCTATTTCTTATGTTGTGTGTCTTTTTGAATGGTGATGAGAGGGTTGTATTGATTCATGTGCTAGTGTTCTTCAGAGAAATAGAACCAATAGTTATAATCCAGACCATGGAGAGCTAATGATATGATTCTAGTCTGAATCAGAGACCCAAGAGAATCAATGATGTAAGTTCCACTCTGAGGTTGACTCTGATGGCAGAAGATCTGTCCCAGCTCAAAACAGTAAGAAAGAGATAGAGAATTCTCTCTCACTCAGCTTTTTGTCCTTTTCTGGCCTTCAATATATTGGATGAGTACCACTCACATGGGGGAGGGCAATCTGCTTGTCAGTATACCAATTCAAATGTTAATCTCAGAAGAAATAGCCTCAGAGAAACACCCAGAATTAGTGTAACTAAATATCTGGACACTCTGTGCCTAGTTAAGTTGACACATAAAATTAATTATCACAACACAAAATATATAATATTTAGAAACTCTCATACATATAACCTCAAAGAACTTGTAGTTTTCTTTAAAGGCACATTTTTGTCTTTGAGAAATTATTGTGATGTCTGATGAGACATAAGATATTATCTTTGTTAAGTTCCTCATCAATTTGTATGACAGATACATCATGGAATAATTTCTTCTCATTGCTGATCATTGAGTCATTGTCAGTTTGATTAGGTATCTTTCTTTGGATATAGATGCACTTCAGTGACATTTAAAATGTAATGAACACTATTCCGGGCAAGAGAACCAAGCAATAAATTTCTTACTTTGTAACTATGAGCCTTCTCAAACTAGTGTACCTTAAAATTCAAACATATGGTTAGTATACTTTTATATTCTCCACCACTGTATTTTTCATACTCACTTCTTTATTTATTTTTATTTTTTGGCTTTCAGAAGAAACAGAGGTATAGCAGAGGGCTCTGTAGTCTTCTGCATCATATCTATAATAACTATCCCCGCTTATTGTCTTAAGCCAATTTTCAAAAAGCTAAAACTGGTTAGGTTTAAATGGTCACTGAAGTGCAATGTCCTTATGGAATTAGCATGATAGCTCCAGAAGATGCGGCATAACGCTGACGATGTTTGGAGCAAGGCTTCCAGAGGTAAGAGAACAGGGTTAGAAAACAAAGTCCACCATGCTTGCTTCACAAGTTAAGTTAAAACTATCTGTGTTTTGAATTTTCCATCTATGAAAGAAAGGTACTATCAGATGTCCAAATCACACTGAATGGTTTTGTAAAGAAAAACAAGTCTGTTGAAAAGTGACGTTGTTGTACAGGAATACACAACTGAGGAAAGTTTTTTAGGCTACAGAATGCTCATAGATGGCTTCATATCCTTTTTTCCTTTAATCATGTTTTATTTATTGCTTTTCCCTATTTATGTAAACTTTCAAGATTTAAAAATAAAAATATTTTTTCTTGAATCATTACATGAAAAATTATTACAAAATAATACAATAACTTAATATATGAATATACTAGTAGGTTTATGTTTACCAGGTTGGCACACATGAGGACATACCTACATTTTTAAGTATTATTAGACTTGCAATGTAAGTAAACTTTTTCCAAGTGATAGTGGTATTTATGTTTAAACTTTAAAAACATTTATTTTTAATTTTAAAACACTTTAAGATATTTTAATTACAGTTGACATTCAACATTATTTTGTATTACTTTCAGGTGTACAGCATAGTGGTTAGATAATCATATACTTCACAATGTGTTCCCCCATATTTCCAGTACTCACTTGCACCATACATAGTTATTATAATATTATTGACTATATTCCTTATGCTGAACTTTACTAGTACATCCCCATGACTATTTTGTAACTACCAATCTCTTATTTTTCAATCCCCTCACCTTTTGCATGTAGTCCTCCAGTTCCCCTCACCTCTGGCAACCATCAGTCTGCTCTCTGTAACTATGACTCAATTTCTGTTTTGTTTATTCATTCTTTAGATTCCACATATAAGTGAATCATATGATATTTGTCTTTCTCTGACTGGCTTATTTTACTTAGCATAATACACTCTAGGTCCATCCATGCTGTCCAAAATGGTAAGATTTCATTCTTTTTTATAGCCGAGTAATATTCCATTTCATATGTACCAGTTTTTAATACACTCATCTATTGATGGGCACCTGGGTTGCTTGCTTATCTTAACTGTTATAAATAATACTACAATGAATATAGGGGTTCATATATTCTTTTGAATTAGTGTTTTGTGTTTCTTCAGATATATACCCAGAAGTGGAATCACTGGGTCATAAAGCAGTTCCATTTTAAATTTTTTTCAGGACCCTCCATACTGTTTTCCATACTGGCTACACTAATCTACATTTCCACCAGCAGTGCATAAAGGATCCTGTTTCTCCACATCTTCACCAACACTTGTTGTTCGTTGATTTATTGCTGATAGTTATTCTGGCAGGTTTGAAGTGATATCTCATAGTGGTTTTAATTTGCATCTCTCTGATAATTAGTGATGTTGAGCATGTTTTCATGTGTCTATTGGCCATCTATATGTCATCTTTAGAGAAGGGAAAATGGGTTTATATCTCAATTCTCACTATCATCTAGTAAGGCAGAGCTTGTATTAATATGAACAAACTGAGGGTCAAAAAAATCATATGACCCATCATTGGCACAGCCAGGACTTGTCTCACCAAGCCCCTTGTCCTTTTCACTATACCAGTTTAGAAGAAAGTTGGTATAAGTTTGTGTGTGTGCATGTGAATATCTTGTTAATGTATGAGTGTTCATGTGGGCATGCATGCACATGTGTGTACATATGTGTTTTGTATGTGTTCAAGTGCATGTACATATTAGTATGTATGTATGGAAATGTGTTCACAAATGTTTATATGTATGCCTTTTTTCTGTGTAATGGGCATGTGTGCGTGTGTTTGTGTCTATGGTGGAGGCAGGAGACAATAGATGATGTGATTCCAAGTTAGTACAAGTCTTTGATAAATATGTCTATATATTATTTACAAATTATAAAAGGTATCAATGAGCAAAAACTTATGAAAAATTCTCTTTGGCAGTAGGTCCTCTATTCTTTTTGAAGTAGCTACCTCAAAAGATGTAAAGTCAAAATACCAGATGTAAAAGAAAAATTAGGAATTTTGACAAGTGCACCAAAATTGCCTGAGAACCTTGATAAAACTAAAAAAAAACCTTAGGTTTCCATCTAGCCATACTGAATAAGCATCTTTAGGAGTGGGACATAATGACTATATTTTGGAAAAGCTTCAAAGAAGAAAGTATCAACACTCCTAGGCTGGAACATTTTATGGAGACTATTTCTCATTATAAACAACCCAGTAAGTATTTCTTGTATATTGCCTTCTTGAAATCAATTGGAAAAAAAAACACAAAAAACACCCAAAGACAATGAAAAACTATGGAAGAAAGTTATAAAAGTTTCCTAAGAGCTGCCACTTAATGAACACCAGGTTTAGGAAGATTCACTGGTGAATTTTACTAAATATTCAAAGGATAGAAAAAAATCTATTTTTATTTACAATTTTACAGAACATAGAGATAAAATAAAAACTTTTCAAATTTTTATGAACCTATTATATTTTTAATGTCAAAACCTGAAAAGAGAGCATAAAAAGGATAGTACAAATTAGTGTGTCAGATTTCTTTCGATATATTCCCAGAAGGGAAATCACTGGGTCATATGGCCATTCCATATTTAATTAGGAAGCACCCCAAGTGCCCATCAGTAGATGAGTGCATAAAATAGCAGTGGTACATATATACAATAGAATACTACAGGGATATAACAATGAAGGAAATCTTACCTTTTGCAACAGCATGGATGTACCTGGAAAGCATTATGCTAAGTGAAATGAGCCAGTCAGAGAAAGACAAGTACCATGTGATTTTCACTTATATGTGGAATCTAAGGAACAAAATTAAGTCAGACTCATGGATACGAAGAACAGACTGACAGCTTTCAGAGGGGATCAGATTGGGGTCTGGATGGACACAGATGACCTTACAGTGATTGCCAGAGGGAAGGGTGTCTGGGGAGAGGTAGAAGAGGGTAAAATGGGTTTAAATGTTGATGGAAAGAGACTTGACTTGGGTTGCTAAACACACAATATTATATACAGATGACAGTGTAGAATTGCATACCTGAAACCTATATAATTTTATTAAACATTGTCACCCCAATAAATTCAATAAAAATAAATAAATACAACATAAACTGATGAACAAAAACAGATCCAGAGACAGAGAAGCATCGATCAGACCATCAAACCTCAGAGGAAAGCTAGGGGAGGGTGGGGGTAAGCGGGAGAGATCAACCAAAGGACTTATATTCATGCATATAAGCCTAACCAATAGACACAGACAACAGGGAGGTGAGGGCATGAGTGGGGGGTGGGGGGCAATGGGGGGCTAAGGACACATATATAATACCTTAATCAACAAAGAAATTTTATGTCTTTTTACATGAGACATGTGCCTGAAGTTTAATATGGTCAACATGATCATATAGGTTTCAGGTATGTGTTTCTATGTTACAAGATCTGTATATTGCACTGTGTGCCCACCACCCAAAGTCAAATCGTCTCCTGTCACCATATATTAGGACCCCCATCCCTTTGGCAACCACCACACTGCTATTTGTGTTCATGAGTTTCAGTTTTATATCCCAGATATGAGTGAAATCATATGGTTTTTAGCTTTTTCTGACTGACTTATTTCACTTAGCATAATATTCTGAATAGTCCATCCATGCATCTATGTTGTTGCAAATGGTGCTATTTCATCTTTTCTTATGGCTGAGTAGTATTCCATATCTTTATTATCCAGTCCTCTATCACAGGACACTTTGGTTGTTACCATGTCTTGGCCACTGTGAATAATGCTGAAATGAACTAGGGGTGCATATATCTTTGCAAATATAGGATTTCGAGTTTTTTTTTTCCTTTTCCAGGAGCAATTTCCTTTGTAAATGGGATGTTGGACAATATCTGGTCTACCTGCTTATGTTTGTGAGGATCAAATAAAATCACATCCTTTTAGGGAAAGGCAGTTCACCCTCAGCATTCCAGCATGTCCTTGCTGACTGTGACAAACTGCAAAACTTATCAGTCTCCTGATACTACGTTGTTTCTGTGACTAGTCACATAGGCAACGAAGTAGGTCAAGGCAACCACAGCATGACTACTATGTCAATGCTCACTCTCTTGGGCAATATTATTGACTTAACTTGTTTGCTTCTTGCTACAATGCTTTATTCTTGCTCAAAACATACTGCTAAGACACTACAATGAAAGAGAAATACAGGCCAGTATCCCTGATGAACATAGATGCTGAAATCCTCAACAAAATATTAGCAAATCAAATCCAGCAATATATTAAAAAGACACCAAGACTAAGTGGGACTCATTCCAGGGATGCAAGGCTGGTACAATATTCGCAAATCAATAAACATTGTACATCACATAAACAAAGTGAAAAACAAAAATCACATGATCATATCAATAGATGAATAAAAAGCTTTTAATAAAATCCAATACCTTTTTTTAAAATAAGAACTTTCAGCAAAATGGGAATAGAGGACTCATACCCCCTTAATAATATATTAAAGACCCACCCATATAATAAAGACCATAAGTGACAAATCTACAGTCAACATCATACTAAATGGGCAAAAACTAAAACCATTTCCCCTAAGAACAGAAACAAGACAGGATGTGTGCTATCATTACTCTTATTTAACATAGATTAGAAGTCCTATCCACAGGGATCAGACAAGAAGAAAACATAAAAGTCATCCAAATTGGAAAGAAGGACACTAAATTATCATTATTCGCAGACGAATGACATGATATTGTACATAGAAAACCCTAAAGACTCCACCAAACAACTACTAGATATAAGCCAGACAGAGAAAGACATATACTATATGATCTCACTTATATGTGTAATCTAATGAATAAACTAATCTGGCGAACAAACTAGAAACAGAGACAGCTGTCATTTGGGAGGTGGGAGGGTTGGACTGGATGAAAGTACTTGTAGGTGAAGGCATTAGCAAAGACATCTAGGCATAACCCATAGACACAGACAGAAGTATGGTGATTGTCAGGGTGGATGGGGATGGGTGGAGGCTGGAAAAGGGGGAGGAGTAATTGGGATATATGTAGTAGTGTGAACAAGAACAAAAGTAAAATGTTAAAAATTTTTTAAAAACTAGGTCATAGCAAAAGTTTTGGAAAACAAGTTGAATTTCAGAAGAGTCACATATTAGAACTTAGATTGGTAAAAGTCAGCATCAAGCTGGTGCCATGTTGGGCAGATAGAACTGGGTTTTGTCAAAAAATGAACAAGACCATTGAAAATCCAACATACAAGTTTGCAGTGGGAGTACTATTAAGTCTTACTTTGTTTAGCTAGTCAACTATAGGCTATGCGCCATAAATATGAATGAATTATGAACATGAATAATTGAACCAGAACCAATGGTCAAGTCTGAGTCTTTTTTTTTTCTTTTTAACATGACCTCTCAGCAGCATTTGCTTCTGTGGACTGTTATCTCTTTCTTGAAATGTCCCTTTATATTTGCTTTCTTTACACCAAATATTTTTGTTTCTTTCTTTACCTCTTTGGCTGTTCCTTCTCCATCTCCTTTACTGGCTCAACTTTCCTTCCTGCTTCTCTTCTAAATATTAATGACTCTTAAAGCTCTGTAATGGGTTCTTTCTTGTTCTCTACTTATTACCTGCCTTGATAGCTTCAATAGCATAGACAGGTAAGTGATTCCCAAGTATATAGTATGTAGTTCTCACATTTGCTTTGAAAGCTTGAATAATGTATTGATTATCTTTTATTATGTATTTCATATTTTTATTTTTTTATTCTCTAAAGTTTTACATATGTCTCCTTTTTCCCCAATTGACACCCCTAGCCATTTCCACCTGGGGCTTGCCCCAGTGTCAGTGTCCATTGGTTATGTTAATATACATACATACAAGTCCTTTGGTTGCTCTCCATGAACCCCTATCCCCTACCATTTGTCTCTGGATCTATTCTTTTTTATTGTCTAAAGTTTTACATTTGTCTTCTTTTTCCCCAATTGACACCCCGCAGCCATTCCCACCCCAGGCAAGCCCCACTGCCTCAGTGCCTGTGTCATTGGATACGCTAATATACATGCATACAAGTAACTTGGTTGCTCTCTAACCCTCCCTCCCCTACCATTTGTCTCTAGATCTATTCTTGTTCATCAAATTATCATTATATCCCACATATGAGTGAGATCATGTCATATTTGTCTTTCTCTTACTGGCTTATTTCACTTAGCATAATGCCCTCCAGTTCCATCCACGCTGTAGCAAATGGTAAAAGTTCCTTCTTTTTTATAGCGGCATAGTATTCCATTATGTAGATGTTCCACACTTTTTTAATCCACTCATCTGCTAGTGGTCACTTAGGCTGTTTCCAAATCTTAGTTATTGTAAATTGTGCTGCTGAACATAGAGATGCCTATATCCTTTCTGGTTGGTGTTTCTGGTTTCTTAGGATAGAGTCCTAGAAGTGGGATTACTGGGTTAAATGGAAGTTCCATTTTTAACTTTTTGAAGAAACTCTATAATGTCTTCCACAGTGGCTGCACCAGTCTGCATTCCTAGCAACAGTGCAGGAGGGTTCCTTTTTCTCCATATCCACATCCTCGCCAGCACTTGTCATTTGTTGATTTGTTGATGATAGCCATTCTGACAGGTGTGAAATGGTATCTCATTGTCGTTTTGATTTGCATGTCTCGGATGATTAGTGACTTTGAGCATGTTTTCATATGTCTCTGGGCTTTCTGAATGTCCTTTTTCAAAAAGTGTCTAGGTCCTTTGCCCATTTTTTGATTGGGTTGTTTATCTTCCTTTTGTTAAGTTGTATAAGTTCTCTGTAAATTTTGTATATTAAACCCTTATCAGAAATATCATCAAAAAATATGTTCTCCCATGCAGTGGGCTTTCTTGTTGTTTTGTTGATGGTTTCTTTTGCTGTCCAGAAGCTTTATATTTTGATGTCACATTTTATTTTCTCCTTAGTCTCCATTACCCTAGGAGCTGTGTGTGTAAAGATTCTTTTTAAAAGAAAGAAAATTTGTGCAGATGCCCAAGCACTGACTTTAATTATTCTTATATTAGGGGCCTGGTGCACGAAATTAGTGCACTGGGGAGGGGTCCCTCAGCCCAGCCTGCCCCCTGTCACATACTGGGAGCTATCAGGGGCCTATGGATGGCTTAAGCCCACTCCCCATTGGGAGCAGACTTAAGCCGCAGTCTGGCTTCCCTTTGCTTGAGGCAACCGGGCTGATCAGGAGAAGGTGCCCATCCCATCACCCCTCTGCTGCAGCCACTGCCAGTCACTGCTGCCGCCCAGGTATTTTCATCAACACAGACCCCAGACCCTTCACCATGAAAAAATGATAACTTTCTTTAAGCATTTTTAAGATGTTTCTTTCATAGAATATGACATTTCTTTATTTTTCTTTTTATCTTCACCTGAGGATATGTTTCCATTGATTTTTCCCCCTTACCTCTGATCCCAAGCTCAGCCCCTTCCAAAGCCAAAAGCCTCCTCCCCAGGTTTAGGCTTGGGAAGGGGTCTCCCCCACCTCCAATCTCAGGCACTGCCCCTTCTTAAGCCTAAAGCCTCCACCCCAGGCTTTAGGCTTGGAAAGGGGTTCCCTCCCCCAGAACCTCTGATCACAGGCTCAGCCCCTACCCAAGCCTAAAGCCTCCGCCCCAGGTTTAGGCTTGGGAAGGGGTTCCCCCCAGCACTTCCCCAAGCCTAAAGCCTCCACCCCAGGGTTTATGCTTGGGACGGGGTCCCTCCCCACCTCCCGCACCTCCAATAATAGGCTTGGCCCCTTCCTAAGCCTAAAGCCTCCTCCCCAGGTTTAGGTTTGGGAAGGGGTCCCTCCCCACCCCTTGCACCTCCGATAATAGGCTTGGCCCCTTCCTAAGCCTAAAGCCTCACCCCAGGCTTTAAACTTGGGAAGGGGACTCCCCCGCCCCTCTGATGGTAGGCTCGACCCCTTCCCAAGCCTAAAGTCTCTGCCTGATGGCCAGCTGGGAGTGACCTGGGTGCCAAAGAGGTTCTCTGGACCCAGGTATGTATGCAAATTAACCGCCATCTTGGTTGAGTTAATTTGAATACTTGCCCTGATTGGCTGGTGGGCATGGCTTGGGTGTAGCGAAGGTGTGGTCAATTTCCATATTACTCTTTTATTAGGTAGGATTATTCTTGTAAGCATGCTTTAAAGATGTAAATCCCTTGTCTGCAACTATTCCTTATAATTAAGTATAAAATGTCAACACTTCTAGTTAAGTATAAAAAGTAAAAATGACAGCATAGTGTGACAGATAATATTGTTTTGTTAAAACTAAATCAATTCCTTCATCAGGGATGTGGTACTAACTGCTGAAGGGAAGATTCTTTTGAATTCAGCATGCCTATACTTTGTGCTCTGAGATGACTAAATTCTGCTACCACATTTCTCTTTTTTTTTTTTAAATATATTTTATTGATTTTTTACAGAGAGGAAGAGAGAGGGATAGAGAGTTAGAAACATCGATGAGAGAGAAACATCGATCAGCTGCCTCTTGCACACCCCCTACTGGGGATGTGCCCGCAACCAAGGTACATGCCCTTGACCGGAATCGAACCTGGGACCCTTGAGTCCGCAGGCCGACGCTCTATCCACTGAGCCAAACCGGTTTCGGCAACACATTTCTCTTTTTAAATCATGGTCAAACAAAAAAAAATCACAGTCAAACCTTTTTTTATATATGTAATAGACTGCTATGATTTCAACTGACCTTTACTTGATTTGAATGTACATCATTTATTATTGAATTCCATTCTGCTATTCATAAAAATGATTATCTATTTCTATACATTTTTACCATCACAGTGAAAATAAAATTGATAAAAGTAAAAGGTCCCTGCCCTGGCTACTTTTGTTCAGTGGATGGAGTATTGGCCTGCGAGTGAAGGGTCCTATTTCAATTCCAGTTAAGGGCACTTGCCTGGGTTGCAGGCTCCATCCCCAGTGTGGGGCATGCAGAAGGCACTCAATCAATGATGCTCTGTCAGCATTGATGTTTCTATCTCTCTCTCCCTTCCTCTCTCTGAAATCAATAAAAATATGTTAAAGATAAATAAAAATAAAAGGTCCCTGAGAATGTCTCTAGACCTCACTTTGAGATACAGTACCACACTTTGAAGTTCAATAGGAAAATTAAAATTGGAAATGTTTAACCTACATTCATCATTTGCATCTATCTCAACAATCTTCTTATCCTGTTTCCTTTCTCAGCAGTGTGTAATACCTGATCTATCCAGTCATGTAAGTAAATACACAGAAATCATCTATGACCCATTTTTTCTGTCTGTGATCTATAGGAAATAAAACATCTTCCTCAGTTCAAAATATTTCTAGAATATATCTGACTACTGCTGTCCATTTCATGTCATCAACATATCTAACCCTACAATTGTTGTTATTGTACAACTACCTTTAGTCTGGTTTCCTAGTTCGTCAGAAAATAAGAATGGTAAATTTGGTCTGGAACCAAGATAATACTCAAAATTGGTAATCTGAGTGTTTGGGAACTTAATTTTTAGTCTAGTGTTTTTACTGACTGAATAATTCATAGAAAGTACATTGCATGAAATCTGCAAGCCAATAAAATTCTTGGTTAATTTACTATTGCTTTTTGGTTTATTTGCAATTGGCTTTACTCCAATGACCAAAGTACAGGGGAATCTACCATAGATGATTTCAGAGTATTATTTAGATTACTTACTTCACAGTCGAAAATTTTGAGCAAATAACTTATTTAAGCAGAAGAGATTACTCCTGAAATGGAAAAATGATGGTCCTGAGGCACTAAGTTCTAAGGCACATAAAGGTCATGCTATTTTTTCTTCCACGTGCTTAGATTCTCTCTCTCTCTCTCTCTCTCTCTCTCTCTCTCTCTCTCTCTCTCTCTCAGATGGGGATATAATAAGTCTTGAGAGAATGGCTTAGGGAATCCATCTGATTGGATCTTATAAATGACATGCTTTTTTTCATGTTGTTTGCCCACCCTTTTATGTGACACAGTACATAGGATACAGAAAACACTCAAATATTCATTGAATGAATGACTTCTCAACTCATCATTGCCTATCTATGCCCACATTTATCTGTTGTATAACAAAATCATAAAGTCTTATAATATTAGAAATGGAAGAGACTCAGGAGCATCTAGTATAGGAATTTTCAAACTGTGGTCTGTAGACTTGATGAGGTTGGGCCTGCTTGCCCTAACCTTAACCAGAGCAAAAACTCCTCAATTTATGTTACATACTGGGATTCTTGGTAAGATTTTTTTGAAAATTATTTTTGCATGTTTACTAACATCACCCCAATAAAATTTAAATAAAAAAAATTAAAAATGGACCCTGGAATCAAAACAACAACAATAAAGTAGAGCTTTCTGTTTTTAAGATTGGTTTAGTCCAAGGTCATCATTTGGCAGAAGAGGGAACTGAAGCATACTAGTAAAAAAAGGAACATATTTTTTCAAGGTATGCAAACTGTGGGTTAAAAGTCTAACCTTACACCCCCAGAACACAGAGGAAGAGAATTCCAGGATCTTGAAAACTTGTTACATTAAAATTCCTTATTCCAAATTTTCTATCTTATATGATGTGATAAAAGTTTTTCAGAGTGGGATTACTGGGTCAAATGGGAGTTCCATTTTCAGTTTTTTGAGGAAACTCCATACTGTTCTCCACAGTGGATGCACCAGTCTGCATTCCCACCAGCAGTGCAGGAAGGTTCCTTTTTCTCCGCATCCTCGCCAACACTTGTCGTTTGTTGATTTGTTGATGATAGCCATTCTGACAGGTGAGAGATGGTACCGCATTGTTGTTTTGATTTGCATCTCTCAGATAATTAGTGACATTGAGCATGTTTTCATGTGTCTCTTGGCCTTCCTTCTGTCTTCTTTTGAAAAGATTCTATTTAGGTCCATTGCCCATTTTTTATTGGATCATTTTTCTTCCTTTTATTAAGTTGTATAAGCTGCCTGTAGATGTTGGAGATTAAACCTTTATCAGTGATACCATTTGCAAATATGTTCTCCCATGCAGTGGGCTTTCTTGTTGTTTTGTTGATAGTTTCTTTTGCTGTAAAAAAGCTTTTTATTTTGATGTAGTCCCATTTGTTTATTTTCTCTTTAGCTTCCATTGCCCTAGGGGCAGTATCGGTGAAGAAGTTCTTTTGGCATATGTCTGAGATTTTGCTGCCTGTGGATTCCTCTAGTATTTTTATGGTTTCCTGTCTTATGTTTAAGTCCTGTATCCATTTTGAGTTTATTTTTTGTGTATGGCGTAAGTTGGTGATCTAGCTTCATTTTTTGCATGTATCTGTCCAATTTCCCCAACACCATTTATTGAAGAGACTGTCTTTATTCCATTGTATGTTCATGCCTCCTTTGTCAAATATTAATTGAGCACAGTGGTTTGGGTCAATATCTGGATTCTCTATTCTGTTTCATTGATCTATATGTCTGTTCTTGTGCCAGTACCAGGCTGTTTTGAGAATAGTGGCTTTGTAATACAGCTTGAAATCTGTTATTGAGATCCCTCCTACTTTATTCTTCTTTCTCAGGATTGCTGTGGCTATTCAGGGTCTTTTTTTATTCCAGATGAATTTTTGGAGAGTTCTTTCAAGGTCTGTGAAATATACCGTTGGTATTTTAATGGAGAGTGTATTGAATCTATAGATTGCTTTGGGTAGTATGGAAATTTTAATGATGTTGATTCTACCAATCCATGAACATGGTATGTTCTTCCATCTGTTTACGTCTTCCTCTATCTCTTTTTTCAGTGTCCTGTAGTTTTCCGCATATAGGTCTTTTACCTCCTTAGTTAAGTTTATTCCGAGGTATCTTAATTTTTTTTTTGGTGCGATGGTAAATGGGATTGCCTTTTTAGTCTCTCTTTCTGTAAGTTCACTATTGGTGTATAGAAAGGCCATAGATTTCTTGGCGTTAATTTTGTATCCTGCTACATTGCCGAATTCATTTATTAAGTCTATTAGTTTTTTGACGGAGTCTTTCGGATTTTTTATGTACAATATCCCATTTGACCTAGTAATCCCACTCCTAGGAATATATCCTAAGAAACTGGGAACACCAATCAGAAAGGATATATGCACCCCTATGTTCATATCAGCACAATTTACAATAGCTAAGATCTGGAAACAGCCTAGGTGCCCATCAGCAGATGACTGGATCAGAAAACTATGGTACATCTACACAATGGAATATTATGCTGCCATAAAAAAGAAGAAATTCTTATCATTTGCAGCAACCTGGATGGAATTGGAGAATATTATGCTGAGTGAAATAAGCCAGTCAATTAAAGAAAAATACCACATGATCTCACTCATTTATAGCTAATAAAGAACATTATAAACTTGAACAAAAAGATAGATACAGAGGCTGTAAAGCATCAAACAGTCTGTCAAATTACAGCAGAAAGGTTAGGGAGAGGTGGGGAAGATAAGAGATCAACCAAAGGACTTGTATGCATGCATATAAACATAACCAATGGACGCAAAACTCTGGGGGGTAAGGGCATATATGGGAGTGGGGTGGGGGGGCAATGGTAAGATATGTACACATATAATACCTTAATAAAAAATTGGAAAAAAATGTTTTTCTGAGTGATATTAATATCAAATTTTAGAATGTCTGAATCAGAAGAGATATAGAAGTAATCTAAATTTTTTATACTTTCAGGCAGAAAAATATTCTTCATTCAAATCAAATATTATATAAAAATATGTTGTTTCAACTTTCAATATTTGATAAACATTTGCTGGGCACTGTTTTAAGCTCTGTGGATACAGTGGTAAACAAGACAGGGTCTTTACTTTCCTGAAGGTCACATTTTGTTGTGAATGGAGGAGAGAGCTATTAAACAAATAAACTAATAAACAAACAATGTAGCCTGACAGAGGAAATGGAGGTAGACTTTAGTAATAAACCAATCATTTGAAATAAATCAAAGATGAAATTCTGACACTATGAAATTAATATGTGGCTTTCACATTTATCTTAATACTCCTATATTTTATTCTGTTAACAGTTAAATGCAATAGTATTATGCTGTGTGTTATTAAATGCTCTTAAAAAGGAAGGAATATTGGAATGAAGTGCTGGTTTCTTTCTCATGAAGGAAAATATGCTAGTCTAAACATTATACAGAGCTTCTTCAGTTGATTTAAATCAGTAATTATATATTATGATAGGTGATAGAAAGGAACCAAAGAAGGTAGTATGATAGAGGATTCTCCAGGCTGTAGCTATTTATATAGACTGGTGAGAAGCAGTGCCCCTTATATGGTTGTGTAGTTTGGCACCACAAAAAGGTGGTCAGCCCTCCACTTCTCCTAGTCTACATCAAAATAAAAAGCTTCTGCACAGAAAAAAAAAATCCACAAAACAACAATAAAGCCCACTGCATGGGAGAACATATTTGCCAATGTTATCACCCGATAAAGGTTTAAGCTCCAAAATTTACAGTGAACTCATACAACTTTACAAAAGGAAGATAAACTATCCAATCAAAAAATGGGCAAAGGACGTAAATAGACACCTTTCGAAAGAGGACATACAGAAGGCCAAGAGACATATGAAAACATGCTCAAAGTCACTAATCATACAAGACATGCAAATCAAAGCGACAAAGAGGTCCCATCTCACACCTGTCAGAATGGCTATCATCAACAAATCAACAAATGACAAGTGCTGGTGAGGATGCAGAGAAAAAGGAACCTTCGTGCACTGCTGGTGGGAATGCAGACTGGTGCAGCCACTGTGGAGAACAGTATAGAGTTTCCTCAAAAAACTAAACATGGAGCTCCCATTTGACCCAGTGATCCCCCTTCTAGGAATATATCCCAAGAAACTAGAAACACCAATCAGAAAGGACATATGTACCCCTATGTTCATAGCAGCACAATTTACAATAGCTAAGATTTGGAAACAGTCTAAGTGCCCGTCAGCAGATGAGTGGATTAGAAAACTGTGGTACATCTATACAATGGAATACTATGCTGCAATAAAAAAGAAGGAATTCTTATCATTTGCAGCAGCATGGATGGAACTGGAGGGCATTATGCTAAGCAAAATAAGCCAGTCAGAGAAAGATAAATATCACATGATCTCTTTCATTTGTGGAATATAATGAATAACAGAAACTGATGAACAAAAACAGATCCAGAGACAGAGAAGCATCAATCAGACCATCAAACCTCAGAGGGAAGGTAGGGGAGGGTGGGGGTAAGGGGGAGAGATCAACCAAAGGACTTGTATGCATACATATAAGCCTAACCAATGGATACAGACACCAGGGGGGTGAGGGCATGAGCAGGGTTGGGGGGCAAGTGGAGGGATAAGGACACATATGTAATACCTTAATCAATAAAGACAAAAAAAGGAGAATTAAAGAAAAATAAAGGTGGTCAGCTGAGGGGGCAAGTAAGGGCTAAAACATAGCTCAAATTTTGCTTGCCAAGTTGAGTGCCAGGGTAAGGTTGCATTTTCTTTGAGTTAGGGCTACCTTTTGCTTCCCTCCAAAGGTCCTGCCATCTCCCCAAGGCCTGTGCCTACAGGGATGAGCTCACCCAATACGGTATTTGTTCTCACTTGCACAAAAAGGCAAATTAGAAAGCTGCAGCACTGTTCATGGAAGATCATTCTGAAAAGGTTACATTTGAGAGTTGACTTAAAGGATGAGGAGTACATTTGAAGATCTGTTCCTGAGGTAGAAAGACTAGCCAGCAATTATGTGGTTGTCCTGTAGTTGGGAGTGAGCCTGGTGTATTTCAGGAATAATAAACAGACAAATGTGGTTAAAACATATGTAAAGCAGGGGAAGAAGAAGGTGATGAAATTAGAGTAGTTATGAGGGCCAAAGTGCATATAATTTTCCAAGCTATTAAAACAATTTTGGCTTTTCTTTTGAGTTGAGTGGAATGTTATTAGAGGGTTATCAGAATTGCTCTGATTAAAGTGCCTAACACTAGTATGTACTGGCAAATGTTTAAAAACCCACTCCCTGGTTGCTGATTTCTGTGATGTAAATACCCCCATCATAGTTGATTTTACATCATTGAATGTGGAGTTGAGAATAAATGTTAATTAGCATGGAGTGGTGTGAGCCAGTTGAAGCACCTCATTTTGCAGATGTCAAAACTGCAGAGATAAATATGGTCAGATCAAGGAGGACCTAGTATACCAAGCTAAAGATTATGGACTTCATCCTGTAGACAGCAGGAAGCCATTGGTGGATTTTAAGCTGAGATAACATGGCTAAATTTGTGTTTTTCAAAGTGTTTGTGGAAAATTTAAGGTAGTGCATGTATTATATTCATTTTATAAATTAGGAAATGGGTATAGAGATATTAAATATCTTATTCTAACAAGGGGATTTGAAAAGAATATTGACAAAACCAAAACACATGAGATAGTGGCAAAACTGAAATATGAACCCTGGTGTTCTAAATCTCCCTTTTGATAAAGTGCCAATAAACAAGAAATTATGAAGATATACTTTATTGTTTTGAGATGTTGAAGGGCACATGGGAAGTTAGTGTTGGCATCACAAAATATGTGTCTTTTCAATAGTCGAATAAAAATGTCACTATTGAAAATGGGTGACTCTAAAAAGCTCAATCATCTCCAAGAATTTTTAAACAGAGGAGAAGTTGGAATTAAAATAGAATTACTAATTGTACCTCTTTTTCTCCTTCTAGAAGGATAAACAAATGGCAGAAGATTGCCACTCATAATACAGACCCATTCGTAGACTCTTTAACTTCAGCACTAAAATATCCCTTAATTGCACAAGTCTTAGTAGTGTATATCAACCTGACAGAGGAAATACAATTAGACTTTAGTGATAAATCAATCATTTGAAATAAGTCAAGGATGAAAGTAATACTCTAATTAATTTATTGAAATTACTATGTGATTTCCAAATTATTTTACTACTTCATATTTCCTTATGCTAACAAATATCAGGGTTCCAAGTATTTTGTTGTTATATGGTATTAAAAAGTAAGAAATGTTTGAGTAAAATGTTGGTTTCTTTTTCATGGGGAAAAATATGTTAAATTAAAAATACACATGGTTTCTTCATTTGGCTTAAACTAGTATCAAGAGGCATCATAAATAAAGTGAATTTTGTCATTTCTCTTGGAATACAACCAAGAACTAATTAGTGGGAAAACTTTTTCCCTGCAGCCTGCAAACTTATTCTTGAGGTCGAAATAGATGATAATGAGAAAGTTGGGTTATTAAGTGTAATCATAGTTTCCAAAGGATAAATATTAAGGGTCATTGAATAGAATATTATCATAGAGAAGCTTTCATATTGAGATTTAGTTAATATAGGTTGCTGAATTTGCATCATATACAGTTCCTTCATCTCTACTGAATCATTAAATTTAAAAAATATAAGCTCCCAAGACATTTTAATATGAGTATTGAATTAAAAATGTTCTTTTGTCTTAATTTTTCAATGGCAAATTATGGGCTTATTTTCTCAAGAAACCACGCTCTGGTTTAAGTAAGAATTGGAGCATTTCCTATGAATTTTATTCAGTGAGTAGGAAATTCATAATTCTTTCTGTGTTCTTTTTTACTTTCATTCACATATTGCCACTCAAAATCAGTGGATGTTTACTGAGCATCTGTTTTGTGCAGGTCACTCTATTAGGTAGTGTGTTAAATACATCAGTAAATCCATGAAGGAACTTGAATCCATTAGTGATGTAGCTTATTAGGGGAAATGAAACACATTCTTCAATTTACAGACCACAAGATGGATTGTTACACATATCACATGAGAAGTACAAATACAATGTTCTGGAAACCCGGAGAAGGAAAATACTACTTATAATTCGGACAAAAGTGAAGGATAAGAACACATGAAAATGAATGGTGGGAGAGCATTTGAGGTGGAAAGAGTAAGTTCAAACAAAAACTTGGAGCTGAGGAAGTACAGAATACATATGAAGAGAATGTAATTCAATGAGGCTGAATTCTAGGATGTGTATCAAAAAGTAATGGGAAATGGGGTAAAATGTAGATTTATTAACTAACTAGAAGCCTGATGCACAAAATTCATCCAAGAGTAGGCCTTCACAGCTGCAGCCCCGGCTTTGTCCAGGAGGTCATCTGGAAGGACATCTGGATGGTCATTCAGTCAATTTGCATATTATGCTTTTATTATTATAGATTATTTTATCATTAACTATTAAGCACCATCATTATGGCAGGGATTGATCTAAAAAGGGATGATGGAAGAATGGACAAAGAATCTTTCATTGCATATAATGTTAAGAAATTCCTCAAATGCTAAATATAAAATTTTTATATTTAAAATATATAATACATTGCAGCAACATGACCATGATTATAGGTTTTCATTAAAAAAGTATTTTACAAAGCTACTAGCAATGTATTGTCAATAGTAGAAACTTAAACTGCTGGAAAACTTTGCTACTCCCAATTATCACTTGTAGAAAGTAAAACACTGGCACAATTAATTAAATAAAATTTGTGTAAAATATCATATTAAAATTAATTTCATATCTATTATCTCATGTGTTCCTCTGTCAACCCCATGAGTTCAGATATTGACATTATTTCTATTTTACAGATGATGCTTAGAGACTAAGTGGCTTGCTGATGAGCATACAACTTTAAGTGTCCGAGCCACGATTTGAACTCAAATATTGTCACTTCAAATCCCCTACTATGTGTATTTTTTCCTATCTATTTCCTGTCCCATTATTCCAGCAGTTTTTTGAGGAAACTCCATACTGTTCTCTACAGTGGCTGCACCAGTCTGCATTCCCACCAGCAGTGAAATGAACGAAGGTTCCTTTTTCTCCCCATCCTAGCCAGCACTTGTCATTTGTTGATTTGTTGATGATAGCCATTCTGACAGGTGTGAGGTGGTACCTCATTGTTGTTTTGATTTGCATCTCTCGGATGATTAGTGACTTTGAACATGTTTTCATATGTCTCTTGGCTTTCAGAATGCCCTCCTTCAAAAAGTGTCTATTTGGGTCATTTGCCCATTTTTTGATTGAGTTGTTTATCTTCCTTTTGTTAAGTTGAATGAGTTCCCTGTAAATGTTGGAGATTAAACCCTTATTGGTGATAACATTGGCAAATATGTTCTCCCAAGCAGTGGCTTTCTTGTTTTTTTTTTTATGGTTTCTTTTGCTGTGCAGAGCTTTTTTATTTTGATGTAGTCCCATTTGTTTCTTTTCTCCTTAGTTTCCATTGCCCTAGGAACTGTATCGTTAAATATATAGCTACAACAAATGTCTGCTATTTTGCTGCCTATGGCTTCTTCTAAGATTTTTATGGTTTCCCATCTTATGTTTAAGTACTTTATCCATTTTGAGTTTATTTTTGTGTATGGTGTAAGTTGGTGGTCTAGTTTCATTTTTTTTGCAAGTATCTGTCCAGTTTTCCCAACTTCATTTATTGAAGAGACTGCCTTACTCCATTGTATGGTCTTGCCTCCTTTGTCAAATATTAATTGTGCATAATGGCTTGTATCGATTTCGGGGTTCTCTGTTCTGTTCCACTGGTCCATATGTCTGTTCTTGTGCCAGTACCAGGCAGTTTTGAGACAATGGCTTTGTAGTATAGCTTGATGTCTGGTATTGTGATCCCTCCAACATTGTTCTTCTTTCTCAAGATTGCTGCAACTATTCGGGGTCTTTTTTTATTCCGGATGAATTTTTGGAGAATTTGTTCTAGGTCTTGGAAGTATGCTGTTGGTATTTTAATGGGGATTGCATTGAATTTATAAATTGTTTTGGACATTTTAATGATGTTTATTCTACCAATCCCTGAACATGGTATATTCTTCCATTTGTTCATGTCTTCCTCTATGCCTTTTAGCATCCTGAAATTTTCTGAGAATAGGTCCTTTGTCTCCTTGGTAAAGTTTATTTCTAGGTATCTTAAATTTCTCTTTCTGTGAGTTCATTATTGATGTATAGAAAAGCCATAGACTTCTGGGTGTTTATTTTGTATTTTTCTACATTGCCGAATTCATTTATGAAGTCTAGTAGTTTTCTGATGTAGTCTTTGGGATTTTCTATGTACAATATCATGTAATCTCTGAATAAGGACAGCTTTACTTATTCTTTTCCAATTTGGATGCCTTTTATTTCTTCTTCTTGTCTGATTGCAATGCCTAGTACTCCCAGTACTATGTCAAACAGGAGTGGCGAGAGTAGGCATCCCTGCCTTGTTCCCGTTCTTAGTGGAAATGGTTTTAGTTTTTGCCCATTGAGTATGATGTTGGCTGTGGATTTGTCCTTCTATTCCCATCTTGCTGCGAGTTTTTATCAAGAAAGGGTGTTGGATTTTGTCAAATGCTTTTTCTGCATCAATGGAAATGATTACATGGTTTTTATCTCTCAGTTTGTTTATATGGTGTATCACATTTATTGATTTGTGGATATTGTACCATCCATGCATCCCTGGAAAAAATCCCACTTGGCTCATGGTGATCTTTCTAATGTATTGCTGGATTTGATTTGCTAGAATTTTGTTGACGATTTTGGTGTCTATGTTCATGAGGGATATTGGCCTGTAATTCCCTTTCTTTGTATTGTCTTTATCTGGTTTTGGGATTAGGGTAATGCTGGCTTCATAGAAAGAGCTTGGAAGGGCTCCTTCCTCTTGAATTTTTTTGAATAGTCTGAGAAAGATAGGCTTTATTTCTTTTTGAAAGTTAGATAAAACTCCCCTGTGAAGCTGTCTGGTCCAGAGCTTTTGTTTGTTGGAAGATTTTTGATAACTGCTTCAATTTCCTCCATAGTAATCGGCCTATTCTGATTTTTTTATTCTTCCTGGCTGAGTTTTAGAAGGTCGTAATTTTTTTAGGAATATGTCCATTTCTTCTAGGTTGACCAGTTTGTTGGAGTAGAGTTTCTCATAGTATATTTTTATTATTCTTTGTACTTCTGTGGGTTCTGTTATTTCACCTCTTTCATTTCTGATTTTGTTTATTTGGGTCCCCTCTCTTTGCTTCTTGGTGAGCCTGGCTAGAGGTTCATCAATCTTATTTATCCTTTCAAAGAACCAGCTCTTGGTTTCATTGATCTTTTGTATTTTTTTTGTTTGTTTGTTTGTTTGTTTGTTTTGTTTTTGGTCTCTATCATTTATTTCCACTCTGATCTTCATTATTTCCTTCCTTGTGTTCACTCTGAGCTTTTATTATCGCTCTCTTTCTGATTCTTCAAGTTGCAGAGTTAGATGGTTTATTATCAGTTTTTCTTGTTTTTTTTTTTTTTTTGAGGTAGGCCTATAATGCTATGAACTTCCATCTCAGTACTGTTTTCATTGTGTCCCAAAGATTTTGGAATGTTGTGTTTTCATTGTCGTTTGTTTCCAGGATGTGTTTTATTTCTTCTTTAATTTCTTTGGTAACCCACTCATTGTTTAATAGTATGCTATTCAACCTCCATGTGTTTGAATTTTTGTGATTGTTTTTACTGTAGTTGATTTCTAATTTTATGCCATTGTGATCTGAGATGCTTGATATGATTTCAATCCTCTTGAATTTGGAGAGACGTTTCCTGTGTCCCAATATGTGGTCTATCTTTGAAAATGTCCCATGTGCACTTGAGAAGAATGTATATTCTGTCATTTTGGTTTGAAGTGTTCTAAAGATGTCGATTAATTCCATCTGATCTAGTGAGTCATTTAGGATTGAAGTTTTTTTGCTAATTTTTTGTATAGAGGATTTATCCAGTGATGTTAATGGGGTATTAAAGTATCATACTATGATTGTGTTGCTGTCAAACACACCCGTGATATCTTCCAGAAGTTGTTTTTTTTCTTTATGTATTTGGGTGCTCCTTCATTGGGCACCTAATTGTTTACCAGAGTTATATCCTCTTGTTGTATCAATCCCTTTAGAATTATGAAGTGTCTTTTCTTTCTCTTGTTATGGTCTTCACTTTGAGGTCTATTTTTTTCAGATATAAGTATT
Organism: Eptesicus fuscus; assembly: GCF_027574615.1. NCBI lineage: Eukaryota > Metazoa > Chordata > Mammalia > Chiroptera > Vespertilionidae > Eptesicus > Eptesicus fuscus. Next base: position 96,197,471 of record NC_072473.1, read on the forward strand.
GCTTTCCCAGTTTTGTTTTTTTTTTCCATTTGCCTGATAGGTATTTTTCCATCCCTTCACTTTCAGTCTGTATGAGTCCCTTGTTCTGAGGTGGGTCTCCTGTAGACAGCATATATATGGGTCACGTTTTCTTATACATTCATTTACTCGTTTTTTGATTGGAGAATTTAATCCATTTATGTTTAATGTTATTATTGATAGGTACTTGATTATAGCCATTTCTGTACTTTATGCCTGTGTTCCTTCCTCCATTTCTACTTCTTCTTTTTACAGCATTCCTTTTAGCATTTCTTGCATTGCTGGCTTGGTAGTTATAGACTCCTTTAGCCTTTTTTTTTCTCTGTGAAGCTCCTTTTTTCCCCTTCAATTTTGATTGATAGTCTTGCTGGATAGAATATTCTTGGATTCATTCCTTTGCTTTGCATCATTTTATATACCTCCTGCCATTCTCTTCTAGATTGATGTGTTTCTGTAGAGAAATCAGTTGATAATCTGATGGGGGATCCTTTGTAAGTAACTCTCTGTCTCTCTCTTGCAGCCTTTAAGATTCTCTCTTTGTCATTAACATTTGCCATTGTAATTATGATGTGTCTTGGTGTGGGTCTTTTGGGATTCATCTTGCTTGGGACTCTCTGTACTTGTGTAACTTTTTTCTTCCCCATATCAGGAAAATTTTTTGTCATTATTTCTTCAAATAGATTTTCTAATCCTTGCTGCTCTTCTTGTCCTTCTAACAGCCCTATTATATGTACATTACTTTGTTTTGCATTGTCCCAAAGCTCACTTAGGCTTTCCTCCTGCTTTTTAATTTTTTTCTCTATTTGCTGTTCAGATTTGGCTTGTTTCTGTACCTTATCTTCTAATTCATGAATTCAGTCATCTATTTCTTTTAGTCTACTGTTGAATCCTTCCATGGTGTTTTTTATTGTAACCATATTACTTTTGATTTCTTCCTGGTTTTTGCATAGGTTGTTGATTTTTGCATCCATCCGGTGTATGAACTGTATGACCACTACTCTGAATTCCTTTTCTGTCATGTTGCATGCTTCCTTTTCACTTATTTTCTTTCTTGGTGATTCCTCATTTTCTTCCCTCTGGGGATTGTTTTATTGTAACCCATTGAAACTATCACCAGAAGGTTTAAATGTTGAGTTGTGGGGCCCTGGGCTCTGTGCAGTGAGAGCTTCACACACCCTGAGTGTCACTGAAGAACTCCTACCCCAAGATATGTGGCTGCCATGGGTTGTTGGGAGCCACACTTATCCAGAGTCACAGGCGCTTAGTGTGGCCTTGTGTGTGCACCCAAGAATCAGGGACCCCGCTGCACCACACTAAAACAGAGATCCCACTGGCATTTGCCAAAAATCAGAGTTCCCTAGCATGTGTCAGGAGTTAGAGATTCCCTGTGCCTGCACTGAGAATCAAGTATCAGAGTCTCTCTTGCTTGGGGTGGCCTTGCACTGAGAATCAAAGTCCCTGTGTGTACATGCACCAAGAATTGTAGTCACTGGCTCTTAGTGTGAATTCACTGGAAATCAGGGATCCCAGGCACACATGATGAGAAACAGAGTGAGGTCACTGGTGCACAGTGCTGCCTCTCACACAGGGAATCAGGGTTCCCTGTCTGCTTGGGGGACCGGGTTGCACAGATACACTGTGTTGGCAGGAGGTCCACTCCTGTCCTGCAGAAAATAGCCTTCCGTGTACGCTTTCCCTGAATCAAGGTCAGGTGGCTCTATGTGGGCATGGGTCTGGTCCTGCAGGTGTGCACTGCAGGAAACAAACTCCCTGTGTCCATGTACTGAGGCTCAAATTCAGTGCAGCCTCCCTGAGTGGACCTGGGGTCTGGCCATGGGAAACAAACTTCCCATGTCTGCACACTCAGGTTCAAATTCAGGTAGAGCTGCTGCTGCTGTGTGTGGGCAGGAAGCCTTTTTGAGAGGAGAGGGTCTGGCAGTTCCTATGCCACTGCCATCAGGGCCAGTGGGGAGGGGGATTGGCTCTGTGACTCACAAAAATCTGTGGCCGTGGTGCCTGGGGTCTTGGTGTCCCTGGGTCTGCAGCTGTGGTTGCAGGTCTTTTACCCAAGTGGCTGTGGCGTCCAGATTTGCGTCTGAGACCAGATTGTGTAGTGGCGAGGTTAGGATCCTAGTCTCAAGCAGCTAAGTTCTTCAAGATGGCGTGGTCTCTGTGCCCACGCTGGCCGTCCCTGGAGTGTTTGTGGTGGCAGTGGGGTTTTGCCATCTAAGACTGCCCTGTTTGGCATCCCCATGGAAGACCTGCAGGATCTAACTGTCCCTAGCTTATACACACACACACACACACACACACACACACACACACACACACACCGCACATGTCCACACACTCCTCTATCGCTCCCTCACTCTCTCACACTCTCTCCGTCCCTACCTTCCTGCCAGTTGCCATCTTGGATCTTTATTTATTTTTCACAATTTGTCCTAGAACAAAGGGCTTTGAAAATATGGTAACTGAATTTATATTAGGTAGAATTGTATTTCATTGCTATTGAAATTTAGAATATGAAGTTCAGCTGTTCATTTTTAATACTCAACCTAGTTCAACCCTTCCTCACCTGCTATTTCCAGACAGCTATTTCATGGTACCCTAGTTCATCATCTTATATAATTCCCCAGAAATCTAGTTTCCTCAAACAAGACACATAACCACACAGAAGACCCCATAAATATACAGCTGTACTAAATCACATTCCCTCAGATATATAACTATACAAAAGCTCTTCAGATACATGGCAATGCCACAGTTGGATACACATATAAATATACACAAACTGTTCCATACATACACACTTATGCCCACACATACTATAATTCACCCCAATTTTTCCTACAAACACTCAAATACACAAGTATTAAAGTTATTGAATCTTTCCTTTTTCCCTTATAAGAGTGTTATCCATGATACAAAAATTAATCCCTTCTTCAGATCAACAGTGTAGGAAATGTTGGACATAAGATAAATGACTAGAGTATGTTAGAGAAATACTAAAAACTTTGAGAACTTTGTATTTATTAGATTAATATCTACAACACAGCAATTATCATGAAAATACTCAGGATCTGAATAGTTAAGTCAGCATTTACTTTATTTACTAAATATATCTATTAGGTAATGGTATTTGTTTTTTAAAAAAAGAAATGGAATTTCTCTGAAGTAGTTATCAAAACTTCCTTCAACAGCAAGTGCCTTTAAGCCATAGATCACATTTATATAGGAGTAAAAAAAAGAAATCACAATAAGGCTACATTATTCTCAGAGCTACACAGAGAATTCTGAAGTTTTGTGGAGAGTCTCCATTGAGTACTCAGTATAATATTGATTGACACTTGTGTGTGAAATTACCTGAGGCCAGGGAAAGAACTATCCAATAGCATGAGAGGTAACAGTGCCAGGAGTTCACATAGGGCTGGTAATAGGGTCTATTCCCAACATCCACATGGGAAGTACTCAAAATTGACAGAACATAGAGTTGAATACTCAGGAAAAGTCTTGCCTGAGTAGTAGGGAATAATTAGTCACAGAAAAAACATTGATTTTGTTCTGCTTAACAAACCTTTAAAAACAATGCCTGGTAAGATAAAACTATTGTCAAGTAACTTAATTGCACCTGATAATAAGCATAAAAACATTTATAGGAATACAAAAATATCTAGCACACAACAAAGTAATGTTCTTTTCATGTATTAACAAAAGAGAAGATAAAAGAAGATTAAACTAAGGTATTTCTAAGGTTCCTTCTGGTTATTATCAGTTTGAAATTCTATATCCTGAGTGTGTTATTGATAGTAACTTTGTAGAGCATTAGAATAAATTAAGAGGTGAAGGTAAATGGAGAATCTTCTATTTAAAGTCTCCTAGGATACTAGTATCTATCACCCCTCTAGGTATGGAATATAGACAGAGACTGGTGAAACATCAATTAACATCACAGATTCTCAAACTTGATAATAAAGAATAGTTTCAAAATTACATATACAAGCTGCCATATTTCTAACAAATACATTGATTTATTTTGTTCTTTAAAAGTTATTTCTGGAATGGTTTGGAAAAATATTTGGGTGAAAGTGTTTATATATTTATGAGAAAAAAAAACAGAAAAGGAATAAGAATAGAGAAAATAATACTGACTTTTTAAAAAGTGGTATTAAAATTTAGAACCTTTGTTATTTTTTTCAGCTTTATTGTGGTATAATTGACATATAACATTGTGTTAATTTAAGGTATACAGTGACATTATTTGAGACACTTATCCTAATATATAAAAAACCAGGTTCCGGAAAGATCAAAGGCTTCACTGACCAGAAGTCAGTCCTGCAGTCAGTGCTGGGTTGCTGTGGTGACCCAGCACTGACTGCCCCCACTGCAGGAACAGCGACCCAGCACTGACTGCCAGGGGGGCTGCGGATAAGGCCCAGAGAGAGGCCTGGACAGAGAAGCAGGGTCTGATCTGTAGCCTCCATGGCAGCTGTTGATCAGCCCTTGCTTCTCTCTTTCTCTCTGGGTCTGGCCAGCAGCCACGCCTCTCTTTCTCTCTGGAACTCCTTGGGGGCTGCTGATAAGCCCTGCCTCTCTGATCAGGCCCAGAGATAGGCCCGGAGACACTGACTGGCATAGAAACTGACCAATCTGAACCTAATCTGGGTGAACTGTGAAGGCAGAACTTAAGGTAGGACTGAGGAGGGGTTTTAAGGGCAATAGCTGTTTGGTGTAAGGTGTAAGAAAGCAGTTCAATTTTTTAATGACCAGTTTGACAGCATGCACATGGCTGGCTATCAGTCTAGATATAGGGTTAGGAGCCAGCAGTCCCAGATTGCGAAAGGGATGTCTGACTGCCGGTTTAGGCCTGATCCCATAAACTGGCAGTCATACATCCCCCAAGGGGTCTCCGATTGGAGAGGGTGCAGGTTGGGCTGAGGGAAACTCCCCTCCATGCACGAATTTTGTGCACTGGGCCACTAGTATAATATAAAATGCTTACTACAGTAGAGTTAGTTAACACCTCAATCACCTCACATGTTTACCATTTTTGTTGTGGTGGTGAGAACATGTAAGCTATATTGTTACCAACCTGAAGGGTATAATACAGTATTGTTAACTATAGTCACCATGTTATAAGTTATATCCTCAGAAGATACTCATGTTATAACCGGTAGTTTGTACTCTTTGACCGATATCTCCCCATTTCCCTTACCCCACAACATCAGGTAACCATTATTCTACTCTCTGTTTCTATGAGCTCAATGTTTTAGATTCTTCATTTATGTGAGAAATCATATGGCATTTGTCTTTTTCTGTCTGTCTTATTTCACATTAAAAATCACATTAAGAACTTGGAAGCAGTATGGCATGAGAAGAATATGTGCAATTTAAACAGTAGAAGAAGCAAAGAATATCTAGCTACTTCTCACTGACCAATAGAAATAGAAGGCAGAATGAGACACTTTTTCTCATGCATCCCACTCAAAACTTCTCTAGCTCATGTGATTGTTGAACTCAAAACCTTCTACTAATAACTTTGGATTACTTCAAGAAAGTAAAATTAACATTGAATAGGTATGTTTGGAATTATTGGGGAAAAATTTATTTCTTCTGAAAACTTCAGGGATCATGCAGAGCATTGAGAATAATTGAAGGAGAAAAGGCAAATATGCATGTACATGAATATCCAATGTCTGCTTCTAATTAATATGGAAGGCAACATACATAGAAGTATGCTTTTTCTAAGAGGAAATATATTAACTTTGGATAAAACACATAAACCAGTACAATTGATTTTTCTAGAGTATTTTCTTATTTTGATTGGCCAATTTAAATTAGTCTGAAAACTTGACTACTATTTTACTGTCAAATTTAATACTCTAACAACCATCTTGTTTTACCCTGTAATTATAAGTGGAGAGGATTATTTGCCTTCTTGAGTAGGCCCTGAGCATTCCTGGTGCTAGGTTGGATCTAGATATCATAGAACCTCAAAAGAGTTTCTAAGAAGACTGTTAGTAGTGCTGCCATTGATGGCATTCCTCTGTGCAGTAACATATATTATACTTAGAAAATCCAAGGGCAAAGACATTTTGTGGTTCTATAATGGTGACTTTTTAGGTGCCACAGGGATGTAGCACCTAGTTATGGTTAAATACACAAGCTAAAATGTAACTTTCTCAAGAATTATATGCTTCTAATGGTTTATATAATTTTTCCTAGTATTACAGTCAGCCAACAACTAACTGACCATTCATCAATCAACAATTATGCTAATCAGGGCTGACATTAGGGAATCACCAGATGTTGTAATGAATATACAGCCAAAGGTACAATGGCCCAATAAAAATATAGATTTATTTATTGTTCATTTAAAAGTGTAAGATGGATGCTTCTGGTTGGGGAGGTTTTTTCTCTAACAATCATTCAGTGACAAAGACTTTGCTATCATCCTATTACTTGACCTCCTTGGTCTTCATGATAATCCCCATCCAAATCAGCTGGAATGGGGGGCGGAGAGCATGAATTATTTGAGAGATTCTAATGCATAAGGGATTAATATGGCACACATCACTTTCTCTCACATTTTCTTGGCCAGATAGCATTTATATAACCACACTTGATGCAAGTGAGTCTGGGAAATGTGGTCTACCATTATGTAAATTGATAGCAATCTCTCTCATATTCACCATTCTGGTTAAAAAAATTGCTTTGTTTCTTTACCATACATTGAAGATACTAGATACCTCTTTAAGTGAGATACCCCAAAATTCTCATGCACTCACTAAATCTAGCCCAACCAGATATTGATATGGTTCCTTATGTTCTGATTATGCATGACTTAAAAAGACAAGCTGGATTATCAGTATCTCCACCTCACCATACCCATTATAGAATGTTATTATGAACACAATAAGAAATCCCATTTGGAAAGGGATATTGTGAGATTTCCCTGCCATGGCAATGAAGAATCTTCCATGATAAAACCATAATTCTGCCTTCTTGGAGGAATTCTTTTTCTGTTATTCTCAGTGGCCCCTGGCTACACATTCTGGGCTGTTTTTTATTGTTCATAATTCTTCATTGCCACTACTAAAGTGGGTAAAAAAGAAATAAACAGCCCTGACAGCTGACAGCTGGTAGCAGGCTTGGCAACTAAATTTAGGTCATGGTGTTTACTGCTAAATAGCTAAGCCATCGTGTTCCCTGCTCAAATAAACAATTCCATAGAATATCAACAAAATTTGAAAAGAGATCACTCCATGACCTTGATGAAATAAAAGAAAAAAATAAGATTGCTCAGTAATCATGACTAAACATAGCTAAAACTCAATCACAAAAAAATAACTAATCACAAAAAAACCACTAAAGACCTCCTAGTAATGTAACTACTTTACCAATGACAACTCTAGCCCCATATTTTCCCTTCTAATTCCTAGATTTATGACAATAAATTACAGAATTGGCCCTATTTCTTTTTAGCATTTAATCCATAACAGAAGCCCATTCCTTTAAATCCTTACTAAAATTATTTAACACAAGCCCAAACATTTCCATCTGCTAAGGGCTTAATTGTGTCCCCACACACACAAAAAATTCATGTTCAAATCCTCACCCCTAGTACCTCTGAACGTAACCATATTTGGAGATACTATATTTAGAGAGGTGATTAAGTTAAAATGAGATATTTAGAGTGAGCCCAATCTAATCTGACTTGTATCCTTATAAAAACAGATAAAGACTCAGACATCAGAGGAGGGTGAGCACAAAGACTATGTGAGGACACAGGGAGAAGATAGACACTTGCAAGTCAAGGAGAGAGACCCTAGAAGAAACCAAACTGCTGACACCTCAAACTCAAACTTCTACCTTCCAGAACTGTTAAAAATAAATGTTAAGCCACACAGTCTGTGGTATTAGTTATGATAGCCCTAGAAAACTAATACATTATCCTAACTCACTTTTATTGAGGCACCCTAAGATTCCTGGTGTGTAGTCTTCCTTGATGCAGTAAAGTAAAAAAAAAAAAAACACAAACAAAAATGAAACAAAATAAAACAACTAATTTTGACTACAGGAATTTCCCTAGTGGTGTTTGGTATTGAGCTGTATCATGGATGTAGACGGGACATTCTCCCTTTGGGAAATGTATAGGTCTTGCAACATGTTTCTTGCTGGTGCCAATTTGGGGCTCAATATTTTTTTACAGAAAATATACATTCCTTTGGAAATTATTACTGAAAAAAACAAACCCCAGTAGGTTTATGTTTATTTGCTCTCAGGCAGGTCAGTGTACCAGTAATGATACCTAAAGCTCTTTGTTAGGCATCATTAGGTCTCCTTTGTTTTCTGGTTTCCTTACCAGATGCCTCTCTTTCTTAATGAGAACGTCTGTGATTATAGGCTTGTAGGAAGGTAATACCCTTAAACAGTATTCACTTTGTTTACCTGCAAAGATTTTATGGGTATTTGTTGGTCAAAGCCTTTGGCAGTCTCATTTAATGCTTTAAAGCAGTAATCCTTTCTAATCCCATGGAAATTCCAAAGTTCTAGACTCTATTATTTTTTACTAGAAGCCCAATGCATGAAGATTCTTGCTAGAATAGACTTTCCTTTCCCTGGCAGCCAGCACCGCCTTTCCACTCCAGACCCAGCCCCTTTCCACTCAAGCCCTGCCTTCCCACGCTGCCCAGAGGCCCTGAGAGACTGGGGGGTGGGTGGGGCAGAACTCCTGCGTCATAGCCATGGTGACAATGCAAGCTTCCCGCCCCTGTCACTCAGCACCTGTGTATGCAAATTAACAGCCATCTTTGTTGGGTTAATTTGCATACCACTCCTGATTGGCTGGTGGTGTAGCAGAGGTATGGTCAATTTACATGTTTGTCTATTATTAGGTAAGATTACTGCTTGCCAGCTTGAGTATTCTTTCCCAATATCCTATTATTCTTGTATTCCTTACCTAAACATATCAAGTTATTATCACCTTGCTTAATGTAAGAAACAACCATCAACACATACTAACAGTCACTTTTTCAAA